>NC_025695.1:20000126-20046369 GCF_000633955.1 Camelina sativa | reverse complement strand
CTATAAGTGATTTCAATACAACGAAGTGACTTTGTTCTTCTTTTTTTTCGAATTTTCTCGTATGTGTGTGTTCATGCTTTTTGAACCAGCCTCAAGACCTCGTTCTATCGAAAATACGGTCTCACTTCTCTCGCAAGTACATATCCTGGTAAATTCCCATTTTATAAGTAATTACTATAAGGAAACCATCAATTTCTAATTGATTTAGCTATATAATAATACAGTACTATATATATATATATATATGTGTTTAATTTAAAAATATTTCAAAGCAGAATTCGAGGAGGAATATGATAGGGTCGACGGCACCAACTTGTACGTACAACGAGTGCAGAGGATGCAGATACAAATGCAGAGCTGAGCAAGTCCCAGTCGAAGGCAATGACCCTATCAATAGTGCTTATCATTATAGATGTGTTTGTCACAGATAATAATGATAAATCTCTTATTTTTTGCCTTTTCATTGCAATTTTTGTATGACTTGATTGCATTTTTGTTTTTTTTTGAATGAGATGTTTTGGTCAGCATTATTGATTATTAGTTTGTTTTTCCTTTTTAACTGTTCAAATTGTTAAAGTGTTAAGTTCATTAGCCAAGAGTATCTCATCAAGCTTCATAACCTTTACCTTGTGTGCATGGGATAATATGGTAAGCTCTTGTTGGTACGTGTTGGTGTTGGTATTGGTGTCGTTGATGATGATGATGATGATGACGATGAGGATCGTGGAGATGATGATAACATTTGGGTGTTTATAAACCGCAGGGAAAATTCACATGGTCCTGTGTGGTCCAAGTTTGAGACATAAGTCAAGAAAAGATCACATGAGGGAACTAGAGTTGTTATGTTTATAATTGTAGCCTTCCATCTTTTGTTCTGGTACGTACATATTATGACAATATGCATTAAAGACATTTGTTCTATTAGGATCAGTACAGTGTTACAATTTGTTATATATGTTCGTCCTTTTCATTTGTTTTTTATACACCTAACCTAATGAGTATCCATTTTATTTTCTTCTTTTTAGTAACCAAAAAAATTCTTAATCTTAATCTTGTTGTGATAAATTGAGAATATTTAAAAACGTCTAATCCAAAAGAAGTTAATGTGTGTATGATGTTTAATCACGCTATCTAGACTGCTATTTACACCACTAGTAATTTACACTCAAAACTCATATACAGTAGCACACCTTTTTTATAACATTATCTATTTTAGTCATGTTGATACATACACTGTTTTAGAAATCGCTAGGCGCTAGTCGGGCAGTCGGGGTGGGCCTAGCGAGAAAATCGGAGATTAAACGGGAATTAATCGGGAAATAATTTTTGGGTTATTTTATAAAATTAATAATAAATTAAAAATATATAGTACTAAATATATGCATAATTATGTTGATGTAAAAAGAAAAATATCAAATAAAATATAAAGCTATAGTATTGTCTTTAAAATTACGGTAAAAACATAAAAATGTAATATTAAGGAAAAAATTATGATTTTAATTAAAAGTTTGTACATTAGTTATTGTAAAACATCATAAACTCTTAATTTAAATGTCTAAATAACAAAAAAATATATTTTTGATTTATATTTGGCTCCAAAAATAATCGGTATATACAAAATTATACGAGAATTAATCAGATTAGACGGTATAATCGGATAATCGATACTAGGCAGGGATTAGTCATTAATCGAGACAGAGAGGGTGTGCCTAGCGATTTTACGGGGCGTAATCGGTGCTAGGGTGAGATTTTTAAAAGAGGGGATTATCCCATGTAATCGAATGAATATGCATATTCATAAATAAATAAGAAAAGCATAACAAACAAAAGTAGCTGCATTTAGATTGAGCATCTAAATACATCAAATATAGAAACGAACATCACTCAAATGCAATAATAAATGGACCAGCTGGTTAGAGCAACATGATAACCAACATCACCTCTGCTACCTTAAACCGGAACATTTGACTCTGATCAGATTGCGTCTATTCTTGAACCGGTTTGACGGTCAGTTAAATTGGGCCTCACATCAGTATTCGGCCCAGTTATGTTCAAACCCAAAGTTTTATTTCACAATGAGTTCTCCGGTGAACCTTAGCCAAGCCTCGCCGCGAGATTACGGAGGTGGTGCATCTGTTTGTTGATTTCCGGCTATTGTGAGACATCTTCGTGGAGGTAAGTCTCCATGTTTCTGAACTCTCACATAGACTTTATCTAAATTGTATGTAAATCTGCAAGTTTCAGTATTGAAAATCAAATCGTAGATGCCATTATAAGCAATGTGTCTCTCTATTCATAATGATGGTTTGAGATGTTTTACATTTTGACGTTCTCTGTTGAGTTCATTATCAAATTCTCCAATTTGTGGGTTTTTGTTGTTGTTGTTGTTGTTGTTTTAGCCCCTCTTAGTTTAACATTGTGAGTATTTGTTTTGCTCATATGCATGTTAATCCGATGTAATGTTTCATCGTAAAATGCTATGGACAACAGGGTGCGTGCGACGACTAGTTAGTTAGTCTACAGACTTGTTTCTGCTCCAAAACTGTTCTGTTGCTGTTGTAATTGGGAACTTGTATGTGTGTAGCTAGCTGCAGGCGAAGGTTTGTAATGTATGGTTATATGTAGAGGCTATTGACACATTTCTGTGGTATTTAGAGGAAAAGGAACAAGAAAAGGCTTACTCTCAGTTGGTCTATTGAAGAAGCAGCATACAAAAACAGAGTCCAAGTTCTTAGTATGTCTCCAAACTTGTCACCAGGGGTAAGCATTTGTGTTATATGTTGTAATATGCATTTTAAGCTTACCTCAGAATTACATGTTCACAGACGACAATTCAGATAAACCAAATCTCCTTGTTTTGTGATTTTGGATACTTGTATGATTTCACTGACTCGACATTGTTTCCAGTTTTACAGATCGAATTTGCAACCGCAGGCTTCCACAGGGACTGTTGTTCACAATCAACTTGTGGAAATTCAAAGATCATGGCATAAGTATTAAAAAGTTTTGCATCTATTTAGAAATCATAACATCTCTCTAAATTCAAGAGTCAAACAGCAGATCACTAGGCCTTCTATTAACAACCCTACAATTTAACCTAGTCTCTCCAGGTCTTCCAGATTGCAAATCACCCATCTTCACCATCCCTTGTTCAAAAGCTCTGAAGAACTCAGCTTGGTCTTCACTAAACATCTTCACATACCCTCTCGTCTCTCTACTCGTATACAAAGTCTGGTCAGAGTTCAGAAACCCTCTCCCTGAAACCAAGTCTTTGAAGTACTGATTGTCAAAAACGTGTGGCGTTGCATCCAAATCTCCGGTCACATTCTCATCTCCACCCAAAGGACAGAGCTTGTTAAGCTTCTTCCGGTATCTTGGTTCGAGAGCTGGATCAGGTTTACCAGACCCGGATTGGTTATAAAGCCTAAACATGATGGAGAAACATCGACCTTTACCAATTGAGTGAGACCCTGATAAAGCCACCATGTCTTTTACAGAGAGATTGAATCTTTTGAAGAGATCAATCAAGAAAGTTGCATTGGCTCTCGGACTCGGCATGATATCATCTGAATCTTTCTGACTCGCTGTTAAACTGTCTCTCCTCCCTAGCTTCACCTCCCAGTCAGGTCCTCCTGTCTGGTTGTTCAAGACCAAAATTACAAAACCGAAGTCGCTAAACCGAGAAACTTTCGAAGAAACTACTTACTAGAGCAACGGCATCACGAGAGGCCATGATAACAATATCAGCACAAGAGACAGTAGCTGGACAAGCTTCCTCTAAAGCTTCTTTAATCTCATCAACGACTTCGAAAGATCTCAGTGAATTGATGTTGGAAAGTGATAGTTTCTCACCAAGCATGTGTGGTGTGTCATCAAGCAACACAGAAGCGTCACATCCCTTATTTAATCATCAAGAGAGAAACAAAGTTAGAAATCAAGAAGAGAGAAAGAGAAAGATTCTATGGTGTGGTTTGTGTTTACATTGACGAAGCAGTCGTGAAATTGAAGACGCATGACTGAAGCAACGCTTCTTGCTTCTTTAATCATAGCTTTCTTCATTTCTCTTCTTACTATGGATTCAGCTTCAGGGCATGTCTCACTGTAGAATCTTGCTCGGAGGATTTCACCGTTAACCACCGTCAAGATGAGAAGATAGAGGATGAGATGGGGACGAAGAAGAAGAAGAAGAGACATACTTTTTCCTTTTTATATTTTCTTTTATTCTTTTGGGTTTCAGTGATGGAAGACGAAGTGACTTTGTTTGGTTATAAAGATCTTTCTTGAATAAGGAACCAGATTGGTAAAATGAGGAAAGAAAAAATAAATAGTTATTTTCTTTAAGATTAAAATAATTCATTACTTGAATAAGTAATTATTTTAAGCTAATAGTATTACGTTTTATTCTAAAGATTATATCCGAAATCCAAATACACTATTAGCATTACTTAATTAATAATCTATATATATATATAAAATTAACCTTTTTTTCTTTTTTTCTTCTTCTACATCAACAATACTATATTTTTTATTAAAAATATTATTTTAATATTCATTGATTACATATTTATTACTTATAATTAACAATAATAAAAAATAAATAAGTAACAAAATAAGTAAAATTAATCAAATTTAAAATAGTAAAAAAATATTGTAAATTTGTTTTAGTAAATAATAAAAAATATCTATATAAAATTTACTAAAAAACTCGATTTTTTTTATAATATCCTAATAACTATTGATCTCATACTCAATAACAAGCTAACCCAAATCAATAACAACATATAACACAAAAAAATTCCAATAAACCAATAATGAATAAATGAATAACATGATACCAATTTCAGCATAATTCAAAACATAAACAAAGTCATAGAACCATTAATCCTAACAACCCTTCTAGACAACTAATTTTTACTCTAACATCCTATCAAAGAGACAAAACAATCAACCGAGTCTCTAGAACATCCTCCTCTTTATAGCTTTACTTCCACGTTCACACTTTGCCTTTACCTGCGTCACAACACAAAATAGAGGCATAAGTATAACCAGAAATACTTAGTGAGACAATCTTTCTATCTATGTAGCTATACACAAAAGCAATAAGATCTCTCATACTACAATCAACAAACAATAAAACAAACCAGACAACATAGAGCAAACACATCATCAACCGCTGCTTAAGGTTGGAGTCGACCGACACTAACACCTGTTGAAGGTTGTCTCGACCGACACACGACATGTGTCAATCGATATAGACCACCTTGCGTCAACCGACACACTCCTTGTGTCGATCGAAGCATACTCGACATTTCACAAAGTCCTTAATTGCATCGACCGACACCTCCACATGTCATCTATCGATGCTCGTAGGTTTCTCCTGCTGTCCTTGCATTAGTGTCGACCGACACATGCCTTGTGTTGATTGATACTCATGCCGAGCATCGCTTCTTCACGATCAGAAACTCTGAATCTTGCCTCCAAACTTCTCCTATTCATCCCACACGAGCTCAGGAACAAATCCAAGCCTCATGAGCCACAAAAAAACACATAGAAGTCAAAGGAAACAATCACATAACACATAGAAAATCACAAAAACAGAGATCTCAACTTAGATAAGCAATAGTCATGCACTCACCTTAGCCAAACAACAAGATCTAAGCCCCAACAACGAAACTAGCACAACATCAACCTTCCCACCACGTTCCTAGTCTTGAATCCACACTCTCGAGGAAGAAAACTCACTCACAGGACAAAGGATCTCCAAAAACCCAAGAACACTCTTTGGAAAACTCTCCTTTCTTCTTTTCTTTATAAAAGGGTGAAAACGGCTAAAAAAGTGGAAGAAGTCGAGTTTTTCCATCAATACTTGAGTCTAGGGCTCTCCTAAACCAACCACGCAAAACCGAAAGAAATCAAAATCGAACCGGTTGAACCATCCACTTAAGGTGTCGATCGACACTAACACCTGTGTCGATCGACACCCTTACCTAATTTCCACAATTTGGTTCACGGGAGTTACAATTACGCAACTCAACTTAAAATATTGATCTAAAATGAAGATATTGAAAGAGTCACATTTTTTTTTGGAAAACTATAAAAAAAATCTTGAAAAAATAATCCATCTAAAAAGACAAAATCAATGGTCACAAAATACAGAAAACATGATATGCAAGCTGTTACAAAAGTGACATGTGATGTAGCATGTCTCATAAGGCACATTATCAACTGGTGCTATAATTATATAAAAAAATATATAAAACAAGCTTGAGATTTCATCAATTTTATCAAAAGTTTTTAACCTAAAACATTGGCAGAAACAATATATTTAAAGTACACTATGTTTTTTTGAGAAGACGAAGCTGAGATTGCATAACAAAATTATTATCTTAAAATCACGTATGAATGTAACTTGGATTACTGAACAGATATCTATTGTCGGGTCTAACTGTTTCACCATTTAATCATTCTTGACTTGGTCAAAAATTCTATTATGGCAGGTGATGCACTTGGACGACCCGTTGTAGCGACATAGTACTAAAAGTGCTCATGAAACTTTGTATATTTGTATTTAATGTGGGATATTGATATGTTTAAACGATCTCTATAATTAGGTAAACGATCGACATTCGACATTAGAACTTTTAAAAAGATGTTTTCATGCGATATACAATATAAAATGAACTCTTACAGTGAAAAAATATCAGAAGATTGTCAACAATATTGTTTACTCTTCCACTAAGGTTCTTAACTCATTTTTTGTTACCACGTGATATATTGTTGTTTTGCCAAAAAACATTATTGCGACAATAGACAATATATGTTATATATATAAATTAGTAAAATAAGTATGGCGTTTATATATATTTACTTTTTAAACTTCAAATGGTTATATTTATATTTAATAATTTTTATTGATAAAAATTTTAAACTTAAATCTCCCACAAATAGATATAACTTAGAAACATTATCTTCAACAATATGTATGTTGTATTAGTAAATTAACTTTAGTGTTTGTATAGATTTATAGGGAAAATGGCCAAAATCAACACCAACTATTTCCCAAACGTTTTTTCATACCAAAACTTCAATACCCTGCAAATAACAACAAGAACCGTACTAAAATTTAAATTCGCTACCTGAAGTATACAAAATATATTCAATTTCAACATCTTCTCAAACAGTACAAAATCAAAGTTTAATGATGTTGAGTCAGACGACATGGGGCGTTCATGTAGCACTGCGACTTACCCAAACCACATTGTTTTTGTCATTTTTAGGTGTATTGTGGCAAGAAACAAAGCATTAGGTAAAAAAAACAGGGTACTGAAGTCCGTTTTTGGATGTGTTGTAGGACTTTATTTTTGGTAATTACTTGTCACAACACACCAAAAAATGACAAAAACAACGTCATTTTGGTAAGTCTCAGTCTGAATCAGCATCGTTAAACTCTGACTTAACACCATTTGAGAAGATGTTGAAATTGACAACATTTTTTATAGTTTAGGTAACAAATTTGAATTTAAATACGGTTTAGGTTGTTATTTGTAAGATGTTGAAATTTAGGTATGAAAAAACGTTTGGGAAATAGTTAGGGTTGATTTTGGAAGTTTTCCCTATATTTATACTCAAAAGTTTGAATGATTATATTTGAGGTAAAAAATTTCTATTGATAAAAAATATTTTTGATTAAAATTCCGCGTTTGCGCGAGTACAAACTCTAGTGAATGTATGTAATGGTCAAAAACTGCTAAGGAAAAAATTATTACTAAATAGTTACAGTTTCTGAATTGTGACAACATATTAAAAATAGAGACAATTTTCATAAATACATTAAAATGAGAGAGGTGAAAGAGTAGGTGTAGATAAGAGGATTTGCTCTGATAATAGGAGGCAACAATTTCAGCTCATTGGTTCATATTTTTTTTGCAGCCGGTCAATTTGTCCTTTTCTATCATTTTATTTGACTATCTTTAATTAATTTTCATCTATCTTTATCTGAAACTTTAAACTTTTAAAATAAGTTTTAAATTTCAATCAAGATTTTTAATGTAGTACTAAATCGCATATTTTTTTAAAAAATATTTTGTTAAGATTAAGGGACCATTATTTAAAACTTATGTCTTTAACCGCATTATTTTAGCTATTGATTTTTGTATGTGCCGTAAAAGATTCGTAAATTTTTTTAGCAAAAGATTAATATGATTTTTATTTTTGATAGTATTAACAAACGATTATTTGACATCAAAATTTTGGGTGTTATGCTTTGGCCATTTTCAAAATCTCTAATAGGATCTCAAATTTGTTGTTTGGACTAACCCATCTCTTTCTTGATGATATACCGTACTTGATGTATGCAAGTGGATCCTAAAGTGTAGGTTATAGTAGTGGCTCTGCTGCTCCATGTCGTGGACTTGGTGGGTCTGGTGGTGAAAATGGTGGTAGCCTTGGTGATGGTAGCGGTGGTGGTCATCGTGGTGGTCTTGGTTATGGCCATGATGAACGTGGGGGAAAGAAACTTCCAAAAGTGTGTAGGTTCAATGCCCGAATGTTCAATGACATCTTACTAGCACAAAAATAAAAAAGATTATTGCAAGTTGTATATATATCCCTCTATGTCATTGATAAATTGAATTATTAGTTTTTGATAAAACAAATTGATTGAGTTGTTGATGATGAACTATTGTTTAGTTTGTAGTAGTAAAATTAATTGGTTGACTTGTTGATGAATTATTTCTCAATTTGTTCCTTAAATCATTTTTAATTAGTATGTTCTTGTGTTGTATGGTTGCTTGATTAGAAACACAAGATACCTAATATACGTGAACAATTTGGGATTCACACAACACAAAATCTGGAAATGTATAACATTATCATGTTGTCTTTGCATCACATTGAACTTGTTAGGGTTTGACTATTTTGGTTGATTGCTTTAAATAAAATTAGATAAAAAAATATGATAGTGACTAATCGTTTTCACTTAGTATCATGGAATCAAAATGTGTTTGAATCTAATATATACTAGATATTCACCCGCGATATATCGTGAGACTATAGTTTTGTTTAGGGATGCATAATATTATTTATTTATTATTTTATCTATATATGTAACTAATATGTTTTATATGTTTTAAATGTACTATAGTTTTAAAATCTAATATATTATGTATTGAATAATTCCTATTGTGTATATTTATTGCTTTATTATATAGTTAACAATTTAAAACATCCTTATTGTTCATATAATTTACTTTTAGTTAACAATTATACTGTTTTTGTGATTTTGTATTTTCATTTACAATGTATGGATAATATATTTTTAATTTTATTATTTTTTATAATTATAAGAGTACACTATAATTGAACAAACATAATTTAGGTTGTTTCATCTATATATAATTTTAACACTTTTGTATTTATAGTTGTGCAATTCGATTAAAATGGTGGAGTGTTTTCTAATTAGATATTTGATTTATAGCATTTGTTACTTATGAGTATGCATCAAATGTCTATATAATTTTTTATATAAAAGCAGGATAGTTACCTTTCAGAAAATTCTAACATCTAATAACAGATTAACAGTGGACATGCCTTTTTTTCTGAAGGTAGGAGAAAAGATAAAACATATTATATTAATTAGTATATTAATTAAATCAAAATGAAAGTTTGAAACTCATGAAAGTTTGAAACTCAGCGGCTTGAGCAAACCAAACCTCCGCCATTTCAGAATCTCCTTGTTGAATGGCCTCTTCTCCACGGTCGGAATAGGCGGATCAATTCCCTCCCTGAGAACCGTACTTGAGAGTTTCCAACCTCATACGGCTCGACAACCAACTCTTTTGTTTTGGTGTACCAGTTTTTTTAACTTTAACCTACTTTGAACTTTATATCTAATTGAATGAGATTTTTTATAGATATTTTGTTTTTCTTGGATTAAACAAAAGAGAGTGATTACATGAGTTTCAAACTTTCATTTTAATTTAATTAATATTTTAATTAATATAATAAGTTTTATTTTTTCTCCTATCTTCAGAAAAGGGCATGTCCACTGATATTAGATATTATAATTTTCTGAAAGGTAACTATCCGCTTTCATATAAAAATTTATATAGAATTTTTGAAAAAGACTTTTTCATACTTCGTAAAAAAATATATTAGTTATTAAAAAACACTTCTTTGAAGTAGGTAGAAAAAATTAATAATTTGCGTTAGTTGGGGCCTTCGGGCAAATATATTGCTTCTTGTCTTTTTGTATGCTTATTAAAAAACATTATTGTTTTTTTGTCTCCACCAACTAAATCTGATTGTCTCCACGAACAAAAATACGCCAATTTTTTTTTCTTATCATCTTCGACTACCTGGTTTTGTAAATCTGAGAAATCAAAAATCCATTGTTACGATTCTTCCATGTTTTAAATAGAAATAATAGATTAATTTAGATTATACATTTAGAGAAAAGCTTCCATCTCCAAAATTCCATATTGTTTTCATCTCTAGAATGCCAAAAGTATGCAAATTATCGAATGGTTCCACGTAAATTAATATGTTCTTTCTGTTTTTGTTTTTTAATAATTATTTCAGATTTTGATGTGGGTTTCCCATGTCATATCATGTTTCAAATCACATATGGTAATATAAGGGTTTTTGATCACTTGTAGATCATCGAATTTGGAAACATATTCGGGGAGATTTGCGGCTTATAATAAAATCAGCGATTGATTTTATCTTATCAGATATGGACAGCCATCGAGGATTTGAGCTAATATGATGTGTTCCAGGTAAATTAATCTGTTCTTTGTTTTGTAAAAAAAAATAATTGTTTTCGATTTTGATGTTGGGTTTCCCATGTCAAATCATATTGCAACTGACAGAAGGTAATATATTTATTGTTAATAAGATTGTAAATCTTCAGATTTGCAACCAATTTCGGTGAGGATTGCATCTTACACTTGAGTTAGCGATTGCTTATCATATATGGGCGTCGCTTGACGATTGAGCTAATATGACGTACAGCCAATATTCAATCTTTATGTTCTGTATGCATGAAAAACACACCCTTGAGAAAGCTAAGTACAATTCACCTTTATAGATATCTTTCACTACATGCAGTTGTACTCATAATGTTAATGAACAATGGTTTACTTTGCAGGTTAGTTGAAATTATAAGCAATAACTAATAAAAGTGTCTAATACTATATATATAGATACATCAATTTGAAAAGGTAAGATGGTAAGTAATAGAGGAAGCTGTTTAAGTTCTAATAATCAAGCCTAACTGATACTGTTATATATATAGCTAATTGTGTTTTGTTTCTTCAGGTTGAAGTTCATACATGTAACAAAGTACTGCTACTAGCACTAAGCGTCTTTCAGGTAATTTGATTGAGGTTAGTATCTATATCTGCATTCACTGAAATTAGTTTTAAAAATTTGAGTGTGTTCACTGCATTGAGTTTTACAAATTTAAGTGATTTGCAAACAGTTAAATCACTTCGCTCTCAAACTAAATAAAATAAGTTGTGTTTAGACAGTCACGATAATTGTAGTAAATTGCGGGTTAAATACGTGTTTAGAGAAAAAATCATAAGATTACAATAAGTAAAATATAAATTCATATCAGTTGTAACTATCAATTCTGATATGCTTGATTTATCGGTCTCGAATCAGTGGTCTTATTAAGAATGAGGCACCTGCATTTTAATAAAACATACTAATTACATGAAAGCTATTGTACTTTGTGTTTCCAACCAAGAAATGAAGTAGCTAGTAATATAAGGTGGGTCAACTTTACCTTCGGAGAGGTTGCTGACTCAGTGTATGTTTTGGAAAACCTCCTTGAAAACAACATTAGTTGTTTGCTTCTGAATCTTTCCCTCTTTGTTTAGTATTAGTATTCTCAAACATTTTTTGGATGTAACCCTAGACAATGCAATATAAAGTTGGCAATGAGAGAACATAGGTTTAGGCAAGTAAAGTCCTACTTTCTCTAGAGACTGTCCCTGACTCTTATTGATAGTCATAGCAAATGCAACAGAGAGTGGAAACTGTCTTCTATGCATCTTGAATGGCAGTTTAGTATCTGAAGGTGTTAGATTTATGTTAGGGATTAAAATTATGTCACCACTTCTATCTCCTGTTATTACTCTAGCTTCGACAATGTGATTAGCAAGTTGAGTAATCTGGAGCCTAGTTCCATTACACAGCCCACCTTTGGGATCAATGTTCCTAAGCAACATAGCCGACGCACCAATTTTCAAACGTAAAGCATGGTGTGGCAAACCTGACAGCTTTTTACTGTTTAAGAAATCTGGAGTGATTATCGGATTGTTCAGTGAATCTAAATCTGTAGGATCTATACTGTCAGCACTTAGGTAGATCATTTCTCCCCCTAGAAAAACTGAAACATTTAACTTAGGCTTATATATTTAAGATATTAAAGTTAAAGAGGACATATAATTTTGAAAAAAGTCTAATTTAAACGTTTACTTACCTTGCAAATGCTCTAGCATATACAGGTTAATTGTGTTGACATCATTATTGGTCGGTGCTAAAATAGCTCTCTTTTGAAAGAATTTAGCATCATTTTTTTGTCCATTTCTGTTGGATCTCCATAAATTTCCTTACAAATTGCTGCTACTGGATTTTCTGCTTCTGTAATCAACAATTCTTCTGGAATATCGATTATTGCCTCACCTTCATTAGGCTCATTAATTCTACCATCACCAACAACCAATAACCAATCTGAAAATTCTTGGATATCTTTAGCTTCATCCACACTTAATTTGCATGATAGTAGTCGCATGTTTTTAGTCAACTTTAGGACCTTGCAGTGATCCCAAAGATACGAAGCATTAAGTGATGACATCACAATTTGTGCATCCCTGCTCCATTTATTACTGGAAGAACTTGTCAGAAATCACCTCCAAAAACAACCACCTTTCCATCAAATACCTTGTTCTCTCTATTCTTGATAATATCAGAAAAGCTTTTGTCTAAAGATTCAAAATAGAACTTGCCCATCATTGGCGCTTTATCCCAGATAACAACGATGATTAGTTTATCAAGTTAGCTAGATCTGATCTAGGCTTGATTTTGCAAACTGAAAATTTGTTAGGATTCAAAGGGATTACAAACCTTGAATGAGCAGTCCTACCACCTTCTAACAACAAAGATGCGATGCCACTGGAGGCGACATTAAGAACAATCTATCCTCTTGATCTAGCAGCGGCTGCTAGTGTTTTCCACACAAATGTTTTCCCTGTTCCTCCAAAGCCATAAACAATAAAAACACCACCTAAATCATTGAATACATCACCAGCGATCTCATCGTATATACTTCTCTGCTCAGTCGTTAGCATCTTTATCCATTCAGCATGATTTTCTTCCAAAAAGTCACGGTTATATCTCATCTCATCAATAATTAACCGATTGGAATTATCAATACCTTCGCGTGATGGTTGAGGGAAATGCGCAATGTCTTTGAGAGTTCCACCATTAAACAACATAATCATCTCTGTTTCTTGAACAGTGTAGTTTCTAATATGAGCTTCTATCAGAGTCAATTCTGCATAATTGAAAAATATAGATTGTCCATGTTAGTAGAGAAACAGAATAGTATTCGACATTGATCAAGTTTTGTGTTAAATTGGGAGATTATTTAACGAATATGTATTATTACCTGAATTCTTGTACTGTTCTCTCTGTTTTGTCCCTATATCCTCGGACAAAAGGTGCCATGTTTGTAACCATACATGTTCCGGTCTAGCAAGAGAATCTGATAGAAGCAACATAGCAAAAAAAAAAATTTAGAATCCCCAAAACAATACTGACCTGCTTCTATTAGACCGTTAATAAAAACTTGATCATCGTCTAGAATTCCACTTGCAAAACATACTTCTTTGTAAGATTTGTATACAACACCATTATATGTTTTGATACCATCAAAACTCATTGGACCTCTGACAATGTTAAGAAGCACCCTAAGATAGTATTCATCTTCCATTTTTCTAGGAACATAGTTAATACGACCCAAAGAAAAACCTTTTGATCTCTTCTTCAACTGCTTATTCTTTCCATCCCAAGTAAAATATGCTGGGATTTGAGCATATAGAAGTTCTCGAGCTCGTTTCCCATTCTTTCCAACATCATTATTCTTATTCAAAGTCAACCAAGACATGAACTGTGAATCTTGATTAATTATATGTTCCAAAGCATCTGAAATATGAGCCTTCCCATCAAAATAAGTAGGTTGCTTCCCTTCGTCATGAAAAGACAGTCTCTGAACTGCGGTAGATCTATTTTGAAGTGGAAACTTGAAAATCCTCCAAATTGCCTTTGACGCAGATACATATCTAAAGAGATACAAATTACCATGAAGCCAAGTTAGATAGTCATAAAGAATAAAATAGGCGGGTTAATATTTCAGTGTATTAAAACTACCTGCAATCAAACCAATGTTTGATTTCATTCTTCTTTTTCTCAGACGTATCTGGTGCTTCACCAGGAGTTACTTTTCATTAGTTTTAGATTGATCTACAGGCTCAACAATCACTGTAACATGATCTGGGCCTTTGTTGATATACTTAAATAAGTATTGATAGAACCATTCTGATTACACCATTCCACATTGATATGAGCTTGATAACGAAGAGAGAGCTTCTTATTATAAGACACAATATACCTATTGTCACATTTAATACCACCCTTCTCAATGTAGTCTTCTGTCATCCTCCTTCTATAGACAGGATAACCATCACCACCAACCTATGTAATATCTTGATGCTTTTTTAGGTATTTCTTTGAACATGATCCATCCACCATACACGGGGAATTCCTGTTTGCTGAACCACATGGACCATGAATCATTGAACTTTTAACTACTTCATAGAGCACTGGGTCTTTCTCTTTATCTGGAATTTCTGCAGAAATGATCTTATCAATGTCGCCAGCCGTTGGTAGCTTACTTTGAAGAGCCATGAATAAGATAATGTGAGCATGTAGTAATCCTCTTTTCTGAAATTCGACAGTATATATAACTGAAATAGTAGAAACAAAGTGTAATGAGGATCTGAAAAACCAAAAAAAACAGCAATAAAATCTCAAGTACATTAAAGAAAAAACTTACACGCAACTGTCTTTCCTAGCATATTCCTTTGTGTCAAATCTTTCATTAAAGAATCCAACTTGATTTTGAAAATCCTTGCAACAATATCCGGTCAATCATCAGCAGTTAAACCTCTTGCTTGGCAATATCTTGTTTTCTATGGCCTTTTAGGATTACATGTAATGGTGATGAATAGGTCAGGAAATCCATAATGCTGATAGATTGCAATTGCGTCATAGTAGCTTTGAACCATATATCGAGGTCCACCGGTGTAAGAAGAAGGTATTAAAATTTGATTACCTTCTTCAGCCATAGTAGTCGTTCCAGCTGCGGCTGCCTCTTTAATGGAGCTGTAATTCTCACATTTTAGTTTGGACTGATTAAACTTGATGTAAGATAGTATGTTAGATTCAATAGTTGTATAAGCATCACAAAGAAACTACTGGAACAACCTCTCAGAATGCAACAAAGTATGAGACTCGTTTTCCCTCTCTTGAATCTTGAATGCAAACCACTGTCTCATGCTAATACATTTCTTCTTTTTCTTGTTGGCTTTCTGATAACATTTCTCAATACCAGGCGTGAAACAGTCCTCACCATAGCATAGAATGAGAGGATATTGTACATACAAATAGGAGATGTGAATTTTGCGTATCCTCTGTAAGTGATCAGTACTCTTTTCTTGAATAACTATATCACGGTCAGACATTTTTTTTTTGAAAATCCCTAGGGATTAAAGCAGCTACCTTTGATGTTGTAGGCATACTGTATATCCTCCCATCAGCACCTTTCCGATCAACGACAATAAGCATGTGAAATGGCTCATCATTAGTAGAATCAAACCTCTCTCTAGCGGACCTGAAATTTTTGACATACGGGTTGACAGAATTGAGTGTTTCATAAGGGCTTTGATAACTTCTTTATTCAGTTTTTGTTTCCCTGCAGTTGGCTTTGAATTTTTCCCCTTGCTATATACATAAGCAAAACACGAAGTAACAAACATGAGTATATTTAAGTTACTAAAATTGGTGGAAAAAATGTGTAGGTAGAATGATTACTTGATAACAGTAGCTCTGTTATCTACTTCGTTTTCAGTATCAACTCACCCTGGACGTTCGGCCAAACCCGATTAAACCGAAACGGACAACCCAATATTTTCGGTTATAGACGTAAACCGAAGAGAGTAAGGGTAACCGCTCGGTAAAATTTATTTGAGATTTCGGATTTTGGTTCGGTAATCGGAACCGATCGGTTTCCTTCAAACCGAGATATTGCAGCCATATATAAGGCTAATAATTAGTCACAACCCTAATTTGTTTTGTTCTTCTTCTTTGGCTGCCGCTTGGGAACTCGATCCATAAACTTCAATCATTCATCTTCTCCTCTCCTCCGATGTAATCAATAATCATCAACACATCTCTTTTCCTACATTAATTCATCTTCTTCAACATCCTCTTTCATTCTCTCAAATCTCAATCATGGTTAAGAAAAGAGCCTTTTCACAGAGATTCAATCCATAACCACAAATTTCTTATGGGGTAAGCTCTTCTTCTTTCTCCTTAATTCTACATTTGATCCTTTCCTCTGTAAGCTCTTTCTATGTATTGATAACTTCGGATTCAATTTGAAGAATTTTAGGGTTAGATTTTCAACTTCGAAATCAGAGATTATCTATTATTTGTTTAGATTTTCCTTTGTTTAGGGTGCTAGTGTTGTGTTTGTGTTCGTCATCTTTGTAAGACCTAAATTGTTGTTCTTTGTTGTTTGATGATTTTATTTTTACTGGTTTATGTAATCAATTTTTATGTGGTTTCGATGATGGCAAGTGAAAAATGGATGCCCATAACCATCAATCTTCACTGTCTCAGATCACCATCGCACCACAACCACAACTCGCCGCCACAACAGCACCATGTCTCGAAAACCCTAATGTTTAATGGACCTGCCATTTAGGCGTTGCAATTGTTTTCAGATTGGTTTAGTTGTTAATGGGCTGGTTATCTGTTTAGGTCCATTATTTTAGCAGTTTGTAAATTTGTATTAAATTAAGCCCATTATCTCATTTTTTTATTTATTCGGTTTAAATTAACCGAATTAGAAAAAAAATCGGTTTCATTTCGGAATTGATTTAAAATCCTATAACTGACCCGATTAACCCGAGTACCGAACCAACTGAACCGAATTCAATTTCGGTTCTATTCGGTGAAAATTTTAGAAAACCGAATTTATAGAAAACCTAACAACCCGACCCAAACAACCCGTTTCCGCCGAACGCCCAGGGCGAGTATCAACTATATATAGTTGTGAATACTTAGCATAATCACCCTCATTCGGCTTTAAACTACCAACCAAATGATAGTTTCCTCCTTGCAAGTGAAACATAGTAGGCCCTTTGCCTTTTGGCATAGATTGGTCCACCTTTCCACCAAGATGGCAAAAATTATATTAGGGGAGGGGGGTATTGGTTTAATATTTAAAAAGAATTTTAATGACTTTAAATAAAATTATAGAAAGTATAAAATGAAGGATTCTAATAGATTGTTAGAAACCTTATTAAAATTTTGCTGATTTGTTTTTCGTAATCTTGTAAAATATTGCATAATATTCTTTTGTTTATTCAATGCTTTTGTCAAAAAAAACAAATTTCTCTTGCTTGTCTCATCTTGCCAAAGTCATCAAGCGTTGGTTTTGGCTTTCCGTGTAGACAAAGGCTTCTGCTCCTAATGCTACAGTCACCATCTCCATCACCGCTTTGGTTGTACGTTTTGTTGTGCAGCAATCGTCATCTTGTTATTGAGCCTCTTCTGTCACCACCGAAGTGTTCACCGATGGTTCAGAGTATCCCCATACACCAGTTTCGTCACCAGTCACCACCGTCCGCCATCATAGCTTACGAATCTCGAGTAGAAGCTTCTTCAGCTCTTAACGTTGTCGTTTCCACCGTCACGGCTTGCTGTGTGTTGATGTCTTATGTGGTTCCATCGTCGGTTGGAAGCTCTTCACCATCTCACACCACATCTAATCAAATTGTGTCTTTATGAAATTATAATGTTGGCATTCGCATGGATACATTATGTCATTTTCTACAAAATAACAACAAAAAATCATGACTCAATCATTCACAATCTTTTTATTTGATGAGAATGTTTTCATGACTTTTTTAATGAAGAAAATGATATAAAATCTTAAACCAATAACATAATAATTGAATTCATTAACAATCCAAGATTCTTGTGTTTTACCTGAATAACATAAAACTTTTAGTGACTTTATAAAACTTTTAATTTAATAACAATAGATTTATGAAGATTTTAGATAACTTTTTACAAATCCACAACTAATAACACCAAATTTTTAGAGAGTTTTAAAAAATCTTGATTGAATAACAACATATTTTACATAACTTTTAAAGTCATTAAAATTTCTTATATTTTCTCTATAGTTTCTGCTCATTGCGTCATTCCCTTTGAGCAATTTCTTGATAAGCTCAGGAGATTCTTTTAGAAAGGGTAATTCACACTTCCTTCACTACAACATATTGTAAACATTGGGTCTTTCTGGTTCTTACTTTTGTTTATACGCTCATCATAACACATGAAGGCATCACAATACATACACTTGTATGTAGCATCACCGTGGTCAAGATTGAAACAACCCGACCCATTTTTTTTATTTTTTATAATAATAATATATAACTAAGCATCCCATACTACTTAATTAAACCAACCAAAACACAATACCTCATTAAACCAGCAAATACCATAAAGCACAGCGGAAACATACCAATAATACAAAAACCAATACATCATCAACACAATAACCTCCCTAACCATTCTATCCATCAACCTAGCATATCTCTACACAAGGTTCCAATAACATAACCAACATCACACAAACGAGACTCTAGATCATCCTCCTCCTCATTGCCATGATTCCACGTCACATACCTGCACACCACAAACAACAATTGAGATGCGTAAGTATTATCACAAATACTTAGTGAGGCAATCCTCCCATCTACTGGGTTATACACACAAGCAACTGAGATCCAATGTTTAACATACAACAAATAAACACAACCAACCAGGAAACCACATGCAACACACAAGTTGGTGTCGACCGACACCAGAGAGGTGTCAATCGACACTGGCCCAAACATGGTGTCGAACGACACCACCCTGGTGTCGATCGACACCGACTCCGCAAACGCGTTCTGCTCGAAGCCGATCGTCGAATCCAGTTTCCAATCATCTCCAATCCGTCCCAAACTCACCCAAAAGCTTTAGGAAACTATAATAACCAGAACACAACCACCACAAGCAGAACAACACCACAAAACATAACAAATCAAGCAAACAAAGGACTCTCAGACTTAGATAAGCCATGGTCATGCACTCACCTCTTTTGCAGGAAGATTGGGTTGAGAAACAGTGGAAACAACTCCTTAGGAAGATTCTCCTTCGTTCCCAGCAGCACACTCCTTCTCACAGTAACAGATCACACCCAAAACCACCAAGAACAAGCCAAAATCTCTCAAGAACACAAACTCTCACTTTTCTCTCTTTTCTTTTGCAAACGGTGACAAAACATCCAAAATCCAAACCAATTAACCCAGACAACCCAAAACCGCGAATTAAAAAAATCTGGTCGAACCAGAAAAGCTGGTGTCGGTCGACACCCATCCCCAAATTCCACTTTTTGGTTTGCGGATGTTACAATTCTCCCCCACCAAAAAGGATTCGTCCTCGAATCCCGTAGCACCGTCCATCCGCTAAGGACTCCCGTGCCACCGTCAACACGGCCCGCACGTCCTCCAATCGGACTGAACACCGTCAGCCAAGGTTTCCTGTGCAACTATCGCAACAGCCCGCACACCTCCGACTGAACCCTGAGGTCTCCCTCTAGTCAATATACTCACATCCAAGACGTTATTTGCTAACAACTCAGTGCTCCCCCCGTCCGTGGTCGAACAAACGAATCATGCCGGCTCGCTATCAGGTTAACCACCTTAAGCGACAGCATCCAGGAAGTCACTCACACACACTCCCCCCGCTCTCAGGTCGAAACCCTCGAGACATACCGGCTCACTGTCGAGCCACGACTCACCGCTACGGTATTCAGGGAGTCTCAAAATCCCGCTCTTGGGTCGTCATCCTAAAGCGCACTCTCGGATTGTCATCCAAAGCAAACATACCACTCCCACTCTCTGGCCACAAAGTCCATCGAGCTATCGGTATCACATGAGTTGGGCCCACACGGCCTTGAGCAAACAAGTCTGATCCCATCGAGTATCTCCCGACAAGATCTACCTCAACACTTCCGCAAGAACATCGCAATGTCCTACGGCCAACACTCGCCACAAAGGCTACCGAGACGTCACAAAGACCCTAAACACGTCACAAAGACTCCTAACACGTCACAAAGGCCACACCAACGTCCCGCAGGACCGCCACTAGGTCACGAAAATGTCCAAAAGAACCGCCACAAAGGCAACAAACGTCACCGGGACCACCGACATTATATCCGGCATCACTAAAACCACCACTAAGGTACACAACCCGTAGGATCATCACAATTTCCACAAAAACCTTTCCATTTTTAAAAACTTTCTAATTATAGAAACCCGAGCTACCTCTCTTAGCACCGTGAACTCACCAATCAAAAATCCTAGAGAAATGATCATCTCATCAGTGACCACTCTTCTGGTCATTCCCTCAACATTCCCGCTACCTCGGCATTTCACATCCTCTTCCCAAAATAGACAAGTCCTAACTATTCTTAGAACTTTCTATTTATGGAAACTTTCCTTTTCTGGAACTTCCTATTTAACGAAACTTTCCATTTCCAGAATTCCCAAGCTATTTCCTTTCCACACGACACAAGAGTCAAAAATCCAAACAAACTCCATTTGCAAAACATCCACTCCCACAAATCACCGCCAACAGTATTTCCCGATACCGGCGTGATCCACCACTTTCCAACAGCTTTTCAATAGCGAACTGCACTTCCCGCACAAAAGCTAAAAACACTACACATCTAACAACATACAAAACAACTTACCGTGGAATCTCATTGAAGGCTCGAAGAGGATGATACTTGGACTCCATACCACAAACAAATTGACTAACTACTCATAATCAATTTTCATCACACAAAATCATGCATCAACCAACATATAGATCAATTCAACCAATTAAATCCCTAAACCGCTCTAAACCATCCTAGAACCGTAAGGGCTCTGATACCAAAATGAAACAACCCGACCCGTTTTTTTTATATATAATAATAATATATAACTAAGCATCTCATACTATTTATTAAACGAACCAAAACACAATACCTCATTAAACCAGCAAATACCATAAAACACAGCGGAAACATACCAATAATACAAAAACCAATACATCATCAACACAATAACCCCCCTAACCATTCTATCCATCACCCTAGCATATCTCTACACAAGGTTCCAATAACATAACCAACATCACACAAACGAGACTCTAGATCATCCTCCTCCTCATTGCCATGATTCCACGTCACATACCTGCACACCACAAACAACAATTGAGATGCGTAAGTATTATCACAAATACTTAGTGAGGCAATCCTCCCATCTATTGGGTTATACACACAAGCAACTGAGATCCAATGTTTAACATACAACAAATAAACACAACCAACCAGGAAACCACATGCAACACACAAGTTGGTGTCGACCGACACCAGAGAGGTGTCAATCGACACTGGCCCAAACATGGTGTCGAACGACACCACCCTGGTGTCGATCGACACCGACTTTGCAAACGCGTTCTGCTCGAAGCCGATCGTCGAATCCAGTTTCCAATCATCTCCAATCCGTCCCAAACTCACCCAAAAGCTTTAGGAACCTATAATAACCAGAACACAACCACCACAAGCAGAACAACACCACAATACATAACAAATCAAGCAAACAAAGGATTCTCAGACTTAGATAAGCCATGGTCATGCACTCACCTCTTTTGCAGGAAGATTGGGTTGAGAAACAGTGGAAACAACTCCTTATGAAGCTTCTCCTTCGTTCCCAGCAGCACACTCCTTCGCATAGTAACAGATCTCACCCAAAACCACCAAGAACAAGCCAAAATCTCTCAAGAACACAAACTCTCACTTTTCTCTCTTTTCTTTTGCAAACGGCGACAAAACATCCAAAACCCTCGACCTGGGTCGCCTCTCCCCTTATATACTCGGTTTAGACAAACCAATTAACCCAAACAAACCCAAAACCGCTAATTAAAACAATCTGGTCGAACCAGAAAAGCTGGTGTCGATCGACACCCATCCCCAAATTCCACTTTTTGGTTCGCGAATGTTACAAAGATAATCTGGGGTTTAAAAACAAATCCTAAGTTGTTAATTTAACAATCAGAATAACATGCTTATTTGTTGGCTTAAAAAATAATTGATACCTGATTTCTTTGGTTTTGGTGTTGAACAATTTATATTTTTTTGCAAACGTGGCCAACCTCTTTTCTTTGGTTGAGGGATATTCTGATTTTCTGCTGCCTTTTCAATTGTTTTCTGCAACATTTGATCCACTTTAGCCATGAATTTTATATGTTCTTCACTTCTGGCCCTCTGATGTGATATATCTATGAGTTGTACTATAGCTCTCTGGATTTCTATATTAACTAGGCTTGGTATTTCAGTATCTTCATCAGTGTATTGATTAGTTTCATCGTCAGTAGTACTGATATAATAGGTCCGTTCCACTTCAGTTTCACTATCACTACAACTCTCATCATTTACAAGGTCCATGCTTTCATCATCAGTACTATATCTTGTAATGGTTCTTTCATAGAAGCAGAAGTTTGACCTATTTGACACCTTTAATAATTATCATGGTGTCGCATCATGGCTTATATAAAACATCATATAGTTTTAATAGCTATAAGAAAAAGTTATGTATATATAGATTACCTTCCATAAAAGTAGTGACAGATGCATTTTTAAATTCTTCCTGCAAATTTCTGATTGGAAACATATCCGCTTGGATGCCATGCTTAGATTGTTTCTGGCTGCTTATGCATGAAGTAGAAACAGCACAGTGGTTCACTTTATAACAAAGATCAATTGAGTTAATATATATGTATGAGTATGTACTGTAGTTAAGATTTGAGATATACATTAACCTTTTCGTTTATTGTCGGTATTAGCATAAGGAAGTGTCTTTGTGGGAGGAACCCCGCCACGTAGATTGGTGATGTTCGTGAGTATATCTATTGAAGATTTCTGAGTCAATCCGGAGCTGGTATTTCCAATTGAAAGCATGCCCGAGAAAGCACTTGAACCTGGTAATGACATTAGTTTACAGCTTTTAGTATATGGTTGTTGCAATGAAAAAAAAATGCTAGTTTATTTTAAAAATAATACAAAAGTATGTGAGTTGTAATTCACCTAGAGCGTGTGGTGTTTGCTTTGCAAGAATGGATTGTTGAAGAGAATTTGGTGTCCTAAAATTACCAGTAGAGGAATTACCAAGGTTGGTAATATCATTTAAAACCCTACTAAAAAGTTGTACTTAGAAGAACATAACCATTAATATTAGATGCATTTGCTTGAGTAATCTGACTATGAGGAGTAGAACTTTGAATCAAACGAGTTTTTTTGGATGGGTTAGAATTAGAATCAAATTCCGACAGAGAAGGGTCCTGTTTCTTTTTCATGGTTGGCTTATATTTTTCTCGAAACAGGTTTTAGATGATCAGCTGTCGATGATAAGAGGATGTTTATTTCTGTAACATCTCGAACCCAATTTTGGGTGGGTGTCGATCGACATCAAGGAGAGTGTCGGTCGACACCACTAAATTGATGGTTATTCGACACCACTAAGTCTCGTTTTAAAGGGGCACGAGCAGCCTCTCTTGGGAAAAGGGGGGGTGGTCTTTGGTCGCTTCTAGGAGAGAAGGA
This sequence comes from Camelina sativa, assembly GCF_000633955.1. NCBI lineage: Eukaryota > Viridiplantae > Streptophyta > Magnoliopsida > Brassicales > Brassicaceae > Camelina > Camelina sativa. The sequence goes on along the minus strand of NC_025695.1, from coordinate 20,022,317 downwards.
GAAAGAGAGAGATAGAGAGAGATTGTGAGTTTGATCCTAAGAGCAAAGGGAGCCTTGAGGAGGGTCAAGAGGAGCAGAGGGATCTGATTTGGTGGTTCTAGAGGAGAGAAGGGGAGAGAGTTGTGGTGCTCTCACTTGGAAGGAGGAGAAAGGAGATCAAGAGGCTCTTGATGTGTAATGAGAAGGATTTGAGCTTGGTGGTGGATTAGGAGAGACAATCAGGCTTTCTCATGGCTGTTATCCAGGTAAGTCGTGTTGTTTTAGTGTTAGATTGAGTAGAGAATCAATGATTGTAGCGGATTAGAGATTTGTGGCGAGAAGGAGCTTGAAGGAAGGCTTCAATCGTGATTTCTAGGCTGGTGTCTTTTGACGGTATGTGGTAAGCTTGGGGTGTCGGGCGACACCAGCATGTTGTTGTATGTTTGGTTCCTAGGAGGAAAGCTGGAGTTAGGTTTGGATGAGGAGAGATCGATGGAAGTGATGTCGTGGTTGTTGGTGTCAACCGACACTATGAGAGTGTCGACGACACAATGAGTGTTGGTTCGCAAGTGGTGCGATGGGTGACATTCGACACTAGGTGGAAGTGTTGTTCGACACTAAAGGAGTGTTGGATAGTGAAATGAAGTGTTTGTGGGGAAGTGTTGTCCATAGCTGGACGAAATCAAATATTCTAGCCCACTTCTCTTGTTACTCGGTCGCTAGGGATGATTGGTTGTGCGACTCAGTAACTAGATGAGGTGGGGTTTGGTGTATTTGTGGGTGTTTTTGTAAGGAAAAATTTCTACGCCGGTTGTCTCGTCGGAATTATGAGGTTGCGATGAGATTGTTTCTCGGGGATCCTATGTGAGAATTGAGAATCCGGGTGCAGTTGTTTCAATTTCAGTTTTAAACAGGTTGGTTCTATTTATCAATATTTGTCTACTAAAGAGAGTTACGATTGCGTAGTTATAACAAAATATTTGATTGCTTAGTAAATATAGATAGGTTGTTTCAATGACAAGTAAAATGGAGCCAGTTATGAGATACAAATATTTTTTGAATTTGAGTTGAGGTCAAATTAGTTATTTGGTCAAATTTGATAATTTTATTTTACAGATTTCATGTTTTTCACGATTTATTCTGCTGATTGAGTATTAGCAAAATTAAATAATTAACCATCCTTTCCATATACTAACTGGTTAATCCGTTTTGCAAAAAGTAGATTTGGACATGTCAATTACTAATGTTTTAAATGGAATGGAGTACGATAGTGTTTTTTCTCTGAAAACATGTAAAGCTTCTATTTTACTATATATATATGGTTTATTATTTTACATAAATCGAAATTTAAGTGAGGGATGTTTTTAATTTTGTCTTATACGGAAACTTTTGTGTTTATGTCAGGAGGATTTCCCACATGGTGAGATCATGATTTCTTCGAAACATGCAGTAAGCAATAAATAAACAGAGGTCAGTTCTCTATGTATTTTTAGCATATTATATAGGTAGGATGTAAAGTTTCTATGATAGATAGAAATGGTTCATTATGTAGTTAGAATGCAATCGAAAAAGTTATTATGAATCAGAAATAGAAATTTTTTATTGAAGCAACTGAATAATTATAAAAAAGATCTAGAAAACAACACTTATTTGCGGCCAACCATGTGGCTAAGCTAAGAAATAACAAACTTCGAAAGTTTTAACATGAGAATGGAATAAAAGTAAAAAGCAAAGGCACAAATCATTCCTTCTTTTCAACCTTGCTCTTAACTCCGACCATTTTCTCTTTTCCCTCAAATGACTGAGTTGTCCACAACATTTCCATTATAGACACCCTTCTGTTTTCCAACCCAATCTTTGTCGTTTGATCCTTCAGCTTTTTCATGAAGTCCTACAACTCCAAATTCTGGATTAGACTTTTCTACGTCTATTGGTTCAATACAAAACTTTTTGGAAGTTGAGTTTTGATCAGAAATCCCTCCATTAGCAGGATAAACACGCTTGGAAGATGGAGTAATAGAGTCGGTAATATCCGGACTGTTTTCTAACATGAAAGGTCCCTAAAAACAGCAAGTACATAGTTTTGAAAATTAAATATAAGCAATAATATTACTACCAGATTAAGGTGTCGATCAATTACCTGGTCACCAGATAAAATAGACGCTGCATTGACGTTCTCAAATGAATTCTCCAACAGTTGTTCTTCGATTAGGCCATCTTTCAAGAGGACTTTCGAGACCTTATAGGTGTCTTTACCATCCCATATGTTTGCTTTCTCAACATTCACCAGAAAGAGATAAGCCTTTCCAAGAAGATTTATCACAGGATAAGGCAAATTTTCTGGGTCTATGATCTACACAACAATTAAAATCAAATGATATTAGTGGATTGGGTTATCAAAACTAACAAAAATATTATCTTATGATACAAAATTAACGACAATATTATCTTTTGATTAGCATACTTCATCAATTGAGCCACCAAGAACTGATGGGGCAGACTCCTCAATAATCTCAGAGCAAATTGAATCAAACAACAGTAATTTTGCCTCACCAGTATTGTCCATGACATTAGCATAAAACATAAACCTTAATAATGATTAAATACAGTAATCAATAACAATAGTATTTTTTTTAACATCTATATACATGTTTAAAATAGATTTGGTCATAAATTGAGTGTAAACATTTCATTACCTTGCAATCACATTAGTGACAACAGTACTGCAAGTCTCACACCAAAACCTTGTGTTTTTTTCCCTTTGTTATTCACCCCATCGTGGATATAGGTAACTTTCTTATTGCAAGAACGACAACTAATTTAGTACCAAGTCCAGTCGGTGTCAATGGCGTAGACCATGCAATGAATCCTTGCCTTTCCAATCTATAGATACATGGTTTTTATAGATGAGTACCATAACTGTCAGAAAGTAAACCAAGCTTTACATACCTCAACATAATTCTTCAACTCTTTAACTCTTCAATTGTTTTCCTAGGAAAATCTTGGTAATTTTCATTTTGAGCAGCAACCATCTCCCATCTTGATTGTCTCTCAAAGGAAAGTTTCCTGAAGTGGAAGTTTGTATGTGGAAAATTTCTAGAAATGGAAAGTGCTAAAAATAGAAATTTTTATGAGAATTAGATTTTGTCTATTCTTAGTGGTTGCAAGCCCTGTCAGGACTGGTGGGGCCTTTCTTGCGGACTTTTGAGTCATTGCGTACCCCATGTGTTGCAGTCTTGCGAGACGTGTATGGCCTTTGTGGCAGGCTGTTTAGCCAATTGAGTGGTCTTTGTTGCGGGCAGTTTATCCAATTGTGTGGCATTTGTGACGGGCTGTTTTGCTAAGTGTGTGTCAGACTGTTTAGCCAATGTTGCCTGTTTAGGCGGCCTTCGAGATGTATGGTCTTCGTGACAGTCCTTCGGGACGTGTAGCCTGTTTAGGCGATCCTTCGGGATTTGTGGACTTCGTGATGGTCCTTCGGGATGATTGGACTTTGTGACGGTCCTTCGGGACAAGTGGTCTTTGTGATGATCCTTCGGGATGTGTGGCCTTGGTGGCGGTCCTTGTTTAGGACATTTGTTGGCCTTTGTTATGGTCCTGTTTAGGATATTTGCTTGGCCTTGGTGGCGGTTTGTTTAGACATTTCGGCCTTTGTGGTGGTTCTATTTAGGACAATTGTTAGCCTTAGTGGCGGCCCTTTTGGCATGTTGATGATCCTTGTGTGGTCATGAGGTATTCCAGTCAGGGAATATGTGTTTAGTATGACATTTTGATGATTTACGCAAACCACGGGAGGGAGACCTGGTTAGGAGATAGGACTCAGACGTCTTCAAAAATGTTTGCTCTAAGGACGGTTTGTCCTGAACGACTCTTGGAGGATTTTGGTTCTCCTAGTATCGTCATACTAAGAGACTTTGTGGCTTGAGAGTATGGCTGGTATATCGACTTCGGATGACGATCCGAGGCACGCTGTAGGGTAGCAACGCGAGAGACGAATATTAGACTTCCTTTTTATATCATGGCACATGATACTAGGATTTTTGTATGTCCTAGCAGGTTCAGTTAACCTTATGCAGTTGTAATACTTAAGGTGTCAATCCAGTTGGGAAACTTTACTAACAATTAAGATGCAATCAAGAAATTACAAGTTAAGCCAATTCAATAAGAGTGTTTTTATCTAACAGTCCTAGAATGATCAGAATGCAAAACAGAAATGTGTTCTAGAACTAGAAACGAGAATGTATGACGAGAAGCGAAAATGAATGAAAACAAAAACGAGTCTAAGCATGAACTGAACAACAAGAATCAAAACAGTCTCAGGAATGCAATACAAATCAGAAAGAAATAAGTCCTAAGGATGGGGGTAATTGATGTCGGTGGAGTATCCTAGTCTATAGAGTGTTTAACATGCCACAAGCAAACTATCCCTAAACAATGAACATCACGACTTAGCTAATTCAATCTCTTGACAGAAGCTACTCAGACTCAACCACTTCCAAACCTAGCTCTCGCTAGAGAAACATGATCAAGTGTGGCATGACAAACAAGTTCATTCACGTTAACAAACATCCTAGACAACTAATCTCTTAGGCTAGGAACGTGAGTCTCTGGCACTAATTGGTCAGACATTTCATCGAACACCTTTTGGGTGCGGAAATGTCTAAGACCTAGTTCCAATTGATCAAAGAAAAACTAGTATTTCTAACTCTAGTCCAGAAGGGATCATACAAATCAAAGCTTAAACACTCTACATCCTAAGATCCTCCACCTAATCTATCCCATCCTCAAGAACTACCACACTACTCAGATCCAAAAATCATCATCAAGGATGCAAACCCAAAAAACATTGAAACAAGCATTCTTAGATAGATAAAAATGAGATGAACAAGTTTGTAGAAGAAATCAAATGCAAAAACTCAATGAATTAAAAGATATCTGGATATAAAATCTCAGAACGATTTTGGAGGCTAGGTAAAACCTTAAAAACAAAATGAGATAAAAGATAAGATGTCCCCCGGGACAAAGACTTAACAAAATGTATTTATAGTAAAAAGAACATGTAAATCCCTAAAACTTAAAACGACAAGATAGAACGTCGGTTCGAGAATATCCTGAAGCGTGTAAGATGGAGCACCTTCCTGACATGCGCGATTTGGTCGGTGAGCAACCAGTGGCTCGATTGGCGATTCGAGAATGGCTCGAGTGATGTGTTCCCGACTAGTGACCTGAGAATGGCTCGGGTGATACGTTCCCGACTGGTGACCTGAGAATGGCTCGGGTTATGTGTTCCCGACTGGTGACCTGAGAATGGCTCGGGTGATGCATTCCCGACTGGTGACCTGAGAATGGCTCGGATGATGCGTTTCCGACTGGTGACTTGAGAATAGCTCGATTGAGTGTTCCCGACTGGGTACTTAAGAGTGGCTTGATTGAGTTTTCCCGACTGGTGACTTCAGAGTGGCTCGATTGAGTGGCTCGATTGCGTGGCTCGATTGCGTGTTTGAGAGTCTACGTTTCCGACGTCTCCTAGAAACCTGAAATACTCCGAGATGCACAATGTATGCAAGGATGATGCAAAAACTTCCTAAACATGAAAAGTGTATAAAAAAGGTTCTAAAATGATGCAAAACGACTAGTTATCCTAGCTAAATGTATGACAAATGCATGCTAAGGAGATGCAAAATATAGACATATCAACTCCCCCAAACTTATTCTTTGCTTGCCCTCAAGCAAATAATCAGGAACAAAGTATGGAAGAGAGGTGTGAAGATGGGGTCTCAGAACCTAAAACATGCTGAAAAGAGTAGTTAGAATCAAGGTCCTTGTTTTTAGTTCTATGATGCATGGTGAAGGAACTTTAATTATTTAATCTACACATGCAATCCTATCTATCATTCCCTTTAACATTCATTAACAGAGAACCGTGAATCAAGCTAAGCAATGTCATTGAACTCATTTGGCTAGGGCGAAAGGCCAAAGATGAAGATTTTCTCCTTCTCAAGTGGTTTTGTCAATACAGAATAAGGTTCTGTCACGAAAAAGAGTTGAGCTCAAAAGAAGGCTAAAGGTCGAAACCAACTGATACGTACAAGAGCAGCGCCCTGTCTACCCAAAGAACATTCCAAACTGAAGTTGATCCTATCTCTACCCTTCATCAGAAACTTCATCTCAAACCCATTCTTTCATTCTTTAGACTTGGTCTTAGGAGGAGTTCACTTATTATCATTCTAGCGGATTGGGAAATTTTTATTATTAGTAAGGTTCTTTTTTTTCTTCTTCTAAGGACTCTAGACATCTTAAACATTTTACTTTCTTTTCTTTGTCTAATCTTTTCGGTTTATGCCCAGAACCAGTAACTCAGTATTTTGCTCAACCCAAATCCTTTACTAGACTTGTAAACTTTGAGAACACATCCCCCTCCTAAAGACTTTCTACCCTTTACTTTATTTTTACTCTATCACTTTTCTTCGCAAATCCATACCCAATGCCCAAAATCGAGTTCTCACCTAGTCCTACTAGTCCGGATAACGCAAACTAGAACTACACAGGATCCTACTCTTGTCGGTTAGAACCTAACACTTTTTAACAAGCTCAACTCGGAAAAAGGCCTGACACTCAAGAATACAATTGGCTTGAAAGAAGGGTTGGTTAATGGTGCGGGGAACTGTTCCAAAGATGGGAATCAGCTACTTGGATTAACAAGGGTGGTAAAAAGGAGAAAGATAATCCAAGTATGTATGCGGTATCCATGAGTTCAATTTCAATGCATAACATGATAATTGCAAGTCAGCATTAGGTTCAGGTAGATAGGGAATGATGTCAATTCAAAACATGTTTCAATCTTACAATTTCAAGTTCAATCAACATGCATCAAAGAACTAATAACAAGGGCCCTGATCCTATCCTATTGAATCCAACATGCTAATCATCGACCCCTATGCTAAATGCAACAACCCTATATGAATAAACCTAAACTCAATCCTAATATGCAAGTTCAAACTACATGAACACTCTGTTTTTGTGGAAATTTTCGATTTTTTTTTTTTATGCAAATAGATGAATGCAAATTCAATCATGATATGATGCAAGAATTGGAAATAAGAATCACAAAAAACAACATCAGATACATCATCTCAAACCCTCCCCCAAACTTAAATTACATAGTCTCCTGTGTAAGAAAAATTTGCAGAAGGATTTAAAAATCACAACATAAACAATGCAGGATGAAATGGTATATACAAGGGAAGGTAGGAGTACCTCAATAGTAGAAGAAAGAGTCGGAGCTCGCCCAAGGAGTTGGTGCGTGATACTGGCTCTGTCCTTCACCGTGTGCGGGATCTGTGGGAGTGACCTCAGCTGGTTGGTCGAGTTGCTGCTCAACTGCTTGCGTGTTCTGATACATGTTCGGCTGCTCGTCACACTGCATGTCATCGACTCTTGACTCACCATGATCCGATACCAACACAACAACCTCCGTAGGCTGATAATCACCTTGATGTTCGATTGGTTGCTCAACCTCAAGTTCATGCTCATCTCGAGCTGCAGAACGACGCTCAGATCAACGACTAGAAGACGCTCTGGAACCTTGCGAACCGCGTCTCTATCTCTCCCTAGACTCGTGTGACGAGTGGCGTGAAGGAGCGGGTGAGGGTTGACGCTCCCGAGGCACATATGAAGATTGACGTGCTGGGGAGGGAAGCAGAGTGAGTGTTCTCTGACGAGTTATCTCAAGTGTCACGGAGGCTCGTCCCGGCATGGGTCTGGTGTCCTCGGGGATAGACCTAGGGACGACGGTAGTGGAAGTCGAGCAGCTAAACTTACGCATGAAGTTTGTCATTGTCTTGGTGAAGATGCTGAACGCCTTGTCTCTGGCCTTCCCCCATCGCTGAAGCTTGTTGAGGCGTTCATGAGCTGCTCTAACTCCCTTAGCCATTCTCGGGTCTGAGTACTCTTCGAAGTGAAACTGCTCAGGGCGGTACTCAACTTCGTCCTCCTCCATCGGGTCTGCTCCTGTTTCTGCAATCTCTACCCGCGGCATCTCATCCCCAGACTCGTACAGAGTGTCCGTGGGAGGTATGAACTCTACATTTTCACCCCTCAAGATAGTAGGCAGCTCGATGCAAGGCAGGAGTAATCTCGAGGGACCAACCTCCGGATGCACAAACTTGTAAATCAACCGTCCCTGCCTCAAACCCCGCTCCAGAGTGCGCAACTGCCACAAGTTGTTCGCGTCGATCCAGCATGGTGAGTGTGGCTCGGATAGTAATGGAACACCAGCTTCCTCAAGAAACCAAGTCGCCACGCCGCCCATACACATCACTCCGGGAGAGTTGTTGCTGTTGAGTCTCGAGACCCAAGTCTTGTATGACATCATGTAGTTGAGGAGGTAGAGCGAGATGGAAGTGTTACGTGTCACCTTGCAGCTCGGTGCCATCCATTGCCGTGAATGAGAGTCCCTTAAGTGCTAGATCTATCATCTCGAGCTCGTCTTTCGTGATGTATCCCTTAATCTCTTTGGCATAGAATGCATTGGCCACTGCCTTCTGGAAGTAACGCAACACTAGGCTTCTCAGGTTCGTCGCTTTCGTTTTTGATGAAGTGAATGTGGGCATGCTTCCAATCATCGCCCAGAGTGCTGATATTTCGTTCCTATCGAACTGCGGCGTAGTCCTCGTTCCGCTGGGAAATCCAAAGATCTCTTCGATGGTTCTGTAAGTAAGGGTGTAGAATTGACCATGAATGCGGAATGTAATGTACCCCAGCCCTCCATCAGACATTATGCCTGGCTTAACCGCGTATAAGTGCATCTCCAAAGTAGAGAGGAACTGGATAGTCTCCTCTTTGTACCCATTCTTGGGGGTGTTCATGAGTCGCTCCAGATGGCATCGCCTAAATAAGTACTGAACATCCTCCGCAATCCCGAGCTTCTCCATAGTCTCGACATGAGGGTATCTTGTTCTGCTGAACTCCAACTGCTGAAACAGCTCGTAATACTCCTTGGGAGTCAATTTCATCTCGGTTGATTTCCGTCTTACGGATTTCCTGGGAGCCTGTGCGGAACGCGACTTAGGTTCTTCCTGTTCGTAATCATTGCCTTCCTCTCTAGAGTTAGAAGTTTGTGTCGGTTTCTTCCTGCGACTCTTGCTCTTAGTGAGCGGAATGGCTGGTCTGCTTGACCCCGCCGCTTGGCCTGAACCCCCAACAACTTCGCCGACCATGTTTTTCAGTTCTAAGAAGCGCTTCGCCATAGACTTGGACGATGAGCGTTCTCCAGCCTTACACCCATATGCATCTCTCATCTCCTCTATTAACTCAGTACTCTTTATGCTCCGTTGAGACATGATGAACTCAAAGCTAAGCGCCAATATATTAGTTCACAAGTGACAAAAACAATTATGAAGTTTTAAACGAGAAAGTGCAAAGGGAAGTTAATCCAAACGAGCGTGTGTAGCGGAATTGGCTCGATTGTGGTGGTCGGACAGGCGAGAACAGTGCGGCTCGAGTGGGACACGGATGTGGTTCAAGATGTTGGCTCGAGTGTTCTTGTGAAACAGGCTCGAGAGATGCAGCGTAAGTGGCTCGGTGGAGGCAATGAGATGTCGGTGAGAATGGCGTGTTCGAGCAGCTCGATTGGCGTGGTTGAAGATGACGGTTCGAGCAGGATTTCGAGATTGGCTTGATTGCAGAGTCTCGGACGGGATGTTGGGTAAATGGAGAACGGCTCGATTGACGCTTCCCGGAGACGGCTCGATTGAGGCTTCCCGGAGAGTTGTGCAGCAGACGCGTCGAGTGGTCACGAGATCGGCTAGATTGAGTTGAGCGAATGGCTCATGCGTGTCGGGTGTGCGGTGAAGACGGTGAAGACGATCGGCTCGATTGTAGAGTTGAGAGGGTGCCGGATCGAGTGGTGCTTTGCGGGCTCGAACGGTGGTTGGCTCGAGTTGAGAATCACGGTCGAGTTGCAGAATGATACTGGTTGGTTCGACTAGGTAGAGTGAAACGTTGGCGAGAACGATACCGCGGCGGTGGTTGAGCTTCGACGGTGTGTGATGCAGCTGATCACCTTGTGAAATCGAGCAAAGAGATAGGGAGTGAAAAAAAATGAGTGAAATATTTAAGTGATTGTTGGTGGGTGAGAGTAAAGAGAGAGGTGAGACAACGTCTAAATAGAAAGAGAGTTGTGAGGGTGTAGTGGGTTGATGGGACAAAAAGATGATGTGTTTGGTGAGAGGGAACAAGGATGGGAGAGAGTGATATGATGGGCACATGGGAATTGTGAGGAAAAGAAGATTATAAATGAACGGTTGGGAGGAGTCAAAAATCACTTCTCTTCACTCTCATTTTCATTCTGTCTATACTCGATATTTTATATCTTATTTGCTGTCCTTTCTTTTCTTTCTTATGTTGCCCATACTCCTCTCTATAGATTCATGAACACTAGAAAACTAAAAACAAAAATTAAAAACATAAGGATCCTAAAAAAATATTTACAATGATACCTTTGGGACTTCCTCCCATGTGAGCTTGTTTAAAGTCCCTAACTTGACTTTTCAGCTTTTTATGCTTTTGAGGGTTCATAGAGGAGCACAGAAGACCCTTCTGGGCGGACTTGATCAGTTAAATATTTCTTGACTCTCTGACCATTTATAGTGAACTCACTACCATCCTTGTTCAGAAGAGTTATGGCTCTGTATGGCAGAACTTCCTTGACGTCAAAAGGTCCAGACCACCTAGACTTAAGCTTTCCAGGAAATAACTTAAGTTTGGAGTTGAAAAGCAAAACCTGATCTCCAGCCTTGAGCTCCTTGACAACAATTTTCTTATCATGAAAATTCTTGGTTCTTTCTTTATAGATCTTTGAGCTCTCATAGGCATCAAGTCTGATTTCTTCCAACTCATGTAGATCAAGAATCCTCTTAGCCTGAGCTGTATCAATATCTAAGTTCAGCAACTTGATAGCCCAAAGCGCCTTGTACTCAACCTCTACAGGGAGATGACATGCTTTACCATATACCAGCTGAAATGGTATTCTGCCTATTGGCATCTTGAATGTTGTTCTGTACGCCCAGAGAGTCTCATCCAACTTCACAGACCAATCTTTCTTCGAAACTCCAACAATCCTTGATAGGATACCTTTGATCTGCTTATTCGAGACTTCAACCTGTCCGCTGGTCTGAGGGTGATACGCAGTAGACACCTTGTGCTTGACCCCATACTTTCTCAGCATATTTTCAAATACCTTGTTGATGAAGTGAGTTCCACCATCACTGATCACCGCTCTGGGTATCCCATACCTTGGAAAAATTATACTTTTGAACAGCTTTAGAACAACCTTGTGATCATTGGTAGGACTGGCAATGGCTTCGACCCACTTAGATACATAATCAACTGCCACCAGAATATAGACATTACCATTTGATGGAGGGTTGAAAGGTCCCATGAAGTCTATACCCCAAATATCAAATATCTCTTCTTCCAGGATCGGATTCTGGGGCATCTCGTTCATCCTTGTGATGTTGCCCATCCTCTGACAAGCATCACACTTGGTGATGAAACTGTGAGCATCTTTGAACAAGGTTGGCCACCAGAGACCTGCTTGAAGAACCTTCTGAGCTGTCTTGAATGTGGCGAAGTGACCTCCATAGGTGGAACCGTGACAATGCTCAAGCACTCCCTGCACTTCCCCTTCTGCTATGCACCTTCTGAACAGACCGTCAGAACCTCTCTTGTATAGATAGGGTTCATCCCAGAAGTAGTGGTTAACCTCTCTGAAAAACTTCTTCTTCTTGTAGGGATCCATGTCATCAAGAACTTCTCCACAGACCTTGTAATTCACAAAATCAGCATACTATGGTGCAGAGTCTGAAGTGATCACTATACAATTGATTTTAGGTTTTCAACCCCTGTGTCATGCATCTGCTCACAAACCTGGGCGACCAAAAGTTGTTCCTCACGCATTGAATCATCTATTGGAACAGCATCTTTAATCCTCATTCTGGACAGGTGGTCCCAACTCCATTTTCTATGCCTTTTTTGTCAACAATCTCCATGTCAGACTCCTGAAGAAGCAGAATCCATCTCAACAGTCTTGGCTTGGTATCCTTCTTCGAGTATATGTGTCTCAGAGCAGCATGATCGGTATACACAATGACCTTCGAACCCACAAGATAACTCCTGAATTTTTCGAATGCAAACACAACTGTTAGGAGTTCCTTCTCTGTGGTAGCATACCTTCCTTGAGTCTCGTCCAAGGTGCCACTTGCGTAGTAAATGATATGAAGCTTCTTGTCGATGCGCTGTCCCAGAACAGCCCCAACTGCGAAGTCTGAAGCATCACACATGATCTCAAAAGGGTAATCCCAATTTGGAGCTTGTACTATGGGTGCTGAAACCAAAGCCTCCTTGATCTTGCTGAAGGCTTCCAGACATGCTGCATCAAATTCAAACTCAACCTCCTTGCACAGCAACCTTTTCAATGGTCTTGCAATTTTTGAGAAGTCTCTGATGAATCTCCTGTAAAACCCAGCATGTCCCAGAAAACTTCTTATGTCCTTCACTGTCTTAGGCGGTTGAAGCTGAACCATGACCTCAATCTTTGCCTTGTCAACCTCAATTCCTCTTTCAGAAATTTTGTGTCCCAGAACGATCCCTTCTTCAACCATGAAATGGCACTTCTCCCAGTTCAGCACCAGGTTCGTCTCCTCACATCGCGTCAATACCGTGCACAGATTTAACAAACAAGAGGAGAAAGTGGAACCGTATACAGAGAAGTCATCCATAAACACTTCCACTAACTCCTTAGTTAAATCCGAGAAGATCGAAGTCATACACCTCTGAAAGGTGGCAGGAGCATTGCACAAACCAAATGGCATGCGTCTGTAGGCAAAAGTGCCATAAGGACAAGTAAAGGTTGTCTTTTCCTGATCATTTGGGTGGATAGGGATATGGAAGAATATACCCATAAAGGAAACAATAATAAGGATGACTAGCTAGTCTCTCCAACATTTGATCAATGAAAGGCAGAGGAAAATGATATTTCCTAGAAACAGCATTCAACTTCCTATAATTAATGCACATCCTATGTCCTGTGATGGTCCTAGTTGGGATTAGCTCATTTTTTTCATTTTTGATAATAGTGATTCCTCCCTTTTTAGGTACACAGTGCACTGGAGATACCCAAGTACTATCATAGATAGGATAGATAACTCCAGCATCAAGCAGTTTTAAAATTTCTTTCTTTACTACTTCCTTCAGGTTAGAGTTCAATCTCCTTTGGGGTTCAATGCTAGCATAAGACTCATTTTCAAGATTGATCCTATGTGTGCAAAGACTAGGTGAGATTCCCTTGATATCATCTAAAGAATAACCTATAGCCTTTCTATATTTCTTAAGCTCAGTTACTAGCATCCTCAATTTATCATCACTCAACCTAGCATTCACTATGACAGGATAAGTAGAATTGGTTCCCAGAAAAACATACCTGAGTCCGGAAGGGAGAGTTTTGAGTTCTACCTTTGGAGCTTTCAGTTCCGACCAGTCGTCAGCATGGGAGTCTGGAATGTTCACGGTCGAGTGGGAGGGGTGCGACTCGATCGAGTGGGAGATATCACATTCTGAACTCTCTGTCTCAACTGCACATACCTCCTCTGCATTAGATAGCTGCTCGAATTTCTCTGGTCCATCCGTTTCTCTGTGGGCGTCTAGCAGATTCTTGTAACAAGTGGCTCCTCAAGCAGGAACCCTTCTTCTCCCCTTNCTCTTGTATAGATAGGGTTCATCCCAGAAGTAGTGGTTAACCTCTCTGAAAAACTTCTTCTTCTTGTAGGGATCCATGTCATCAAGAACTTCTCCACAGACCTTGTAATTCACAAAATCAGCATACTATGGTGCAGAGTCTGAAGTGATCACTATACAATTGATTTTAGGTTTTCAACCCCTGTGTCATGCATCTGCTCACAAACCTGGGCGACCAAAAGTTGTTCCTCACGCATTGAATCATCTATTGGAACAGCATCTTTAATCCTCATTCTGGACAGGTGGTCCCAACTCCATTTTCTATGCCTTTTTTGTCAACAATCTCCATGTCAGACTCCTGAAGAAGCAGAATCCATCTCAACAGTCTTGGCTTGNACTGGGAATGGTAGAGGAGGCTTGTATGGTGGAGGGATGAACCTCGCAGGTTTGTCATCAGAAACAACAGGTTCCTTAACTGCTTCAGGTTCAGTCTGCTTCACTGGTNAGTTCCTTCTCTGTGGTAGCATACCTTCCTTGAGTCTCGTCCAAGGTGCCACTTGCGTAGTAAATGATATGAAGCTTCTTGTCGATGCGCTGTCCCAGAACAGCCCCAACTGCGAAGTCTGAAGCATCACACATGATCTCAAAAGGGTAATCCCAATTTGGAGCTTGTACTATGGGTGCTGAAACCAAAGCCTCCTTGATCTTGCTGAAGGCTTCCAGACATGCTGCATCAAATTCAAACTCAACCTCCTTGCACAGCAACCTTTTCAATGGTCTTGCAATTTTTGAGAAGTCTCTGATGAATCTCCTGTAAAACCCAGCATGTCCCAGAAAACTTCTTATGTCCTTCACTGTCTTAGGCGGTTGAAGCTGAACCATGACCTCAATCTTTGCCTTGTCAACCTCAATTCCTCTTTCAGAAATTTTGTGTCCCAGAACGATCCCTTCTTCAACCATGAAATGGCACTTCTCCCAGTTCAGCACCAGGTTCGTCTCCTCACATCGCGTCAATACCGTGCACAGATTTAACAAACAAGAGGAGAAAGTGGAACCGTATACAGAGAAGTCATCCATAAACACTTCCACTAACTCCTTAGTTAAATCCGAGAAGATCGAAGTCATACACCTCTGAAAGGTGGCAGGAGCATTGCACAAACCAAATGGCATGCGTCTGTAGGCAAAAGTGCCATAAGGACAAGTAAAGGTTGTCTTTTCCTGATCATTTGGGTGGATAGGGATATGGAAGAATATACCCATAAAGGAAACAATAATAAGGATGACTAGCTAGTCTCTCCAACATTTGATCAATGAAAGGCAGAGGAAAATGATATTTCCTAGAAACAGCATTCAACTTCCTATAATTAATGCACATCCTATGTCCTGTGATGGTCCTAGTTGGGATTAGCTCATTTTTTTCATTTTTGATAATAGTGATTCCTCCCTTTTTAGGTACACAGTGCACTGGAGATACCCAAGTACTATCATAGATAGGATAGATAACTCCAGCATCAAGCAGTTTTAAAATTTCTTTCTTTACTACTTCCTTCAGGTTAGAGTTCAATCTCCTTTGGGGTTCAATGCTAGCATAAGACTCATTTTCAAGATTGATCCTATGTGTGCAAAGACTAGGTGAGATTCCCTTGATATCATCTAAAGAATAACCTATAGCCTTTCTATATTTCTTAAGCTCAGTTACTAGCATCCTCAATTTATCATCACTCAACCTAGCATTCACTATGACAGGATAAGTAGAATTGGTTCCCAGAAAAACATACCTGAGTCCGGAAGGGAGAGTTTTGAGTTCTACCTTTGGAGCTTTCAGTTCCGACCAGTCGTCAGCATGGGAGTCTGGAATGTTCACGGTCGAGTGGGAGGGGTGCGACTCGATCGAGTGGGAGATATCACATTCTGAACTCTCTGTCTCAACTGCACATACCTCCTCTGCATTAGATAGCTGCTCGAATTTCTCTGGTCCATCCGTTTCTCTGTGGGCGTCTAGCAGATTCTTGTAACAAGTGGCTCCTCAAGCAGGAACCCTTCTTCTCCCCTTTTGGTCAAAGCAATCTTGAGATGATCCTCCTCAGCTAATTCCTCCAACAACTCATCAGCCAATTTATCCATCTCTTCAATGTAGAAGAGTTGTCCTCCTATCGTTGGCTTCTTCAAGGTATCCTTGATGTCAAACTTCATAATGAAGTCGTCGCCCAGATTGAGATCAATCTTGCCATTTCTGACATCAATGATGGCTCCAGCAGTCGCCAGGAACGTCCTAAGATCAGAGGATCTTTTGGTTCTTCATCCATCTCCAGAACCACAAAGTCGGTTGGCACTTCCACGTCTCTGATCCTGACGGGTAAGTCTTCTAAAATACCATTTGGAAGTCTCATTGATCTGTCTGCAAGGATGAGAGAGATGTCACAACCCTTGAACCTTGTAAAACCCAACCTCGTAGCAACAGAGAGTGGCATCAGATTAACTGAAGAGCCAAGATCACATAGACACCTATCAAAAGACATAGGGCCAAGGGAGCAAGGTAGAGTGAATGATCCAGTATCTTTGAGCTTCTTGGGTACAACCTTCTTCTGGATGATTGCACTGCACTCAAGACTTAGTACCACCATGCCTTGAATTTCTTTTGATCTCTCCATCACTAAATCCTTGAGAAATTTCTGGTAGTGAGGAACAAGTGCGAATGCATCCAACAATGGCATCCTCAACTCAATCTCCTTGACTTGTTTTTCGAACAAGGCTTTGTACTTCTCAGTAAGCTGCTTCTTGAACCTAACTGGGAATGGTAGAGGAGGCTTGTATGGTGGAGGGATGAACCTCGCAGGTTTGTCATCAGAAACAACAGGTTCCTTAACTGCTTCAGGTTCAGTCTGCTTCACTGGTTCGATTGGATCTTTGACTGCTTCGACTGGATCCTTGATCTGAGCTTCATCTTGAACAAAATCCTCCCCATCTAATTCCTCACTGTCCTCAGTGATGTCTAGAACTCCTTGCCTGGGAGGCAATGTTTCCCCACTTCTCAGTGTAATTGTGTTTGCAAACTCCTTGGGGTTTTGAACAGCCTTCCCTGGGAATTGGCCAGGCTTTGGTGCAGAACTAGAAGCGGATTGGCCTTCCATATACCTTATCTTCGAATTCAGAGCTTCAAATTTGACGTTCAGATCATTGTATGAACATTCCATCCTCTGACTAAGGTCAGCAAACTTATTAGCAGTATCCATAGATCCGCTAGCTTGACCCTGAAGAAGTTGTTGCATCATTTGCTTCAATCTTGATCGGGGGCTGAAGCAGGTTGAACTGGTGAAGGGCGGAATCCTGGAGGTAGTCCTGAGGGAGCTTGGTAACCTTGCTGGATTTGTTGTTTGGGTACGAATCNCTTCTCCCAGTTCAGCACCAGGTTCGTCTCCTCACATCGCGTCAATACCGTGCACAGATTTAACAAACAAGAGGAGAAAGTGGAACCGTATACAGAGAAGTCATCCATAAACACTTCCACTAACTCCTTAGTTAAATCCGAGAAGATCGAAGTCATACACCTCTGAAAGGTGGCAGGAGCATTGCACAAACCAAATGGCATGCGTCTGTAGGCAAAAGTGCCATAAGGACAAGTAAAGGTTGTCTTTTCCTGATCATTTGGGTGGATAGGGATATGGAAGAATATACCCATAAAGGAAACAATAATAAGGATGACTAGCTAGTCTCTCCAACATTTGATCAATGAAAGGCAGAGGAAAATGATATTTCCTAGAAACAGCATTCAACTTCCTATAATTAATGCACATCCTATGTCCTGTGATGGTCCTAGTTGGGATTAGCTCATTTTTTTCATTTTTGATAATAGTGATTCCTCCCTTTTTAGGTACACAGTGCACTGGAGATACCCAAGTACTATCATAGATAGGATAGATAACTCCAGCATCAAGCAGTTTTAAAATTTCTTTCTTTACTACTTCCTTCAGGTTAGAGNGGAGAAAGTGGAACCGTATACAGAGAAGTCATCCATAAACACTTCCACTAACTCCTTAGTTAAATCCGAGAAGATCGAAGTCATACACCTCTGAAAGGTGGCAGGAGCATTGCACAAACCAAATGGCATGCGTCTGTAGGCAAAAGTGCCATAAGGACAAGTAAAGGTTGTCTTTTCCTGATCATTTGGGTGGATAGGGATATGGAAGAATATACCCATAAAGGAAACAATAATAAGGATGACTAGCTAGTCTCTCCAACATTTGATCAATGAAAGGCAGAGGAAAATGATATTTCCTAGAAACAGCATTCAACTTCCTATAATTAATGCACATCCTATGTCCTGTGATGGTCCTAGTTGGGATTAGCTCATTTTTTTCATTTTTGATAATAGTGATTCCTCCCTTTTTAGGTACACAGTGCACTGGAGATACCCAAGTACTATCATAGATAGGATAGATAACTCCAGCATCAAGCAGTTTTAAAATTTCTTTCTTTACTACTTCCTTCAGGTTAGAGTTCAATCTCCTTTGGGGTTCAATGCTAGCATAAGACTCATTTTCAAGATTGATCCTATGTGTGCAAAGACTAGGTGAGATTCCCTTGATATCATCTAAAGAATAACCTATAGCCTTTCTATATTTCTTAAGCTCAGTTACTAGCATCCTCAATTTATCATCACTCAACCTAGCATTCACTATGACAGGATAAGTAGAATTGGTTCCCAGAAAAACATACCTGAGTCCGGAAGGGAGAGTTTTGAGTTCTACCTTTGGAGCTTTCAGTTCCGACCAGTCGTCAGCATGGGAGTCTGGAATGTTCACGGTCGAGTGGGAGGGGTGCGACTCGATCGAGTGGGAGATATCACATTCTGAACTCTCTGTCTCAACTGCACATACCTCCTCTGCATTAGATAGCTGCTCGAATTTCTCTGGTCCATCCGTTTCTCTGTGGGCGTCTAGCAGATTCTTGTAACAAGTGGCTCCTCAAGCAGGAACCCTTCTTCTCCCCTTTTGGTCAAAGCAATCTTGAGATGATCCTCCTCAGCTAATTCCTCCAACAACTCATCAGCCAATTTATCCATCTCTTCAATGTAGAAGAGTTGTCCTCCTATCGTTGGCTTCTTCAAGGTATCCTTGATGTCAAACTTCATAATGAAGTCGTCGCCCAGATTGAGATCAATCTTGCCATTTCTGACATCAATGATGGCTCCAGCAGTCGCCAGGAACGTCCTAAGATCAGAGGATCTTTTGGTTCTTCATCCATCTCCAGAACCACAAAGTCGGTTGGCACTTCCACGTCTCTGATCCTGACGGGTAAGTCTTCTAAAATACCATTTGGAAGTCTCATTGATCTGTCTGCAAGGATGAGAGAGATGTCACAACCCTTGAACCTTGTAAAACCCAACCTCGTAGCAACAGAGAGTGGCATCAGATTAACTGAAGAGCCAAGATCACATAGACACCTATCAAAAGACATAGGGCCAAGGGAGCAAGGTAGAGTGAATGATCCAGTATCTTTGAGCTTCTTGGGTACAACCTTCTTCTGGATGATTGCACTGCACTCAAGACTTAGTACCACCATGCCTTGAATTTCTTTTGATCTCTCCATCACTAAATCCTTGAGAAATTTCTGGTAGTGAGGAACAAGTGCGAATGCATCCAACAATGGCATCCTCAACTCAATCTCCTTGACTTGTTTTTCGAACAAGGCTTTGTACTTCTCAGTAAGCTGCTTCTTGAACCTAACTGGGAATGGTAGAGGAGGCTTGTATGGTGGAGGGATGAACCTCGCAGGTTTGTCATCAGAAACAACAGGTTCCTTAACTGCTTCAGGTTCAGTCTGCTTCACTGGTTCGATTGGATCTTTGACTGCTTCGACTGGATCCTTGATCTGAGCTTCATCTTGAACAAAATCCTCCCCATCTAATTCCTCACTGTCCTCAGTGATGTCTAGAACTCCTTGCCTGGGAGGCAATGTTTCCCCACTTCTCAGTGTAATTGTGTTTGCAAACTCCTTGGGGTTTTGAACAGCCTTCCCTGGGAATTGGCCAGGCTTTGGTGCAGAACTAGAAGCGGATTGGCCTTCCATATACCTTATCTTCGAATTCAGAGCTTCAAATTTGACGTTCAGATCATTGTATGAACATTCCATCCTCTGACTAAGGTCAGCAAACTTATTAGCAGTATCCATAGATCCGCTAGCTTGACCCTGAAGAAGTTGTTGCATCATTTGCTTCAATCTTGATCGGGGGCTGAAGCAGGTTGAACTGGTGAAGGGCGGAATCCTGGAGGTAGTCCTGAGGGAGCTTGGTAACCTTGCTGGATTTGTTGTTTGGGTACGAATCCTTGATTGTAAGGCACAAAAGGTTTTTGCTGACCTTGTTGGTGCTGCTGAGGATGGTACACCTGATCCTGTGGATTTGCAACGTTGGTGCTCCGGTAAGACAAATTGGGGTTCGTCTTATAGGGGTTGTAGCCCTTGTTCCCATCCTTCATCAACGTCTTTGTTGAGGAAATTACCGTTAGAAGCAGTGTCAAGCAGCATGCGAATTTTTAGAAGTACACCACGATATAGAGTACTTAGCAGTGACTCATTGCTGAAACCATGGTGTGGACACTAGCTGTGGTAACCCTTGAAAAGCTCCCAGGCTTCACAGAATGATTCGGAGCTTTTCTGAGTAAAGTTAGAAATCTCATTCCTGAGACGTGTTGTTCTGGAGTTGGAGAAGAACTTGGCCAAGAATGCTTTCTTGCAACCATCCCAGGTGGTGATTGATCCCATGGGAAGGTTTTTCTCCCATTGATGAGCTTTGTCTCCCAGGGAGATAGGAAGAGGCGAAACTTGTAACCATCCTCACTCATGCCGTTGATCTTGGTAAGACTGCACAGACGGTCGAACTCGTCCAAGTGGTCGAGTGGATCCTCCATAGGCAACCCGTGAAACTTGTTTCCTTGGATCATGGAGATCAGACCACTCTTGATTTCGAAATTGTTGTTGTGCACGGCGGGAGGGACGATTCCAGCACGCTGAGTATAAGTGTTCGGTGCATCCCTAGCACCAATGTTTCATGGTCCCGGATTTGGTCCATTCGGTTGTTCCATAGCGATTGGTGCAGGATGATCAGTGAGTTGACGAACTTGTCGTGGTCTTTGTAACCGATTGTTGTCGTCGATAGCAGGAAGGAGATTCTGATGCCCTCTTGATCTGGTGTGCATGCAAGGTCGCAATCAACAGGTTCCTGAGATGCAAAACAAACAAGCAGACAACCTAAACAAGTCAGTACTCAGAGTGATAAGTGTAACAGAACTTAATCTTGCAAAACTTAAAATCTTAAATGTTGAAAAATGAATCCCAAATGGCAACGGCGCCAAATTGATACTAGGATTTTTGTATGTCCTAGCAGGTTTAATTAACCTTATGCAGTTGTAATACTTAAGGTGTCAATCCAGTTGGGAAACGTTACTAACAATTAAGATGCAATCAAGAAATCACAAGTTAAGCCAATTCAATAAGAGTGTTTTTATCTAACAGTCCTAGAATGATCATAATGCAAAACGGAAATGTGTTCTAGAACTAGAAACGAGAATGTATGACGAGAAGCGAAAATGAATGAAAACAAAAACGAGTCTAAGCATGAACTGAACAACAAGAATCAAAACAGTCTCAGGAATGCAATACAAATCAGAAAGAAATAAGTCCTAAGGATGGGGGTAATTGATGTCGGTGGAGTATCCTAGTCTATAGAGTGTTTAACATGCCACAAGCAAACTATCCCTAAACAATGAACATCACGACTTAGCTAATTCAATCTCTTGACAGAAGCTACTCAGACTCAACCACTTCCAAACCTAGCTCTCGCTAGAGAAACATGATCAAGTGTGGCATGACAAACAAGTTCATTCACGTTAACAAACATCCTAGACAACTAATCTCTTAGGCTAGGAACGTNACCCAACCTCGTAGCAACAGAGAGTGGCATCAGATTAACTGAAGAGCCAAGATCACATAGACACCTATCAAAAGACATAGGGCCAAGGGAGCAAGGTAGAGTGAATGATCCAGTATCTTTGAGCTTCTTGGGTACAACCTTCTTCTGGATGATTGCACTGCACTCAAGACTTAGTACCACCATGCCTTGAATTTCTTTTGATCTCTCCATCACTAAATCCTTGAGAAATTTCTGGTAGTGAGGAACAAGTGCGAATGCATCCAACAATGGCATCCTCAACTCAATCTCCTTGACTTGTTTTTCGAACAAGGCTTTGTACTTCTCAGTAAGCTGCTTCTTGAACCTCACTGGGAATGGTAGAGGAGGCTTGTATGGTGGAGGGATGAACCTCGCAGGTTTGTCATCAGAAACAACAGGTTCCTTAACTGCTTCAGGTTCAGTCTGCTTCACTGGTTCGATTGGATCTTTGACTGCTTCGACTGGATCCTTGATCTGAGCTTCATCTTGAACAAAATCCTCCCCATCTAATTCCTCACTGTCCTCAGTGA
>NC_025695.1:19998591-19999369 GCF_000633955.1 Camelina sativa | reverse complement strand
GCAACCAGTGGCTCGATTGGCGATTCGAGAATGGCTCGAGTGATGTGTTCCCGACTGGTGACCTGAGAATGGCTCGGGTGATACGTTCCCGACTGGTGACCTGAAAATGGCTCGGGTGATGCGTTCCCGACTAGTGACCTGAGAATGGCTTGGATGATGCGTTCCCGACTGGTGACCTGAGAATAGCTCGATTGAGTGTTCCCGACTGGGTACTTGAGAGTGGCTCGATTGAGTGTTCCCGACTGGTGACTTCAGAGTGGCTCGATTGAGTGGCTTAGAATGGCTCGATTGCGTGGCTCGATTGCGTGTCTGAGAGTCTGCATTTCCGACGTCACCTAGACACCTGAAATACTCCGAAATANGGTCGCAATCAACAGGTTCCTGAGATGCAAAACAAACAAGCAGACAACCTAAACAAGTCAGTACTCAGAGTGATAAGTGTAACAGAACTTAATCTTGCAAAACTTAAAATCTTAAATGTTGAAAAATGAATCCCAAATGGCAACGGCGCCAAATTGATACTAGGATTTTTGTATGTCCTAGCAGGTTTAATTAACCTTATGCAGTTGTAATACTTAAGGTGTCAATCCAGTTGGGAAACGTTACTAACAATTAAGATGCAATCAAGAAATCACAAGTTAAGCCAATTCAATAAGAGTGTTTTTATCTAACAGTCCTAGAATGATCATAATGCAAAACGGAAATGTGTTCTAGAAATAGAAACGAGAATGTATGACGAGAAGCGAAAATGAATGAAAACAAAAACGAGTCTAAGCAT
>NC_025695.1:19993942-19996015 GCF_000633955.1 Camelina sativa | reverse complement strand
TGCAAGGATGATGCAAAAACTTCCTAAACATGCAAAGTGTATAAAAACGNCAACGGCGCCAAATTGATACTAGGATTTTTGTATGTCCTAGCAGGTTTAATTAACCTTATGCAGTTGTAATACTTAAGGTGTCAATCCAGTTGGGAAACGTTACTAACAATTAAGATGCAATCAAGAAATCACAAGTTAAGCCAATTCAATAAGAGTGTTTTTATCTAACAGTCCTAGAATGATCATAATGCAAAACGGAAATGTGTTCTAGAAATAGAAACGAGAATGTATGACGAGAAGCGAAAATGAATGAAAACAAAAACGAGTCTAAGCATGAACTAAACAACAAGAATCAAAACAATCTCCAGAATGCAATAAAATTCAGAAAGAAAGAAGTCCTAAGGATGGGGGTAATTGATGTCGGTGGAGTATCCTAGTCTATAGAGTGTTTAACATGCCACAAGCAAACTATCCCTAAACAATGAACATCACGACTTAGCTAATTCAATCTCTTGACAGAAGCTACTCAGACTCAACCACTTCCAAACCTAGCTCTCGCTAGAGAAACATGATCAAGCGTGGCATGACAAACAAGTTCATTCACGTCAACAAACATCCTAGACAACTAATCTCTTAGGCTAGGAACGTAAGTCTCTGGCACTAGTTGGTCAGATATTTCATCGAACACCTTTTGGGTGCGGAAATGTCTAAGACCTAGTTCCAATTGATCAGAGAGAAACTAGTATTTCTAACTCTAGTCCAGAAGGGATCATACAAATCAAAGCTTAAACACTCTACATCCTAAGATCCTCCACCTAATTTATCCCATCCTCAAGAACTACCACACTACTCAGATCCGAAAATCATCATCAAGGATGCAAACCCAAAACACATATTGAAACAAGCATTCTTAGATAGATAAAAATGAGATGAACAAGTTTGTAGAAGAAATCAAATGGAAAAACTCAATGAATTAAAAGATATCTGGATATAAAGTCTCAGAACGTTTTTGGAGGCTAGGTAAAACCTTTAAAACAAAATGAGGTAAAAGATAAGATGTCCCCCGGGACAAAGACTTAACAAAATGTATTTATAGTAAAAAAAACATGTAAATCCCTAAAACTTAAAACGACAAGATAGAACGTCGGTTTGAGAATCTCCTGAAGCGTGTAAGATGGAGCACCTTCTTGACATGCGCGATTTGGTCGGTGTGCAACCAGTGGCTCGATTGGCGATTCGAGAATGGCTCGAGTGATGTGTTCCCGACTGGTGACCTGAGAATGGCTCGGGTGATACGTTCCCGACTGGTGACCTGAAAATGGCTCGGGTGATGCGTTCCCGACTAGTGACCTGAGAATGGCTTGGATGATGCGTTCCCGACTGGTGACCTGAGAATAGCTCGATTGAGTGTTCCCGACTGGGTACTTGAGAGTGGCTCGATTGAGTGTTCCCGACTGGTGACTTCAGAGTGGCTCGATTGAGTGGCTTAGAATGGCTCGATTGCGTGGCTCGATTGCGTGTCTGAGAGTCTGCATTTCCGACGTCACCTAGACACCTGAAATACTCCGAAATACACAATGTATGCAAGGATGATGCAAAAACTTCCTAAACATGCAAAGTGTATAAAAACGTTCTAAAATGATGCAAAACGACTAGTTATCCTAGCTAAATGTATGACAAATGCATGCTAAGGAGATGCAAAATATAGACATATCAGCATATGGGTTTAGGCCCGATGAGGAGTCAATATTATGGCATGCAGGCTTTAGCCTGATGACAAGCCTATTGAAACTCAAGGTTGAGACCTATGATTAAAGGAAAGTCCAAAAGATGAGAGCAAATAATGCCTGGAACGTGAGTCTATCACCTAGAGGCAACCTTCGAAGATCGGTCCGAGGAAGTGCGGGATATGGAAACATTTGCACGGAAGTTCTTGGTTGATAGTTGTTCAAGATTCGAGGACGAATCTATGTTGGAGGGGGAAAATTGTAACATCAGCTAACCGGAATCCCGGTTTGGGAGGTGCGTCGGTCGATGCAAGGCTAGTTTGTTGTGAGAAGACTTCATTTAAACGCGTGTTTG
>NC_025695.1:19990908-19993329 GCF_000633955.1 Camelina sativa | reverse complement strand
CCTAGCTAAATGTATGACAAATGCATGCTAAGGAGATGCAAAATATAGACATATCAGCATATGGGTTTAGGCCCGATGAGGAGTCAATATTATGGCATGCAGGCTTTAGCCTGATGACAAGCCTATTGAAACTCAAGGTTGAGACCTATGATTAAAGGAAAGTCCAAAAGATGAGAGCAAATAATGCCTGGAACGTGAGTCTATCACCTAGAGGCAACCTTCGAAGATCGGTCCGAGGAAGTGCGGGATATGGAAACATTTGCACGGAAGTTCTTGGTTGATAGTTGTTCAAGATTCGAGGACGAATCTATGTTGGAGGGGGAAAATTGTAACATCAGCTAACCGGAATCCCGGTTTGGGAGGTGCGTCGGTCGATGCAAGGCTAGTTTGTTGTGAGAAGACTTCATTTAAACGCGTGTTTGGCTGCATTTTGGGGTTCGGAAAACCCTTAAATCGAGCTTGTGTCGTCATTAGTGGAGTTTAGCCGCTTTTGAGAGAAAAGAAGTTCTTAAGTGTACTTGAGAGTTTTAGTGATTTGTGGTTGTTCCTGTGGAGATCTGTAGCTGCGATCGTTGTAGGAGCTTGCTAGGAGTGTAGATCTGTTGGTTTTGACTCAGAATCTTCTTTGGCAAAAGTGAGTGCACACCCATGGCTTATCTAAGCTTGATATTTCTCTGATTTTTGTGTTATGTGGTTGATTTCTTAGCTTGTTAGAGTGTTTATGTGTCACTTGAGGCTTCGAGAAGCTTCTTTGTGGCATTGGATTGTGTTTTGGTTGTTTAGGAATGGAGATCCGGCGAGGAGCTTCGGGGAAAATGATGCAATGCAAGGACAGCGCAAATTGACCTAGGAACATCGGTCAATGCCTTTTGGAGGTGTCGATTAATGCAATTAGGGATTTTGTGAAATGTCGAGCATGCATCTGTTGTTATAGTGTTGGTGTCGGTCAATGCAGGTGAGTCTTGCATCGGTCGATGCAAGCTTGTATCGGTTGATGCAATCATAGATGATTACGGCCAATGCATTGGTTGGTGTCGGTCGATGCAGTTCCTGATTTGTTTGTTGATTGTTGTTTTATGGTTAGAGATATCTCAATTGATTGTGTGTATAGCCCAGTTGATGTGAGGATTGCCTCACAGAGTGTTTATAAAATATACTCACACATCTCATATGTGTTGTGGTGCAAGTAAAAGCAAAATGTGATCGTGGAATCAAGGCGAGGAAGAGGAGGATGTTCTAGTTTTTCANCTTAGATAGATAAAAATGAGATGAACAAGTTTGTAGAAGAAATCAAATGGAAAAACTCAATGAATTAAAAGATATCTGGATATAAAGTCTCAGAACGTTTTTGGAGGCTAGGTAAAACCTTTAAAACAAAATGAGGTAAAAGATAAGATGTCCCCCGGGACAAAGACTTAACAAAATGTATTTATAGTAAAAAAAACATGTAAATCCCTAAAACTTAAAACGACAAGATAGAACGTCGGTTTGAGAATCTCCTGAAGCGTGTAAGATGGAGCACCTTCTTGACATGCGCGATTTGGTCGGTGTGCAACCAGTGGCTCGATTGGCGATTCGAGAATGGCTCGAGTGATGTGTTCCCGACTGGTGACCTGAGAATGGCTCGGGTGATACGTTCCCGACTGGTGACCTGAAAATGGCTCGGGTGATGCGTTCCCGACTAGTGACCTGAGAATGGCTTGGATGATGCGTTCCCGACTGGTGACCTGAGAATAGCTCGATTGAGTGTTCCCGACTGGGTACTTGAGAGTGGCTCGATTGAGTGTTCCCGACTGGTGACTTCAGAGTGGCTCGATTGAGTGGCTTAGAATGGCTCGATTGCGTGGCTCGATTGCGTGTCTGAGAGTCTGCATTTCCGACGTCACCTAGACACCTGAAATACTCCGAAATACACAATGTATGCAAGGATGATGCAAAAACTTCCTAAACATGCAAAGTGTATAAAAACGTTCTAAAATGATGCAAAACGACTAGTTATCCTAGCTAAATGTATGACAAATGCATGCTAAGGAGATGCAAAATATAGACATATCAGCATATGGGTTTAGGCCCGATGAGGAGTCAATATTATGGCATGCAGGCTTTAGCCTGATGACAAGCCTATTGAAACTCAAGGTTGAGACCTATGATTAAAGGAAAGTCCAAAAGATGAGAGCAAATAATGCCTGGAACGTGAGTCTATCACCTAGAGGCAACCTTCGAAGATCGGTCCGAGGAAGTGCGGGATATGGAAACATTTGCACGGAAGTTCTTGGTTGATAGTTGTTCAAGATTCGAGGACGAATCTATGTTGGAGGGGGAAAATTGTAACATCAGCTAACCGGAATCCCGGTTTGGGAGGTGCGTCGGTCGATGCAAGGCTAGTTTGTTGTGAGAAGACTTCATTTAAACGCGTGTTTG
>NC_025695.1:19979264-19989291 GCF_000633955.1 Camelina sativa | reverse complement strand
CCTAGCTAAATGTATGACAAATGCATGCTAAGGAGATGCAAAATATAGACATATCAGCATATGGGTTTAGGCCCGATGAGGAGTCAATATTATGGCATGCAGGCTTTAGCCTGATGACAAGCCTATTGAAACTCAAGGTTGAGACCTATGATTAAAGGAAAGTCCAAAAGATGAGAGCAAATAATGCCTGGAACGTGAGTCTATCACCTAGAGGCAACCTTCGAAGATCGGTCCGAGGAAGTGCGGGATATGGAAACATTTGCACGGAAGTTCTTGGTTGATAGTTGTTCAAGATTCGAGGACGAATCTATGTTGGAGGGGGAAAATTGTAACATCAGCTAACCGGAATCCCGGTTTGGGAGGTGCGTCGGTCGATGCAAGGCTAGTTTGTTGTGAGAAGACTTCATTTAAACGCGTGTTTGGCTGCATTTTGGGGTTCGGAAAACCCTTAAATCGAGCTTGTGTCGTCATTAGTGGAGTTTAGCCGCTTTTGAGAGAAAAGAAGTTCTTAAGTGTACTTGAGAGTTTTAGTGATTTGTGGTTGTTCCTGTGGAGATCTGTAGCTGCGATCGTTGTAGGAGCTTGCTAGGAGTGTAGATCTGTTGGTTTTGACTCAGAATCTTCTTTGGCAAAAGTGAGTGCACACCCATGGCTTATCTAAGCTTGATATTTCTCTGATTTTTGTGTTATGTGGTTGATTTCTTAGCTTGTTAGAGTGTTTATGTGTCACTTGAGGCTTCGAGAAGCTTCTTTGTGGCATTGGATTGTGTTTTGGTTGTTTAGGAATGGAGATCCGGCGAGGAGCTTCGGGGAAAATGATGCAATGCAAGGACAGCGCAAATTGACCTAGGAACATCGGTCAATGCCTTTTGGAGGTGTCGATTAATGCAATTAGGGATTTTGTGAAATGTCGAGCATGCATCTGTTGTTATAGTGTTGGTGTCGGTCAATGCAGGTGAGTCTTGCATCGGTCGATGCAAGCTTGTATCGGTTGATGCAATCATAGATGATTACGGCCAATGCATTGGTTGGTGTCGGTCGATGCAGTTCCTGATTTGTTTGTTGATTGTTGTTTTATGGTTAGAGATATCTCAATTGATTGTGTGTATAGCCCAGTTGATGTGAGGATTGCCTCACAGAGTGTTTATAAAATATACTCACACATCTCATATGTGTTGTGGTGCAAGTAAAAGCAAAATGTGATCGTGGAATCAAGGCGAGGAAGAGGAGGATGTTCTAGTTTTTCATTGATGTGGTCTGACTTCTGTTAGGTTGTTAGAGTTGGGTCATTAGAACATTGATAGGTTGTTGGTTTGATGTTTTATGATTCTGTTGGTGGTTTATTATTGCTATTGAATTATTGGATTATTATTTACTGGTTATTGGTTTAATGGTATCTGTTGATTATTTTCCGCTGTTTGGTTTGATTGTGGTAAGGTACCTAGTTGGTATGGGACTACAAGTTGAACTAATATTGTTATAATAATAATAAAAAAAAGGGTCGAGTTGTTTAAAGGATAAGCCGTATGTGGTGTATAGAAATGCTTCCAGAGTTGGTTTGGGGCGTGTGCTGATGCAGGAGGGTAAGGTCATTGCCTATTGATGCGGACATCGATCCTACCAACCATACCATTGAACCAGATCCTGTACCACATCCTGTACCAGAAGTACGAGAAGGCCCTATGACACGATCAAAGGCTAAACAGTTAAGGATGAGGATTAACCTAGCCGTTCAAGACATCGTAAGCTCTCTAGAGCTGAAGGACGTCAACTGGTCTGTACCACCATCATGCCGCCACAACATATATGATCACATTGCCGAGGAAGAGCTTGTTGAAACCTTCACCCAAATGAGCCTTGATCAAACCAGTTCCCCAGGTATGAAACTTTTTTTGGCAGGTCAAGGAACCTCAAGAAGCCAACAGAAGACATTAGAGCTGCAAGAGACGTGTGATACAAGCTACACCTCTAAAAGCGATCAAGATAGTGAAGATCAAGACCAAGACATAGAGGATGTGGACGAGCATCAAGAGACTGATCAAGATACTCTAGAGGAACTCCAGGAAGACCCCTACGTCAATAAACGAGCCAACAAACAAGTACAAGACAAGAACCCTGAAGTAGCTCATGGAGTAGTACAAGAAGTAGTTCAGAGAACGTCTATTAGGCCTAGATCGCATCCAGGTAAGTCCTATTCAATATTTTCGATCCTTGCAGGTTCCACCAACCCCAACAACGGTTAGAAGGCGTGCTCATCAAAAGAGATCAAGTCTTTTTTAGTATTTTCTTTAATTAGTTTATTTACTTTCAAAAAACAATGGTTTGTGTTTGATTTTATTTGCTTTCCTTTGTTACATTATTTTGCATTTATTTTCGGCCTTAGGGCTAGCTGAATGAATCTTATAAAGTCTCCTTGCAGCAGATGTACGATTTTCACCTTTTATATTAATAAAACGCTGAATTTTCTTACTTTTCTCCTTAAGTGTTCTTAAGAGAATAAGCTTGTTCTTTTTCTTGTGTGTGAGATTCCACAAGGCTAAGTTCGTGTACTGTATCAGAGACCAATCATGTCCGCAACGAGGAGGAAGAATCCCTTGACATGGATGACGATGATATTGATCCACCACCAGATCCATTACGGCGTCAACATCAGCGGAGAAAAGATCCTTTGATGCAAAACCGCGCTCTAGAGGTAGAACCACGAGAACAAAACCGAGATGTCAAACTAATACCTCCTACTTTTGCAGGAAAATCTAATCTGGAGGTTTACATGGACTGGGAGAGACGTATGGAATACATATTCCAATGTTATGGCTATGGAGAAGCTTGAAAAGTAGCCCTCGCATCAGCGTAACTCACCGACAATGCCTTGTCATGGTGGGATAGGACGGTAGCCGATATAAGGAGGCAGCTGTTTGCTACCATCAGCAGTTGGGGAGATATGAAGTACCTCTTGAGGTTGAGGTATGTCCCTGATCATTATCAACGAGACTTACAAAAACGTTTTAGAAAATTGTCTTAGGGAACAAGGACTGTGGATGAGTATTTTGAGGATTTTGAGAAGCTCATGAACTCTTTGGAGCTAGAAGAATCAAGCGAGTCCCTAATGGCTCAATTCATTGATGGCTTACAAGAGCGTATAGCCCGAAAGGTGGAGACATCGAACTACAGCAGCCTACATGAACTACTTCACAAGGTTGCAAGTGGAGCAGGAAATCCAGCGTAAGATGTCTTTAAGGAACCGTACTAGAAACAACACGCCTTGGAATGCAAGCAACAGCCGTAGCATGGACAAAGGCAAAACCGTAGACAACGACTCTAGGTTCAAGAACAAGTCTAGTGAGGCACCTAAAACCTCTAAATCCGAACCAGGTAAGTTCCCTAACACTAGTCAATCCCGTACCCGTGACATTATTTGTTTTAAATGTCAAGGCAGGGGACACATGGCGAGAGAATGTTCGAACCAAAGGGTGATGATTGTCACACCTAGTGGAGACTATAAGTCTCAAGATGAGCGAGATGAGTGCCAGACTGATCCGGAGAATGACGTGGAGTATCCCGACGTAGGAGAACTCCTTGTGATCCGGCGTATGCTAAGTGTACTTGTCGACCCCGAGGAGAAAGTAGAAAGGGAAAATATATTCCACACTCGATGCACAATCAAGAACAAGGTATGTAATTTGATTATTGATGGAGGTTCTTGTACTAATGTTGCTAGCAAGTATATGGTGGACAGGTTAGGTCTTCAAAAAACAAAGCACCCGAGGCCATACAAACTTAGGTGGCTTAACGATGACACCGAGCTGAAAATTGCTGAACAAGTTACTGTATCATTCAGCGTCGGGAAATACCAGGATCAAGTCATATGTGATGTAGTTCCAATGAGGGCCGGACATCTTCTTCTTGGAAGACCATGGCAGTTTGATCGAGCTACAAATCTCGACGGCCGAACAAACCATTACACTTTCACGCACAATGACCGTAATTTCAACCTTGCCCCTTTAAGTCCTTCTGAAGTTCATGACTTGCAAAAACACATGAACAAAGAGGTCGAGGTAAGGACTTCTAACCTTTATTTGAGATCCAATGAAATTTGTAAAACCATGAGTGCCCAAGGCACCGTGCTACTAATGTTGTTCAAAGAATGTTTAAGTACAGGTACAAGTGAGCTTGAACTACCCGCTGAAGTACAAGTTGTACTAGATCAATACAAAGACGTGTTTCCGGAAGAGATACCCCCAGGATTACCCCCTATTCGTGGCATTGAACATCAGATTGATCATGTACCAGGTTCTGCTCTACCTAACAAACCAGCTTACAGAATGAATCCAGATGAATCTAAGGAGTTAGAGAAGCAAGTACGTGAACTCATGGATAAAGGGTACATCAGAGAAAGCCTCAGCCCATGTGCGGTACCAGTTCTCTTAGTTCCGAAGAAGGATGGTACATGGAGGATGTTTGTAGACTGTCGAGCAATCAACAACATCACCATCAAGTATCGACACCCCATTCCAAGACTAGACGACATGTTGGACGAGTTAAGTGGTGCAATCGTCTTCTCCAAAATTGACTTGAGGAGCGGCTATCACCAGGTCCGAATGAGGGAAGGAGATGAGTGGAAAACCGCGTTTAAAACCAAGCAAGGTCTCTATGGGTTGCTTGTCATGCCATTTGGGTTAACCAACGCCCCAAGCACATTCATGCGACTAATGAACCAAAGTCATTTATTGGTAAATTTGTTGTTGTTTATTTTGATGACATACTTATTTACAGTAAGTGCCATTCTGATCACATTAAACATCTAGGGTTGATTTTGAAAACGCTTCGGAAGGAAGGCCTTTATGCCAACCTAAAGAAGTGCTCCTTTTGTACTGATAAGTGTGTGTTCTTAGGTTTTGTAGTGAGTAAACAGGGCCTACAGGTGGATGAGGAGAATATTAAAGCAATAAGAGAATGGCCTACTCCAACTTCGATTGGACACGTTCGCAGCTTTCATGGACTCGCAAGCTCCTACAGGAGGTTTGTCAGGGATTTTAGTACAGTGGCTGCACCAATAACTGCCGTGATCAAGAAAAAAGTGCTTTTCTCATGGGAAGAAGCTCAAGAACAGTCCTTCAACAAGTTAAAAGAGAGGCTCACACAAGCACCGGTCTTAGCCCTCCCAGATTTTGAAGTTATGTTCGAAGTAGAGTGTGATGCATTAGGCTTGGGAACTGGAGCTGTACTACATCAGAGAAAAATACTTGTGGCTTTCTTCAGTGAGAAGTTGAGTGGAGCTACGTTGAACTATCCGAGCTATGACAAGGAGCTTGATGCCTTAGTTCGAGCACTGGAAACGTGGCAACATTACTTGTTATCCAAGCAATTCATCATTCACACCGATCATGAAACCCTCAAGCATCTCAAGGGCCAGACTTCACTTAAGAGAAGACATGCGAAGTGGTTGGAGTTCATTGAGACGTTCCCATACGTGATAAAGTATAAGAAAGGCAAAGAGAATGTGGTTGTTGATGATTTGTCAAGGAGGCATGCTCTTATAGCTACTATGGAGGCTAAAGTAATGGGTTTTGAGCATATCAAGGAGTTGTACAAAAATGATCTAGAATTAGGAGAGTGCTACAAGGAGTATGGCAAAGGAGCATATCAAGCATTCTATCTGCAAGATGGGTTTCTATTTCGAGACAAGCGGTTGTGTATTCCCCAAGGTTCCATGCGAGAATTGATACTTACCGAAGCACATGGTGGAGGTTTTATGGGTCACTTTAGTGTCGACAAGACCTTGGCCGTGGTAATGGAACACTTTGTTTGTCCCCATCTCAAGAAAGACGTTGAGAGATTTTGTGCTCGATGCATTGATTGTCACAAAGCAAAATCCAGGTTACATCCTCATGGTCTTTACTTACCATTACCTATTCCTAACGCCTCTTGGGTAGATATTTCTATGGATTTTGTTTTAGGATTGCCAAAGGTTAAACACAAGGAATCAATATTTGTTGTCATGGACCGGTTCTCCAAGATGGCACACTTCATCCCATGTGACAAAACCAATGATGCGACTCAAACCGCAAATTTGTTCTTTAAGGAAGTGGTGCGCCTCCATGGAATTCCAAGGACAATAGTCTCTGATCGTGACACCAAGTTCTTGAGTCACTTTTGGACGACACTTTGGAGAAAGTTAGGTACCAAATTTCTATTCTCTACAACTTGTCATCCCCAAACGGATGGACAAACTGAAGTGGTAATCCGAACTCTCTCTACTTTACTTAGAGCCACTCTTGGTAAAAATATGGCAACATGGGTTGATTGCATTCCTTTTATTGAGTTTGCTTATAATTGTACTGTCCACTCGGATACAAAACTATATCCTTTTGAGATAGTCTATGGAATTAACCCTTTTTCTCCATTAGATTTAGCACCCTTGCCTCAGATAGAACATGTTTGCCAAGATGGGATAAGAAGAGGAGAAATCATCAAGAAGTTGCATGACAAAGCCAAAGCAAATTTGGAAAAGAAGAATGTCGACAACAAACGCAAGGCTGATCGGGGGAGAAAGGAGATGTTGTTCAAACCAGGAGATTCGGTCTGGATGCATATGAGGCCTGAGAGATTTCCAACACAACGAGCCTCTAAGTTATCACCAAGCGGCGATGGTCCATTTAAAGTTCTTGAGAAGATCAATGACAACGCCTACCGTTTGGAGCTACCAAAGGAGGTAAAAATTTCTAACATTTTTAATGTAGCTGACTTGTCTGCTTATGACCCAGGAGATTCAGTTTTGAGAACAAAACCTTCTGAAGAGGGAGGGAATGATGCGGACATCGATCCTACCAACCATATTATTGAACCAGATCCTGTACCACATCCTGTACCAAAAGTACGAGAAGGCCCTATGACACGATCAAAGGCTAAACAGTTAAGGATGAGGATTAACCTAGCCGTTCAAGACATCGTAAGCTCCCTAGAGCTGAAGGACGTCAATTGGTCTGTACCACCATCATGCCACCACAACATATATGATCACATTGCCGAGGAAGAGCTTGCTGAAGCCTTCACCCAAATGAGCCTTGATCAAACCTGTTCCCCAGGTATGAAACCTCTTTTGGCAGGTCAAGGAACCTCAAGAAGCCAAGAGAAGACACTAGAGCTGCAAGAGACGTGTGATACAAGCTACACCTCCGAAAGCGATCAAGATAGTGAAGATCAAGACCAAGACATAGAGGGGGACGAGCATCAAGAGACTGATCAAGATACTCTAGAGGAACTCCAGGAAGACCCCTACGTCAATAAACGAGCCAACAAACAAGTACAAGACAAGAACCCTGAAGTAGCTCATGGAGTAGTACAAGAAGTAGGAAAGAGAATGTCTATTGGGCCTATATCGCATCCAGGTAAGTCCTATTCAATATTTTCGATCCTTGCAGGTTCCACCAACCCCAACAACGGCTAGAAGGCGTGCTCATCAAAAGAGATCAAGTCTACTTTAGTATTTTCTTTAATTAGTTTATTTACTTTCCAAAAACAATGGTTTTGTGTTTGATTTTATTTGCTTTCCTTTGTTGCATTATTTTGCATTTATTTTTGGCCTCAGAGCTAGCTGAAGGACTCTTATAAAGTCCCCCTGCAGCAGTTGTACGATTTTCACCTTTTATATTAATAAAACGCTGAATTTTCTTACTTTTCTCTTTAAGTGTTCTTAAGAGAATAAGCTTGTTCTTTGTCTTGTGTGTGAGATTACACAAGGCTAAGTTCGTGTACTGTATCAGAGACCAATCACATCTCTGTGGTGTACTTTGCTCCGCCAACACTTCCCTTTATCGATCCCAACGAGAGAAGCGACCGCCATCGTGCCAGATCCACATCATCGACCATCTTTCCTTCACAAGAGAGAAGCGACCGCCAGCTTGTGAAGCCATCATCTCTATCCGGTACAAGTCTCACCACCGAGTCTTGTATCACCTATCCTTCGCGGCAGTTGCGGAAACATGAGGTCAACTACTCTAGCCATGACTTAGAGATGGCAGCTGTGATTTTCGTTTTGAAGATTTGGAGGTCTTATCTTTATGGCGGAAAGGTACAGGTGTACACAAATCAAAAGAGGCTGAAGTATATATTCACTATGCCTGAGATGAACATGAGGCAGAGATAGTGGATGGAGTTGGTGGAAGATTATGATCTAGATATAGCTTACCACCTCTGTAAAGCTAACTTTGTGGCGGATGCTCTGAGCAGGAAGCGGGCGGCTTCTTCTCAGGAGCAGGACATGGAGTCTCTAGTGAGTGAGATCAGTACTGGTGAGGTTATGTGCTGTTTCACAAGAGCCACTAGGACTAGAGGAAGATGATAGAGCAGACCTTCTGGGTACAGTGTGGTTGGCTTAAAAGAGTGATGTGGGGCTGGTGGACGCCTCTAAGGCTGCAGGCTCAGAGTATCATGTCTCTGTTAATGGGACTATCTTGGTGCATGGTCAGGTTTGTGTGTCCAACGATGAGGGTCAGAGACAGAAAATTCTTAAAGAGGTTCATTCGAGCAAGTTTTCTGTTTATCAAGGAGCGACCAAAATATACCGTGACCTTAAACGGTATTATCATTGGGCCGGGATGAAGAGGGATGTCGCTAGTTGAGTCTCGAGATGGGATACGTGCCAGCTAGTTAAGGATGAGCATCAGGTACCGGGTGGCCTGTTGTAGAGTTTACCCATTTCAAAGTGGAAGTGGGATATGATCACGATGGACTTCGTGGTTGGTTTGCCTGTGTCACGAACTATGGATGTTATCTGTGTAATTATGGATCGTTTAACCAAGTCTACACATTTTCTGGCCATTAAGAAAACTGATGGAGCAGAAGTTTTGGCTAAAAAATATGTGAGAGAGATTGTGAGGTTGCATGGTGGGCATGTGAGCATAATGTTAGACAGGTATTCAAAGTTTACTTCAACGTTCAGGAGGGCATTTTAGGCAGATTTGGGCACTAAGGTGGACATGAGTACAGCTTACTATCCCAAGACAGATGGGCAGTCAGAAAGGACGATTCAGACTCTAGAGGACTTCCTTAGGATGTGTGTGCTGGACTGGGGTGGTCACTGGGCCGATCACATGAACCTGATAGAGTTTGCTTACAATAACAGCTACCAGGCGAGTATTGGTATGACTCCTTATGACGCGTTGTATGGGAGGTCATGTCGCACACCTTTATACTGGACTCAGGTGGGGGAGAGAAGCAAATTGGATGCAAAAAATTTTCAGGAGACCACATAGAAGATTCGGGTGCTCTAGCTGAACATAAGAGAGACTCAAGATCGACAGAGGAGTTATGCTGATCAGAGAAGAAATGACATTGATTTTTAGGTGGATGACAGGGTGTACCTCAAGATGGCCATGTTGCAGGGTCTGAACAGGTCTATCTCAGAGACTAAGTTGAGTCTGAGGTACATGGGTCTTTTAAAGATTGTGGACCGGGTGGGACCAGTTGCATACAGGTTGGAGTTGCATGAGGTTATGCATGTGTTCCACAAGGTCTTCCATGTGTCGGTGCTGAGAAAGTGTCTTCACAAGGATGACGAGGTGTTGGCTAAGATTCTTGCAGATCTTTAGCCCAATATGACTCTTGAGGCGAGACCGGTGAGGATTCTCGAGAGGCGGATCAAAGAACTATGACGGAAGAAGATTACTTTGATGATAGTCCAGTGGGACTGTGAAGGAGAGTTAGAGGAGACTTGGGAGCCAGAGGAAAGGATGTAGGTAAGGTTCAAGAAGTGGTACGAACCTAACCATTTTGTATAGACTTAATCTATTATATAATTTTGTTTTTGTTGTAAAATCTAAACTCTAATCATTCTTTTAAGAACCCAAACTGATATATAATTTGGTTTTATTGTAAAATCTAAAATCTAATCCTCCTTTATAAACCCAAACCGACATATAAGTTTATTTTAATTGTAAAAGCTAAACCTTAATCTTCCTTTTTTTTAACTGAATATCGATTAAAGTAGAATTTCGGGATTGACAGCCCAAACTGGAGGAAAAGAGGG
>NC_025695.1:19942478-19978746 GCF_000633955.1 Camelina sativa | reverse complement strand
GAAAAGAGTGTACAAAGGTAACTTCAAAGATTGACGACCTGGACGACCGAACAAGACAATCCGCCTTCAGGTTCCCTGAGCGTGGGATCTTCGACAGGACGAAGAGAGGAAAAGTCTCGCAGAGAAGAAGGAAATCATCAAGAAGGTTAGAAAAAGCCGACCAATCTTTGGGTGCATGTACCATCACTACTAGATCTGCGCAATTCGTCTCGAAGTTCTGATAAGCAACACTGCCAGCAAGAATACTCTCCATAGCCCATAATAGAGCTTGATGTTCCGAATGAAGGGGGGATGGACATCGTCTGAGAAATTTAGCTCCCAACAATAAGGTTTGACCCGAATTGTTACAACACCATCATCCCAAATCTGAATAAACATCGGCGACTTTCTAGGACCCATCAATTTGACAACAAAAAGCCTGAGAATTCACGGAATCCAAAAGATCAGAGGTGTCCGGGACATCCTGTGAAAGAACCTATGCCTCCTCCTATCATGATTTTCACATAATGCCTAATCAGTAATATCCTTTGGCTTCAAGTGTGTACCTTAGAAGATTTTTTTGTTCATATCTTTTCAAAGCTACCATAAGATCCAAGGTAGCTGATGACGAGGATCTTCTTTTATAAATTCAAACTGACATATTATTTTATTTTAATTATAAAATTTAAATCCTATTGTTCTATTATAAACTCAAAGACATATAATTTTTGTTTAATTGTAAAATTTAAATTTTAGTGCCATTTATAAACACAAATGATGTATAGTCTCGTTTAATTGTAAAATATATACTTAAATTGATATTTAATCTTGTTTATTTTTTAAAAAAATACAGTTTTTGTTTCATTAATCTGTTTTGTTTTTATGATTTTGATTTATTTTTAAATATAATATGACATAGTCTATTTTCATTGGTTAAACTAATAATAATAGAGTATGACAGATTAAAACCAGATATCTAGATGGGAGAGTTTATATTATAGTAATAAATTCATTATGTATATTATATTTATAAATGTTTTTCAGTTTTTCTATTAAACAGTTTGTTATTATTTACATTATATTAATATAATTCTTTTTCCTCCAGATTAATAATTTTACTGGTCAAATTTCATTAAAAGTTACAAATAAATTCAGTTAAATTTAACAATTTTAGGTAAGATTTTTGTTTGGCTGTTATATAGAGATAATGAATATAATACGACTTTTGAAGAAATTGGAAAAGTGTTTTAAATGTTTTCTTTTTCAATCCTGCAATAATTGATTCAACCGGTGCGCGGTGGGTCGGTCAATCACGTGGTTTTGGAAAAACGTCAGAAAGGTTAGCATTTAGCAATAAAGAGCTACTGTGAAAATTAACTCGCGTCGGTCTATCTCTATATGTTTATTTTTTCACTTTTATTTTTATCTATCTTTATATGTTGGTTAACTTTTAACACTTTTTCAACTGTCAAAACGTGGGCATTATTTAACTTAATCGTATATTATGTAATAATCTTATACACAACCATATGTATTATTAATACAACAACAATTATACAAAACATTTTTTTTATACAACCCTAAAGACAAGACATACTGACTTACTCAGTACCTTGGTGTATGTATTTTGGGAAGCAAATAAAGCACGTTACGTAACTTTTTACTATAGTTCGAAGGGTCGTCTATATGTGCTATATGAGTATCAATTATAACTTTACTTAACACTACATATACGGTTAAAAAAAACAATAAATACGGAAACAACTAATGGTGACAGCTTCAACCTCTTTTTGCAATGTGATTAAACTAGAGGTCCAAAAAAAAAAAAAAAATAGACGTCCAGTACTGTATAAATGTACAAGACCACTACTTCAACGTGCTATTGCTTCCCGTCTTCGCCAGGTCTAACATAGCCAAATTCAGGTGATTCTTCTTCTTCTTCTTCTTAGCTCTGCATTTTTGTGTTTTTCTTTGTTTATTGCTGAATAATCTTCACATATTTTTGGAGGAATAGTTTTCTTTATTCTTTTTTTGCCATTTTGATCCGTACGTTATTATTTCCTATCATATCTAGAATAAATTAATAAAAATATCATGAACAGTAAAAAACTTTAGTCAAACTGCCACTTTTTCTTTTCTTTTTCCACAATGCCACAACCTCTACTTAAAAAGATATAAATATCTCTCGATGAACACTATGTTATTGATAGACAAGAAACAGATGATGGACAAGATGCAGATGATAGACAAGATGTGAATGATGGAAAAGATGCTGATGATCAACAAGATGCATATGATAAACAATATGCGGATGATAGACAATATGCGAATGATGAACAAGATATGAATGATGGACAAGATGTGGATGATGGACAAGATGCGAATGATGGACAAGATGCGAATGATTGACAAGAAGGATGCCGGCGAGAAACTCAATCCTCCACATCATCTTTTGGTCCACCCTCATCCACATAATCCTCTTTATTCATCATACTCTTTTAAATCATCATTCTCTTTTAATCATCATCCTCGACATCTTCTTTTGATCCACCATCTTCTTTTGGTTCATCATCTTTGATATCTTCTTTTGGCCAACCATCTTTTTTTGGTCCACCATCTCGACAACTTCACTATTTTTGTCTAATTATCTTTCATAGACCACTTATCTTTAATAATATGGATAACTAATTTGAACTCGTGGACAACTTCGTTAATATAATTCTCATAGACAAGTTATAAAAACAAAATCCGTGGACAAGTCTATGACTTACTCTAAAAACTTGTCCATCCATCAGATTTTGTCCACGACAATCACTCTCTTTCCTAAAAAGGTATTTTCGTCTTTTAATCATACGTGAACAGTAAAAATGTGGCATTTTTAGAAAGATAGAAACAAATGTGGCATTCTCCAAAACTTTTATAAAAAATGTGGCATATTTGGTAAAAATCTCTAATATCTATTACCTGTCTACAGTGAAAAATAATCTCACCGAGTCGCCTGGAAGTAATGAAAAGAAAACAATAGTACTTTTAAAAAAAATGAATAAAAATTACTTATTTTTTATGTTTTCTAATTATAAAATGTCAAAACTAATAAACTAATCCATAGACTTCACGTACATAACTATAAAATTATGTTTTTTTATTTATTTATTAGTATAATGACTCACGTACGTCGCACATAGCATCGTGTTCACGTGGTATTGGCAAACATTGTCAATAAGATTTTGATGTTAATATTAGATGAGTAGTGGGTTTTTCTACTTTATTTTGTAAATGTCAGATTATATATATTTTTAATATATTTACAAACAGACGGTGAATTTTTTATATTTATTTTTTTACTATAGGTTTAAATTGTAAAATATTAATCCACATATTCTACTCTAACATATTTTTTTAATGTTAGCCATCTTTTATATATACTAGATTAGGACCCGCACGATGTGCGGGTTTTAAATTGTCAAATAAAAATAAATAAAATGATATATTAATATTTTGGTATAAATAAAAACTACTTTTCGAAAGTAAATATATATAAATATTTTTGGTTAGGGAAAAATCATATTCCCATAGATAAAATTTGTTTTTTCTTTAATTTTACATTAATACACTAATTTATACTTTTATATTTTAAATTTATTATATTAATTATTTAAATAAACTAAAACTAAATTATCAGCAACTAAAAGTTTTGCCAAACATTCATAAACATTCATAAATTTTTGCCAAACATTCATAAAGTTTTGCCAAACATTCAAAATGAATATCATTATTGCCAAATTTCAAAAACATTCCACAGCTTATTCATATAATAATTTACATGCAAACAACTCGTCAAAGCGTCATCTTATTAACATCCATTAACTCTAATTTTTACCATAAAAAATGTGTTCATACAACAAAAAAATATATTATTGTTAAAATATACTCTTTATAACCACCTATACAATGTGTCTATACAGTTTTAGTACAAAGGGTTATCAATCCAAATGGTTGTGTATTGCTAGCAGGAAGGATATGATCAGAACAATGCAAGCCAAGCCAAGCAATTAGGGTTTTGGTTCTAACGTTTCCTAAAATAAACAAAGTAAAAGAATATAAACAAGTAAACCACACGACCTAAGCACTCGATGCAAGCAATCGACTACAGGATCGAGTGGGGTGATCGAGTATGCAAGTGAGATATGAACAACTCAAGGTATTACTCGATACAGGTTATCGTGTACCTGATCGGGTAAGTAGTTGAGTAAGTGAAAGAAATGCAAATAAATAAAATATGAAAGTTCCTAAGGATGGAGGTAATCGAATTCTAAGTGTTCTAGACCAGTACGGATGCCTTAAATGCCTCAAGCAATTATTTCCTAGACAATGAACCTCTAAGACCTTGTCACCACACTTTCGCACTAGAATCAACCTTGAACACATTACCACACTGTCGCACTAGCAATATGAAGAAGCAGGCATTAAGAACGATTCATTATTGTCAGTAGACTTAAACTCATCTAATTTTGTTACTCAAAGTTAAGTAAACCTCTAGCATTGGCTAAATCAAGCATTTTATCTACTCCTTTCGGCCTGTAGCATTTGTAAACGCCCTAGATCTAATTTCAACATTTCGGTCTGTTGACAGCATTAAGAGCATCAATCTAGAAGGAAATCTATCAATCATTTACAATCAACTAAAGCATCCTAACCGATCAAGAACACAAAATCATCTATCTCATCCCTAGAAACTTTACTACACTACTCGGACATAGAAGCGAATAGCAAAGCAATCAAAATGAATGAAAATGGCATTGTATTAAAAGATAGAGTAGAGTAGAGAAAGTAAAGGATAGAAATCTAAGAAAACTACAAAATAAAAATGCAAAACAAGAAGAAAAATGTTGAGTCACCCAGTCCTCTCACAGAAGCTCTCGCTCTCTGGTTTAAGAGTTTGCGGCGTGCTCCTTTGCAAGCTAGGGGAAGAGGGGGTTTATATATGGAAACCCATTTGACCTAGCTTCCCAGA
This sequence comes from Camelina sativa, assembly GCF_000633955.1. Lineage (NCBI taxonomy): Eukaryota > Viridiplantae > Streptophyta > Magnoliopsida > Brassicales > Brassicaceae > Camelina > Camelina sativa. The sequence goes on along the minus strand of NC_025695.1, from coordinate 19,973,753 downwards.
CCTGCCCGATGATCTACTCGATGGGGTACACGAGGGTGAAGTCGGGTTACTCCTCGGGTGGATCTTCGGGTTGCTCTTCATGCTCTTGGATCCTCCTCGATCGTGTTGGGGTTCGGACTTGTTCTTGCAGCTCGATGGCTCCTTCGGGTACATGCTCGAGTTGTCCTTGTTTTCCCCCATTTTTGGCTCTTTAGCACTTGTTTTCATCCAAAATATGCAAATGCAGAAATGCAACACCCTAAATGCTCTAAAAGTGAATTCCTACAGTAAATGACCTAAAAATGCTAAGTTAGAGGTATGAACAATGCAAAATATGGACAAAAAAGGATGCTAAAAACATGTAAATTAGAGAGATATAAATAGAAACTAAAAACACTACAACATAATAATTTTTTTTTCAAAAAAATATTACAAAACTTTATTTTAAATCATCACAGATTTCTAATTTGATAATCAAATTGAAGTAAATAATGTAAAATCTAAAAATACTACATTAAAAAATAAAACATATTAAGAAGAAGGAATATAATAAAATACTAATCGTTCAAATCGTTTACAGAAAAAAAAAATTTGAATAAAAACATATAAAATTTTAATTTACATCATCATAGATTTATAATTAATTATGAAATTGAAATAAATAATATAATATTTTAAATTGAATCATGATACATGTTACAAACGTTTATACGTGTTGTAATCTCATATAAAATATTTATAAGAATATATAACATAAAAATAGAATATAGTTCCGATCATGTTAATGAGTAACTTCAAAACAAAGTTTTGTATAAATGTGTTGTTATTACGTTGAGAACATATTTTTGAAAACAAAAATTTATAATTTACATGATGAAATTGTTAGTTTTCCTTTTCTAAACTTTTTGACACGTGTAAAATCTTATCGATAGACTTGGTATAATCATGTTAATAACTAAATTGAAACCAACATTTATATATGTCTTACTTATTATATAAATACAAATAAAAATCTAGCAGAATTAGGTTAATAATAAGAAATTAGTTCAATTTTTTTTATAAATAGTTATTTCTTGTTAATTATGTATAAATTTTCTTTTTATGATAGGTTTAGAACTTTTAATAAGACATATGCTCAATTTACTTACGGTGATAAGTAAATTTTTCTTTTTTTCTTTTGGATTAGTTATTTTTTTGTTTGGTAAATATTTTTTTAACTTTTTTTTTCTAGCGATTGACTTAAACATGAATCAAAATCTAAGATCGTTAATTTGACACATGTCATGATCATGTTAAATAGTAATCTGGACAAATGTAAAAATCATAGATATACAACTAACACGTGTCACGATTTTGTTAATAAATAATTTTGACATCAAGCTTTATATAATAATTTGTTTAATCAGAGCAATAGCTGAAAAGTAACAACGCCTTTCTGGACACGTGTGGGTGTATAAAATATACAGCTACTATTTATCAATACTTCTATTAACTATGCATGCATGCTGAAACAATATGATACGTTTCTTATATATGACATAATTAAGCATCTTAATATATTTAATTAAACTAATCAGGTAAACATTACTAACCAACTACAATACCAATACAAACCAATATCTAATAATATACATAGCGGAAATATAGCTTATAACTAACTCCGATAAAATATTAAAACAATATCATTTCTATCGCCGTAATCTTAGATCATCTTTCCTCCTCATATAAACATAACCACAACACAATAACCAAGACCCTAGATCATCTATGACCCTAGATATAAACATAATATAAACATCCTCTAATGCATAAATATTATTACATCTAACATATAAACATAACCAGAACACAATAAACAAAACCCTAGATCATCATCTTCCTCATCGTCGTGATTCCACGTCAAAAACATGCACACCACAAATGCATAAGTATTATCACAAATACTTAGTGAGGCGATCCTCTCATCTAGTGGGCTATACACACAAGCGAAAAGAAAAATATAAATAACACAAAAACAAGCAAACAACACAATTCTAAATACATGCGTAACTCTGCCACCTTGCATCGGCCGACAACGCACCACTTGCATCGACCGATGCAACATCTTTGCGTCGATCGATGCAACGCCTTTTGCGTCGACCGATGCAACACCTTTTGCGTCGACCGATATACTCCTTCCATTGATCGATGCAACATTGTGTCTCCTCTAAATCTCTAACTGCATCAATCGATGCAATCCTTGTATCTACAGATGCATTCTTTACATCGATCAATGCATTAGCGCGGATCATCGCCGAAAACAATGTCTCTCGACTTCTCCCGACTTTTATCATCCCCACAGCATCCGTGACGCATAAACCAACCTCAACATGCAACAACCTCCACAACAACCAAACACAAACAAGCACACAAGCAGTCAATCACCCAAAATCACACAACCACACATCTAATCGCTTAGATAAGCCATGGTCACGCACTCAGCTCTAAAACAAGTAGATCTGACGAAGAACAATGAGATTAAAGCCTTCTAACAACCCCTAATCGACACCCTCGCTCAGATCTCCTTCTCCATGTTCCAAAAAACACCAAAAATGGACTTAGAAATCTCTAGAAACTCACAAAAACCTCTCAAGAACTTTTCTCCTCTTTCTCTTCTTCGAGAAACGAAAAAAGTGGCTAAAAGAATAAGTGGCGTCAAGTTCTCCCTTTAAACTAAACCGCGTCAAACTGGAGAAATTAGAACTAACTCGAACATCAATCGTGCGGTTGCATCGATCGATGCACTCAATAGCGTCGATCGATGCACAACCAGGATTTCCGGTTCGTGGCTGTTACAATTCTCCCCCACCAACAATGATTCGTCCTCGAATCTCGCAGCACCGTATAACTGCAACATGTTTCCTCTGTCGCAAGGGTTTGTACCACAATGTGATCCAATGGTCCACATAACTGTGACCCCACTGGTCAACACAACCCAAAACCCGAGATCACTCCCGACCTTTGAGGTCTACATCCAGACACCATACTCATATCCATGTTATAGGCATTGTTTGCTCCCTCACTCATCCATTCTCAGGTTACAACCTTCAAACTACACCGCCTGCACTCTCAGATCGTCGTCCTTGAGCCATACCGTCTCACTCTTGGATCGTCACTGTAACACCCCGACCACCACCTTTCAGTGGGCCCCATGTCCACTCCTAGTCCATGGGCACACATTCCTTAATGGGGCTCACATCCTCTCACTAGGCCCGTGAGCCCATCCATATCCTACAGTCGGTTTTCTATGTCCGGAAGGTTTCAAAGACTTGTTACCGTCCCTACAATTCACCACATGATCTTTTCCTGTGTTTCGTCTTCACTCGCACAGTTCTGACAGTCATTTCCCGGAAGGTCACACATCCTGAGACTACTACAACATAAGCACACTTAACTATGAAGTTTTCTCAGGACCTTTGACCAAAAAGATAAGTGCACTTTGGTGACATAGGTGGCCAAATCAATTATATTAAACCTCTACGCAAGTCTCTGAAACCAGGATGTCACAGTCACCCTCGAGATCTCGGAACTAGGAGAACTACTCATCTCCACCGAGGAACTTATCATCCCCTAGGAGAACTAATCATCTCCATTGTCGCTCTCAAGGTCACAACCCGTAGAGCTCGCATTGCACCAGGAAAGCTAATCCCTGAGGAGAACTAATCATCCCCTGAGGAGAACTAATCATCTTCTCCGGAGAACTACTCATCTCCTCTGGAGAACTACTCATCTCCACCGAGGAACTTATCATCCCCTAGGAGAACTAATCATCTCCATTGTCGCTCTCAAGGTCACAACCCGTAGAGCTCGCATTGCACCAGGAAAGCTAATCCCTGAGGAGAACTAATCATCCCCTGAGGAGAACTAATCATCTTCTCCGGAGAACTACTCATCTCCTCTGGAGAACTACTCATCTCCACCGAGGAACTTATCATCCCCTAGGAGAACTAATCATCTCCATTGTCGCTCTCAAGGTCACAACCCGTAGAGCTCGCATTGCACCAGGAAAGCTAATCCCTGAGGAGAACTAATCATCCCCTGAGGAGAACTAATCATCTTCTCCGGAGAACTACTCATCTCCTCTGGAGAACTACTTATCTCGCGAGAAGAACTAACTATCTCCTGATGAGTAAACAAGTCATAACATCATTAAGCATCACCCGACCGGAACTACCTTCCGTGGTTTTCATAAAACATCGGAACGTCCTACAAACCTCCATATTCCCTCACTGGAATATCACCACAACCATGACCACTCGTCAGGCCAACTCTAAAACATCCCAACCACTCGAGTATTTACACATGCTCTTACCGAAATAGACAAGTCATAACTATTCATAAAACTTTTCATTTCCAGAATCGCATAATCATGTTACCCATTACACATCAAGATTCCATAAGAACTAATCATCTTATTAAATCTTCAATTGCAACAATCGTTTACAACTCCAAAATGAAAAAACTTAATAACCATTAAAAACCAAAAAGCTAAACTCCGGGATGAGTGCCCGACCCTTCCTTCGGTTGCACCATTGCCACCGTCGTCGACTGCAACTTAGGACACTAAGGCCTGATATGCCCCACCTCCCTGCATTAGAAGCACATTAAAATGTTTCCTTGCATCCCAATCCTCTTGGGACAGCTCGCCAACCTATGATCCATGCCCCCGCACCTGTAGCATCCCTACCCACCTTGATTTGTCATCGACGTGTCCTCCTGACTCTTCTTATGTCCTTGTACCAACTTGTTGTCCTTTGTCGGAATGCTCGGCTCTAGTGCCTCCTCTATATGAAAGGTTGGACTAACCACCATGACATGTCCTTGATCTCAGCCGCCGTCTCCACCAGTTCTGCCCTCGTGGTGTAGTTCCTCCCTCTGCAGTGGATCTTCAAGTTCTCACGAAGCGCCTTCATGAACCTTCTCACCAGAGCCACCTTAGACTCCATCTCTCCCCCATACACTAAGAGCCAACTGAACTCCACGTCCAGCTAACAAACCAACCGAGTCCTCTGAGACAACTGTAGGAACTGCACCTCCAAAATGAACCCAAGTCATCTCGCTGGGCACCCTTTTGGCAGCCACCGACCTCCACCACAAAGAGCATCGTCTACTAGGTGGTGAACCCCTATGTCCACTCAATACTCTTGAGGACATCTAAGAGACTGGAAGTTTCATTCCAACCTTGTCCTCCACACATTAGCCTTAGTAGGGTTGGCATCACCCAAGAAATGCACCGTACCAATTCTACACATCTCCCTCATCATGGTGACATACTGGGAATGAGCTCTTGCACCAGCAGCCACTGGCTACTACGCCTCCACCACCACAGGTGGCACCACCGGAGCTTGAGCCGGTACAACTCCCGACAACCGCTCCAACAACTACGCCAACAAGCCCGCTAGCTTAACATGTCCACCAGGGGCTTCGCCTACTATGACCCTGCACCCAGAAGTTCAGCACCACCAGCCAATGCGGCATCGACACTGACCACACTGGCGCCTACGGCCCTAATGACACCACCATCGGCCACACTAACGGACCCCTCCTGGAATGCTTGCGACTCCCTGACGCCCACTACCATCACACTCTGATCCACGTTATTACTAGCAACTAGGCCTTTGCCCCTACCACGACCACGTCCGCGTCCACGACCAGGAAAAGCTTCACCTCTATCCATCTGCACTACCAAGACAGAAGGTTAAGCACATAATTCAAACCGCATACCCAAACACACAACTTACCGAGGAATCTCATTGAAGGCTCAAAGATGATGATACTAGGACTCAATACCACATGAAAATTGACTAAGTACTCATAATCAATTCCATTACACAACATCAATCAACAGGAAAATAATTCAACAAATTAAATTCCTAAACTGCTCTAAACCATCCATTAACCCGCCCTAGAATTGTAAGAGCTCTAATACCAAACTAAAACAACGCGACCCATTTTTTTATATATAAAATAAGTAAGCATCCCATAATACTTAATTAAATTATCCACGTAAACATTACTAATCAACCATAATACCAATAATAAACCAATATCCAATAACATGCACAACGGAAACATCACTTATAACAACCTCCAATAAAACATCAACATGATATCATTCCTAACCATTCTATCAAACAACCTAGCCTACTTCTATATAAGGTTCCAACAACATATAAACATTACACAACACAATAACCGAGACCCTGGATCATCCTCCTCCTCATCGCCGTGATTTCATGTCACGAACCTGCACACCATAAACAACAATTGAGATGTGTGATTATTATCACAAATACTCAGTGAGACGATCCTCCCATCTACTAGGGTATACACACAAGTGAAAAGATAAACACAAACAACACAAAAACAAGGAATGGAGACAATTCTGAACACATGCGTAACTCTGCGACCTTGCGTCGACCGATGCACCACTTGCATCGACCGTTGAAACTTCTTTGCAACGACCGACGCACCACTTCGTCGACCGATACAACATTTTTTCGTCTACCGAGGCACTCCTCGCGTTGATCGATGCAACGCATTTTGCGTCGACTGATGCACTCCTTGCATCGATCGATGCATTCACGAGGATCATTGCAGAACACGATCTCTCTTGACTTCTCTCAACTCTAATCATCCCCATATCATTTGTGACGCCAAAACCGATCGATCTCAACATCACACAAAACACACATCTAATCGATTAGATAAGTCATGGTCACACACTCACCTCTAAAACTAGCAGATCTGATGAAGAACATCGAGATTTAAGCCTTCCAACGACCCCTACTGGACACCCTCGCTCAGATCTCCTTCTCCACGTTCCAAAAACACCAAAAACTGACTTAGAAATCTCCAGAAACTCACGAAAACATTTCAAAAACTTTTTAGAACTTTTCTCCTCTTTTTCTTCTTCCAAAAACGAAAAAAGTGGCTAAAAATAAGTGGCGTCGAGTTCTCCCTTTAAATACTTGAACCCTAGGTTTCCATCAACTAAACCGCGTTAAATCGGAGAAAATAAAACTAACCCGAACACCAATTAAGTGATTGCATCGATCGATGTACTCACTTGTGTCGATTGATGTACTCACTGGTGTCGATCGATGCACAACCTGGATTTCCGGTTCGCGGCCGTTACACAAGCTACCAATTATATTTAAAAAAACACACAGTTAGTCGAGTTCTAGATCAATGGTAATTTTTTTTTGAGTGACTAAAACAATGGGACATATAAATATTTTATTTAAAATATATATAAAAAAAGATTTTGATGAGAAAAAAAAATGGCATACACCAACAAAATGACATATTCTGTTTCTGTTAGATAAAAATTCAGGTTACTCTCTTTGTTTTTCTTTTTCTTTTTTTTTTTTTTGGTTAAAGGCTCCTTTGTCCCCTTTGTTGTCTCTTCATGTATGCTTTATTTGTTGTTAGAACAGTCTTCACATATTTTTGGAGGAATAGTTTTATTTTAAGAAAATTATATATACCAACATGACATCAACTATAAGTCATGGCATGACATGATCATACATGTCAAGTTAATAAATATACTAAAATATATTAATTATATACATGGCATATATAGATATACCATTTAACATATGAAAATGGTGCTATACTATAAGAAAACACGTTCATTGCGACAAAACTCTTCGACAAAAATATGCCCTTACAAATTTGCTATGGATTTGCGAGTAATTTGCTACGCCATGAGTTATAGTTGATAACATAATAACCATCATATTTTTGGAGGAATAATTTTATTTTAAGAAAATTATATATACCTACATAAGAAAATTATATATACCTACATGATATCAACTATAAGTCATGACATGGCATGATCATACATGTCAAGTTAATATATATACTAAAATATATTAATTATATACATGACATATCTATATATACCAATTAATATATGAGATGGTGTTATACTATAAGAAAACATGTTTATTGCGACAGAGCTCTGTGATGAAAATATGCTTTCATAAATTTATTGTGGATTTTCAAGTAATTTGTTACACCATGACTTATAGTTGATAACATAATAACCATCATATTTTGGTAAATTCATTGAAGACTAATGTTGATCCAGTATTGATACAAATAAATAATAAAAATAGTTAATTGTATTTATAATTTTTTGATTAAGAAAAAATTGAGAAAGTTAATAATACAAAATTTAAAATAACTAAAATTAATAACACCTTAAAATACCGAATACTTTTTAAATTTTCAAGGTTGTAGAGATTAAATTAGTTATAATGGTTTATACCGACAATTTTGCTACACTAAAGATTTTTTGTAATTATCTATTCTATATATGTATAATTTTCTTTTTGAAATCTTCTTTTTTTCATCAATCATATACTGATTTCATTCCAATCGTCAGCATCATGTACTAAAACAGTGACTTCATTATTGCCTATTCTAGCAAAACCACCCTCATGTTTCTTTTGTTCAATATTTCATTTGAAAAAGCAAAATATAGGTGCACTAAAATCCAAAAAAATAACATGATAAATAGAAAAGAAAATAAAAGCTTTGGAAGCAACTTTGAAATCCAAGAAAATAACACGATAAATAGATTGTCTCAAAATCTCGCAAACTTTGAAAATGGTCTCACACTTTTTTTTTTTTGGCTAACAGTCTCACATTTTCACTACCACCTTAAAATGGTCTCACACTTTTTTTTTTCTCGTTCATACTAGATATTTTTTAAATATATATTTTTATTCAAGTGATAAGTCTCGTCTCCTTATTAGTCTTCTTTCTTCAACTAAAGTATCTTTTTTCCGATCAATATTTAATACAGAGTACGCTATTGTAATGACAACTATAATTTATTTTCCGATCAATATTTCCCACTTCTTATTTTGCCGTTACAATGATGAGATCTGAGGATTCTAAGGCTTATTTTTTTTAAGGGAGAGAGCAGCAAAAAAAAAATTGGACCGGATTTGGATATCCACGAATATCGTGGGTTTTCACGGTTATTCGAAAACCCAGATATCCGAGGTAATCGGATCCGGATACAGAGATCAAAACACATATCCGACTAGTGGGTTCGGTTAAAGATGCAGATAGCTCCAAAACCAACTTTTATATATATATAGTAATTAACGCCTTTCCGGACAGCGTGTAGGTGTATAAATGTACACAAGACAGCTACCAATACTTCTACTAACTCTGCAAGCAAAGCCTCCTCTGTTTGACGAAATTCAGGTTACTCTCCTTCTTTATCTCTTTTTTTATTATTTTTTTTTCGTAAAGACTCCTTCGTCGTCTTTCTTGTCTCTTCATTTATGCTTTCTTTGTTTCCGGAACAGTCTCACATATTTTAAAATTGATATCTTTAATTTGAGGTAATAGAGACTAAATTAGTTAAAATGGTTTGTACGGACAATTATGCAACACTAATTTTTTTTAATAATTGTTATTCTATGTATAATTTTTGTTTTGCTTTTTATTCATCAATCATACTGATTTCATTCCCGTAGTCAAAAATGATGTCATTTTTGGTATTTAGTCGCTAGCGATACATAATAACGGTGACATCCCAATTTTTTAAGTCGCTGTCGGAGTGTGTCACAGCGACACCTAAACGAACCATGCATACAAATGGGCAAACAAGTGTGCAGCTTTAGCATTTCTCGTACATACCATATTTTAAAAAAATATATATTAACCATGAAGAATTTAAAAATATAGACAGAAAAATAGTACCTACACGTACTCTTTTCTATATAACAAGACCAATTTTATGTGAAGACACAGATGACTAAAAATAAATATATGGGTTATAATATTGGTGCTGCTAGAAATAAACCATGGCGCTCTCACTCTCGCCTTATGGGGTTGGTGCTGTAATAAACTTGGGTGCTTTGAAAAGCCAAGTTAACTTCTCACCCAAGAGATCCCTTGCTTGTAAAAGAAGCAAGATAGTTGTATACAATCAAGGGAGAAAGGAAATCGCAAACACTTCTTCTGCAATTGAGAAGCCATTGACTAAAGAAGATCTCATTGCCTTTTTTGCTTCTGGATGCAAACCAAAGGAAATGTGGAGGTACCACTAATTAGTATCATCATCTCGTATGTTCTCTCAAACTACTTATTTGTTCTAACTCATTTTTGTATCGTTTTATCTCTTGGATACAGGATAGGTACAGAAAACGAGAAATTGGGTTTCGAGGTGAAGACTTTGTGCCCTATGAAATATGAACAAGTAGCTGCTTTGCTTAGTGGCATTGCTGAGAGATTTGAGTGGGATAAGGTTATGGAGAATGACAAAATTATTGGCTTAAAACAGGTAAATACTCTCTTCTCTTGTTTTAATAAATATCCAATTATGAAAACGAAATTTCAGATTTTTCTGTTTGGCTTTGATTACTACAGGGAATGCAAAGCATATCACTGGAACCAGGAGGTCAACTGGAGCTTAGTGGAGCACCTCTAAAGACATTGCACCAAACTTGTGATGAGCTCCATTCACATCTTTACCAGGTGAAAACTGTTGCTGAAGAATTGGAAATTGGTTTCCTAGGAATTGGCTATGAACCAAAATCTAGTCTTGAGGATGCAACCATTGTGCCCAAGGTTCCTTCCTCTACAAACATATACTCTCATATATTACTTGATGTACGTATCTTACATTAGCTAATTATCTGATGAGTCAAAGTATTTTACATGTGCAGAGAAAGTTTGACTTTGTAAGAGAGTACTTAGCAAGAGCTAGCTCATCAGGACCTGACGTGATGATGAGAACGTGTACGGTTCAGGTCAATCTAGACTATAGTTCGGAAACCGATATGATCAGGAAGTTTCGCGCTAGTCTAGCTTTGCAACCTGTGAGATGATTGATGCCCTCTTTTAATGTTAATGGTTTTTGAATTCATAACCAAAATTTTTTCTCACTTTGTTGTTATTTTGTTATCAAACAGATGGCGACTGCTCTATTCGCAAATTCCCCTTTTAGTAATGGAAAACCAACAGGGTGTTTAAGTTTTAGGAGGTTATTTTATACATTATTACTTGTTGTTACAGTATAATTTTACTTTTTCTTAGTATAATTTTCTCATCTATCAACATGCTGTGACAGTCATTTATACATAGATACTGATAAAGCCCGCACAGGGATGCTACCTTTTGTTTTCGATGACTCATTCGGGTGAGTATAAAATGTTTCTTCTAACTCTATGATCGATCTTTGTCCTTAAAAATATATATGTTCAACCTTCAATATGTTGATATAGGTTTGAGCGGTACGTCGAATATGCACTTGACCTTCCGATGTACTTCTTACATCGAAACAAAAGCTATCTCAACTGTAGAGGAATGACATTTCGGGTCTACATCTTCTTTATAAAAGAAATCTTAAATTTCTAAGTTTTGCAATCTTCTTGAGTCAGGTTATGATCCGACCATTTTTTATTTTTTGCTTTTACTTTTCAGGATTTCTTGTCCGGAAAAATTTCTCATCTCTCAAATGAACAACCCACTATTAACGACTGGGAAATTCATTTAGGAACAATATGGCCAGAGGTAAAATACTCTGTTTTAACCTTACCATTAATTCAACTTCCCTATTTATTGTTGTGGTTCAGAGTCATTTTTTCTTATAATAATCTTTTGTAATAACACTATCAGGTCCGGTTAAAGAGATTCTTGGAGATGAGAGGTGCTGATGGAGGTCCTTGGCCGATGTTATGTGCCCTACCAGCTTTTTGGGTAATTACATTATCTTTTATAAAGAAATAAATCAAATTTGATTCACTGGTTTATTTCGAATATGTTTGAACGTCAGGTGGGTTTGCTCTACGATGAGAAGTCTCTTCAAACTGTTCTTGATATGATAGTTGACTGGAATCTTGAAGAAAGAGAGATGCTTAGAATACAAGTAAACTGAGAAGATATTTCTTTATTTTTGAATTTTTTTCGAAATATTCTCGTGTAAACCAATTCACTAGGTTTCAAACAGGTTCCAATCACTGGCCTAAAGACAATGTTTAGAGGTGGTCCTTTGAAAGATGTCGCAGAAGATGTCCTCAAGCTAGCAATGGTACGTGTCCATGCTTTCTCCTTATAATGTAAATATACATATAGAGGTTATTCGTTTATTTCTTAGGATGGTTTGGAGCGTAGAGGGTACAATGAAACCGGTTTCTTGAACCCTATCGTCGAGGTGGTTAAAACAGGTAATGTTATTTCCTGGTTAGCTGAAGATTTACTAATTTTGTTTCCCGGTTACCTTATCGTTTGCTAATTATCATTGGGAAATAGGGGTTACGCCTGCAAATAAGCTCTTGGATTTGTACAATGGAGAATGGGGACAAAACATAGATCATGTTTTCGAGGAACTACGGTACTAAAAAGATGAACTACGACCACGTACGGTAGAGATCGAAAACGCTGTTGGAGTTGATATGAATTATTGTTCGGTAATTCATGGAATAAGAATATTATTGTTAAAGAATAATAGAACGCCTCGTGGTCCTAGCTAGTAGTAGAGATCTATTTCAGTATTTGTATGTGTAACACTTATTTGTTCACATATCAACGGGTAAATTAGAAAAGTTTAATAAAACGTCTTTTTTATCATTCCACTTATAGCATAAAGCTTAAATTCATCCTAGTTCACTTTAAATAATTAACTTATTAATTTGATAGTTTTATCGGCATACGAGACTTGAAGCTCTGACAGTTTCTTCTTAAGCGACTTAAGAATTAAGGCAGAGGAATTGCAACTTTTTGCGAGATCAGCCTTTCCTTTGTACGCTTTGCAGATTTCGGCCACTAAATAACCAATGCTTCTTTGTGTACTCTGACTGCGTGGCCAAAAATTGGTTTTAAAGAAAATCTCAAATCAGCGATAAGTAACATTTTTAGTTGATTCAAAAATGTAAATGAACGAAGTCTGTTTCTTTTCATGAATAGTTAACATACCTGTCTAGTATGATTTTTTTTTTAATGTATACGTACCTTTTTAGAGATATCACTATTGTAACAATCATTGATAGCTTTCTCATGTCCTGAATTATCTTTACCTTTAATATCGTTTTCGACGCACCTTATGAACCAGTAGTGCGACATCTGCATCCCAACACTATCAAATTTTCAAATTGAAAATTTCTAACAAACATTTTAATAAATATAAAATGACTAAATTCTAAACCATAAATCCCAAATAATAAACCCTATCTCCTAAAAATTATACCTTAAGATAAAGAATCCATTCCCAAAAATTAATTTTAAAAATTAATTTAACATATTGTAATTGTGTGAAAGAGGGTAAAAATGAAAATGTTCAAAAAATGGGATATTTTTGAAAAGGGGTATCTCCAAAATGGCATTTCTAACAAATTCTCATAACAAAAAATAAAAATTGAAGAGAGAAATAACTAATATCTAAATTATGAGATTTTCGGATCGATTCTAAATCAATAATGAACGCATGTGATATGTATATATTTTACCATGATTAACCACTGTTTATTCACATCTTTTGCATAGTTTGCTAGATAGTTTTGTCACTTTCATGTAGTTTAAAGTCTGTTTGTGCATTAAAATAGGATTTGCATTGCATTTGCATTGTTTCTTGTTTAAATAGGTGATTTGGACTCAAGGAGCATGGAAATGGTGCTTAAGAGGAGAGGAGTGCAACCAGTGAAGCAGATAAAGCTGAAACAAGCTGGAAACCAAGGTTTGGAGACCACTCGACCATGACACCCGGAGACACTCGACCGTGTGCTACTCAGGGACTCTACCGTGTGCTAATCAAAGACTCAACCAATAGGAAACAGAAGAATGGACCACTCGACCATAGCCACTCGACCGCTTGTGGTCGAGCACATCGAGCCGAGCACATCGACCCGCCTCTCTATTTTGTCAACTAGCTATTTTAGGCCGTCCCCCTTGTCCTATATATATCCAATGTATCCCATGGCCGCCCATAAGTTTTTTTAGGTCAGAAAACACATCAGCAGCCACAAAAACCTAGTTTTTATCCCTTTTGGGTTTTTAGCACTTTTATAACATTTGCCCCTTTTATTATTGATACTGCTCTTGCTTTTCTCCAGATTTTCATACTTTGTAAGTCTCATAACATTCTGGGTATTGAGAATCTGAGTTTGTTTCTTTACATAAAGTTGTTGTTATCATCTCATAAATCTTATCATGCTAGTTTCATCATTTTCTGGGTTTATGTTCATCATCATGTTTTGTTCATCTGAGTAGTGAGTTAGGATTCTGGAGATGGATTAGGCTGGTTTAGGGTTGTGGTAGTCTGGAATAGTCAAGCTTGATTGTTTAAATATCTCTTCTAGGTTAGATGTGCTCTAAGCTGTTCTTATATCTGAGAGGGTAAGATCAGATCCTAAGCTTCCTTGCATCACATCAATGTTAAGGTTGTTAGATAAAGCTAATACTGGAGATTATCATGCTTATCCCAAGAGATTGGTTGTATAAGGTGATTTTTGACAAGTAATGGTCTGATTCTTAATGCCTGTTTAGTATGGTTTCACCAATGAGAGTTGGGTTAGGATGTTACTTAAACTTGATCACTTCTGCCATGAGAGTGGATTAGTGAGTCATTAAGATCATTGTCTAGAGATAGCTCATGTTTGATTGAGGTTTGTTGACCAGTTTAGATAGCCACAGCTTGAACACCAGCCCATGAATCCATCTCTGGAAGCCTTCTTTGTCATTTGATTGTTTATTACCACATATTATCTTGTTTCATTGCATTTGTTTCTGTTCTAAGTTGTCAAGATTGCATATGTTCTTCGTATTGCATCTGTTTCGGTCAGGTGCTTGATCGAGCACCTTCGAGTTGTTCATTTACTTTCTGTTTCATTTCAGTTTAAATTGTGCATCTTTACTGTTTTGTTTACTGCTTTTGTTTCTGTTGGTTTAATTTCAGTATTGTTTACTTTGTTTCACTTGCATTTAGTTTCTGTTTCAAGCATTTTACTTTCTGCATTTGCTTTTATTTCATCAAACTGTTACATCAAAACCACTTTCATATTTGGCTTAACTTGAATCACTGTTTACATCTTGATTGCATGCATACACACACTTTATGGATTGACACCTCTTATACTACAACTGTATAAGAGAATTGAAACCTCTTGCACCTGATCATCATTGCTTATGTCTTTGTTTGCATGTTATCATACATTCATTGCATAAGTACACTAAAAGAAGCTTGTTTCAATTGGTGTTGTTGCCATTAGTGTGTTGATTTGTGTCATTTGAGATTAACAAAGATTCAAGATTAATTTTTGTTACTAATTGCTCACAACTGTCAAGTTCTTGTTTTGGTTGGTTGTTTTGAGTTTCAGGGTGCACTCGAGCTAGCACTTGGTCGTGTGCCCTTCATCTCATTGATCGAGTACCAACCCAGAAATCAGTCTGTCCTGCGTTTCAGTCAGTCAGTCGACCAGTAGCTCGAGCCAGCACTCGATCGTGTGTCAGTCCGAGCAGGGGTCGAGTTAGTTGATGCAGAAAAAATCAAATGGGAACCAGAACTTACAGAAGTATATAGACCACATAAACCGCCTACCAAGGGACTTGAGACAGCAGAAAACAAGGATCCTTCAAGAACAAGAAGAACAATTGCTGATGGATCCACCAATGCACCAGAATCAAAGGCCAATGCAGATTGGTGCAGGAGATGCTCCCAATACACATACACAGAGAGCTGGCATAGTACCTCCTACAGTGGCCAACAACAATTTTGAAATTAAAAGTTGGCTAATCAGTATGATCCAAGCCAATAAATTCTATGAATTTCCAATGGAGGACCCATTGGATCATCTAGATGAATTTGACAGGCTTTGTGGCCTCACCAAGATCAATGGTGTGAGTGAGGATAGCTTCAAACTCAGATTGTTCCCATTCTCTCTAGGAGACAAGGCTCACTTATGGGAGAAGACACTTCCAACAAATGCTATAACCACATGGGATGGCTGTAAGAAGGTATTCTAGGCAAAATTCTTCACAAATGCCAGAACAGCCAGATTGAGGAATGAGATTTCAGGCTTTGCACAGAAGAACAATGAGACCTTTTGTGAGGATTGGGAGAGATTCAAGGGTTATCAAACTCAGTGTCCACACCATGGGTTCAACAATGAGTCACTGCTCAGCACATTATACAGAGGAGTTCTGCCCAAGATAAAGATGTTGTTAGACACTGCTTCAAATGGAAACTTCCTCAACAAGCATATAGATGATGGTTGGGAGCTAGTGGAGAATTTGGCTCATTCTGATGGCAACTACAATGAGGACTATGATAGAACAGTGAGGTTTGTTGATTCTGCACTAGATGAAAAGTATAAGAAAGACTTGAAGATTGTTAAGGAAAAGTTAGAAAAGATTCTGCTTAGTCAACAGAAGAACATTCACTTTCTTGGTGAGGAGGATACAACAATTCAAGATGGGGAGAATGAGGTAACTGAGTTGTGTTATATGCAAAACCAATGTGGTTTCAAGCCCCACAACCAATTCAAGCCCAACAATCTGTCTTATAGGAGTACAAATGTGGCAAACCCACAAGACCAAGTCTATCCACCACAACAAGCACAGCAGCAACACAATTATGTACCTAAACAGCAGAACCAAGGTTATCAGGCTCAAATGTGTCCCCCACCAGGGTTTCAGACCACCCAAGCCCAGGAATCTGACTTAAGAACACTGATGCATAAGTTGTTGCTTAACCAAGCCACTGGTCAGATGGAAAGCACAAAGAAGTTTGCTGAGATCAACCAGAGGATAGATTCTACCTATAATGACCTGAATATCAAGTTTGAGAGCTTAGAATCAAAGGTTAAGTTCATGGAGAGCAGTATGGCTTCAACTTCTGCTCCTAAGCCTAATCAACTGCCTGACAAAGCTATTTAAAACCCAAGAGAATATACAGCCAAGACTATCTTTGTTACTTAGGAATATGTCACTAAGGACAGTGAAGTTCAAGTTGGGGAGGATATTCAACAAGTTTCAGCTCAGAAAGAAGCAGAGGATCAATCAGAAAAGACAATCGACAGTGTGTTCGATCAAGCACACGATCGAGTGCCTGATCGAGTCACTGTTCGAGTGCTCCCTTCTGAGTCTGATAAGCCCACCAAATACATTCCTCCAGCTTACAAACCACCTATGCCATTCCTAGGACGTTTCAAAGAACAAATGGTTAGGAAGCTCAAGGAAAAGATTGAGAAGCAGGAATTGATGGCCATTCAACATGAAGTGACTGTTGAGGAGACTAAAGAGGCCAGAGGACCAGCTTTGGAGCAGTATGAGCCATATCCACTCTATAAAGGCATGTTACTTGACATATCAAAGCAGAAGGCTAAGAATCAAGCCAAGAAGGATCTAAAAGACATTGGAACTGCTGTGATTCCAACTAAGCTTGAGGATCCAGGCTCATTCAACCTTCCATGCTCATTGAACTACATGCACTTCAACAAGTGTTTGTGTGACCTAGGAGCTTCTGTGAGTGTCATGCCCTTCTCAATAGCAGAGAACCTAGGATATGAAGAGTTCAGACCAAGCAACCTCTACATAAGTCTTGCTGATGGGTCTAGGAAGGATGTTGTTGGCAAGCTGGAGAACTACCCAGTAAAGATTGGCAAAGCCAGGATACCAACTGACTTCAACATCATAGAGATGGAGCAGGAGCAGGAGCTTGATGATCCTATTATCCTTGGAAGACCATTCTTGGCCACTGGTAGAGCTGTGATTGATGTTAAAAAGGTTATGATCAGTGTTCTTCATCGGTTACCTTGTTCTTAAATCTTGGTTGAATAAGACGAAGAAGAAGAAGAAATTGTTCTTAAATCTTAATTAGTGCTGAGTTGAGTGCTCATGACTACTTGCTTGTTGTATTCATTTATAGATAAGATATTTTTGACTTTTGTGTCCCTACTCCCTAGTTATCCTGTTTTAAAAATCTCCGCCTAATACCGATTACGTCCTGTAAAATCGCTAAACTCATCCTCTCCGCTTCGATTAATAACTAATTCTCGCCTAGCATCGATTATCCGATTATGTCTGTCTAATTTGATTGTAACCTGCTGATCCGGCTACTTTCCACTTAATTTTGTGTATATCAATTTCTTTTGAAGCCAAATATAAATCAAATATATATATTTTTTGTTATTTATACATTTAAATTAAGAGTTTACGATGTTTTACAATAACTAATGTACACACTTTTAATGAAAATAAAAAACAAATTTTTAAAATTACGTTTTGATGTGTTTACCGTAATTTTAATGAATACGATAGTTTTATATTTTACTTGATACTTTTCTTTTAACATAAACAGAATTATATATACATTTAGTACTATATATTTTTATTTTATTTTAAATTTCATAAAATAATCCTAAAATTAGTCCACGATTAATCTCCGTTTAATCTCAGATTTTCTTGCTAGGCGCTAAGCCCACCCGACCGCCTGACTAGCGCCTAGCAATTTCTAAAACAGGAGTTATCCATGTCTATTTATTATTAAATAAAAAAATTTACTTTTTTTTATAAGAGTTAATTATGTAGATAGTCAAATTTTCGCTCAAAATTGGTAACAACGAGTGGTAAACTTATTATATGACCACGTTCGAGGGTGATTTTAGGATCTATCTTAACATTTTTGAAGTACATTTTTGTGTCATCTTCTCTTATCTTTGTATCCAAATAAGTCTCAACTAAATTCTCTACAATCCTTACAACCAAACACAATCATTTCTTTATTTGATAATATTAATTTCCTAAAATATATCTATCTAATTTAAATAAATATGTTAAATTAAAATATAATTCTCCTTTCATTTTTATTTAATCTTATATTTAATTATTTTAATTACTATTCAATACATAAAGTTAATAAAATTTTAGATTTTTTTAGCATATAATGTGATTTGAATGTTTATAAACGAATATATATTAAAAATTGTCTTAGAATATTTGTAACCAAACAAGTATATCCACATATAGAGCTCGGAATACATTTTTGGAGTACAATAGGATGCCATCACTTTTTGCCAACTTCGGGTCAGGTTTTTAACTAAAATTATAACCAATTCAATTATCCGGATACTCCTTAAGATTGCCGAATATTTTGGGCCGGTTTTTAATCCATAGCATACTTATTTACATCCAATTAATGCCAATTAATGCCCAATGTATCTTAGGAAATATCTAATTTGCATACCAAATGTTTAGGACCGAGTTTGACAAAAAGAATTGATAACCCAATTTATGTAATCACATCCCTATAATATAACAACTAATTCAAGATGAATACATCTTAGGAAATATCTAATTTGCGTTTAATAAACGATTACATATTTGGTAAGATCTTATTAGCTTTAAATGTACACTATTAATCCAATAATATCAATTGAGAATCATAATAATAATATGCATGATCATTCATTCCTAAATCATAACTAACAAATCGTAAAATGTATATTATCAACTTGCAAATCAAGAGTTTCTACAAAACTCTACTTACAACCGTTAACAGTATATATATCAACAAAATAATAGACCTGTAGTGTACCACGGGGTAAAACCTAGTAATGTATATAAATTGCATGTCATTTTGAACAAAAAATATATAACGGATTAAAGAGAAAAATATTGAAATGTTGAAAAATGTCGTGCACATTTCACCTGCTCATATATATTTTGCAAATTATTTTTCCAATAGCATGTGACAATTTAAATAAAAAAATGAGTTATCTCTGCAAGATATGATAGATTTTTTCAACTAATGGTAAGAAATAAAAGTGGGTATATTTTCTATTTGATGTACACAAAAGAAAACTGGAGGTGATAGATAGGCTGGTTTGGCATTATTCAAAATCTGGGAAATATTCGGTGCGTTCGGAATATGGGTTGGCTAGGGAGATGGTGACTGAGGTTGAAATTGGCCCAACATGTACGACTTTAAGAGCCTAAGCATGGAAACTTCATGCTCCGCCTAAAATTAAATATTTCTTTTGGCAAATTGCCTCTGGTTCTCTCCCAGTGACAGATCATTTGGCTCATCGAGGGGTTAAGTGTGATATTAAGTGTAAAAGATGTGACTTAGAGTGTGAAACAATCAACCATGCTCTTTTTGAGTGTCCTCGATCGCGTCAAATTTTGGAGGCGTCTCCGATTTAGGTTACGCCAGGAGTTTCCCTTATGAGTCTGTGTTTACCAATCTGGATTTCATCTATAGGCGAGGATCCTCTCAATTGGATGCTCAAGATTCTCTTCATCGGTTACCTTGAATTTTATGGTCGCTTTGGAAGGATATGAATAAAAAAATCTTTCAAGGCACGCAGTTAACGCCTGAGGAGGTGATCAATCAGGCTGTAAGTGATCAGATATTTTGGGAGGATGTACATGTTCAGGTAGTGGATCTCGGATTCCCTCGGCTTCTTCGAGTCAGGATCTTTGTTGTCCAATTGATGGTTCGTGGAAAGAATCTGACCCCAACTCAGGCTTGGGGTGGTGGTGTGATAATGTTCATGCTAAGACCCTTTTCTTGGGTGCTCGATGTTTTCGGCGAAGTCCTTCCCTGATTTATGCAGAGTTAGAGGCTCTGATTTGGGCCATAGAGTGCCTCCTTGCAAACGGAGTTGTTTGTCAGTGCTTCGCAACGGGCTGTGCAGAATTAGTAGCGATGATTTAAGCTCCTGAAGATTGGCCCGCATTTTCAAATATTTTAGACGATTTCCAAATGCTTAGGACAGCTTTTCTACTTTTTGCCTTGTCGAAGATTTCACGTTTCTCCAATTTGAGTACAGATTGCCTTGCACGGTCATTTAGATCTTTATTTTCTGAAATTTCTTTTATAAACATTTTCCCATCGGTTTAGATTAATAACCGTGGTGTTCCTTTCTAAATAGTATTTGGTTGACAAAAAATGGTGAAGTAAAGTAAAAGAAAAAAAAATATTATAAAGAGTCGAGTCCATGCTTAGTCGAGTGTCATAATGAACATTTTACACTCACTGACTCGCAATAAGCTATTTGGTTACGTAAAACAATTATATCATTTTTAAGTCACCTACTAATCACCACTACAAGTTAACTCAAGATGCCAACGTATGCAGGCCTGAACGTATGGTGTCATTCGAATTTGAGTCTGGCCACAGACAAAAATTCAAATTACTCCACATTAAAAGCAAAAAAAAATAAATTCAAATCAGTCTCTTCCTCATTTATGAACAATATTTGTCGGATTGCATCTGTTGTCAATTCAAGATGGTTTGATGGTATCTCATTAGTAAGCTTGTTTCTAGCTAGAGCAAAAAAAAAAAAATTGGAAAGTTTAATTCATTTTGTAATTCTAAATTTCGAATTTCTTATGAAGCTGTCCTCCAACTAATAACTTGTAGAAATGGTCTTAACATAGGTCAGTTTAGGTTTTTTTCATTAGAAAGGAAACTAAATATATCAGAAAGAAGGTTCATGAACGCGTAAACATAAAACTAAAGAAAAATAAAAAGTCTTTATTTATCATTCCAGTTATAACATTAAGCTTTTAGTGATCCATCTTAGTAGACTTAGTAATTTTTAGCTTCATCGACATAGGAGACTTGAAGCTTCGACACTTTCCTCTCAGACAGGGTAGAGGAGCTGCAGATTTTTGGGAGAACCTTTCCTTTGTACACTTTGCAGATTTGCTTGGCCAAATTACTGTAGTTCTGCATCCCCCCAATAACAGAAAATGACATTTTTAAATGGTTAAAACATGTAAAACAAAAAAACAAAAAAAAATTGAAATAAAGAGTTAATTATATATACGTCATAGAGTGGTTTGTCGTTGAGTGTGACCCATGGTACATATTCATGTCGTTGAGTGCCACAGTTACTGTAAATGCTTTTTTTTTACTAGTTAATACTTAATAGTAACATTTTTTTTATCATGGGCCGTTTTTTTTTACTTTTGTGTTCATGTTAATGGTATATAACTTAAATGCCAATATCTTACTCATTTCCAGAGTGAGTTGGTAGAGCTGGTAGTGTATTTCAGACTAATTAGTTCTTTTTTTTTCTAGTTCAAGAATATGTATTTAACAATTTAACATATCATTATATATATTGAATATCTAGTTTATAAGTTTTTTAATTTTTTTTTAACGTTTATAAGATGTTTATTAGGAGTATGTTTTAAAATATAATCACACCAGCTGTCGTTTCCTACTTTTACCAGTCTGAGTAGGTCTGATGCGTCTTTCAAACTACTATACTTTTAATAGTTTTGGGAATCTCAATCATTTTTATGTGAGTAAACTAAAGTAGATGGCTAGCTAGAACCAAATAGAGGTCTAATTTTTTTTTTTTTTTTTTGTGCACAAATAAGCACAATAGAGGTCTAATTTCCTAAAGGATTTTCAATAAATTCAACTTTTCGTTTCATCAAAAGAACAATATTGAAACAATAGTAAAAGTACAACGTTCCGGCTAGTAAAACTGTAAAATTATTAAATCTTGATACGAGATTAAAAAGGTTAGAGAGCAAATCATTAGTTTATTATATCCAATTGGAAATGCGTGTCGGTGACATTATAAGTTTTTTTTTATGGTAAAGAAACTCAGGGCATCTCTAATCCTACTCTATTTTAGAGCTAAATCTTTATTATAGAGCAATATTTGTTCAAACCCTACTCTATATTTTACTTTAAAATAGAAAAAATAATATGATTGCTTTATATATAGAGCAATTCTATTTTCATCTCTATTTTTTTACACTAACTCTTTTAGAGTTGAAAATAGAGTAATATATTGAAACAAAACAATGCTATATTTTTTAAAAAAAATAGAGATATACATTGAAGATGGTGTGACATATAAATTAATAGTTTTTTTAATAATTTAACTCAAGTTGCACTATTCTGCTGCCAATCATTTAATGGAACTGCGTGATTTTTTTATGTAGCAAATTAATACCAAAATCACAAACTAGGCAACTACGTCTAGAAAGAGCTGAGAGAGAGAGAGAGTGAGTTTTGTTAGAGAGAAAATGGCGAGATCTACGGTGGTGATTGCGGCGGTTGTACTGGCTTTTCTAGTGGCGGTTCCGGTACCGGAAGTGACGGCCAAGAAATATTTAGTCGGAGACAAAAAGTTCTGGAACCCCAACGTTAACTATGCCGCATGGGTTCAGGGCAAACATTTCTACCTCGGAGACTGGCTATGTAACGTTCTCTCTATCTCTTCTTTCTCAATCTACACTCTCAGATCTGTTAGTATTTGATCTGATCGCAAATGGGTTTCACTTTCAATCTTGTAATAAATTCAGATCTGGTTAGAACACAACTTCTTAAGATCTTGGTTCTTAATCAAGAATATGTCTTATGGAGTTGATGTGTGTGTTTTTTTATTATGGTCTCAGATTTCGTGTTCTACAGAGACCAACACAACATTCTTGAGGTAAGCAAGGCTGACTATGAAAGATGTATCTCGGACCACCCACTACGAAATTATACACGTGGAGCTGGGAGAGATATTGTGCCTCTCAATGAGACCAGAGCTTACTATCTACTTGATGGAAGAGGTGGCTGCTTTCACGGCATGAAGCTTTCTGTTACTGTTGAGACGCCTCCTCCACCACCACCACCAATGTAATAAAAATATATATATTACTCTATGTATCTCTAAGAGTTGTTTTGGATTTGGCTCAATTTGTTGGGCAAATGTCGATTTCGTACTAGAACTTGATTATGTTGCTTTTGTTGTAATGCCATGTTTTCAATATTATAATTAATCTGTTTTTATTATAACTAG
Source organism: Camelina sativa (assembly GCF_000633955.1). Taxonomy (NCBI): domain Eukaryota; kingdom Viridiplantae; phylum Streptophyta; class Magnoliopsida; order Brassicales; family Brassicaceae; genus Camelina; species Camelina sativa. Next base: position 19,949,952 of record NC_025695.1, on the reverse strand, counting down.
TCCTTCGTGAACCGACCACAAAGGTCGTCGGTGGCTTATTTAATTACTCAAAAAAATGAAATTAGGAATGCGAACGGACCGGATAGAGAAGGAAACCAAGAGTGAATGATCTTATGGTCCTAACCTAATAATCCAAATTATGTATGAGCTGTAATTAATTAGTGAGTGGTTAAAGCAATGAATTAAGAAAAGCAAATAATAGTGATTAATTCTGGTCTGATGACATCGATATAGCCTTCATATTAGTTACTTGTAGGAGTGGTCTTACTAGTTAATAAAGTTCCATTTAGGCGTTACTAGTCAGAAGGTTCATGAACACGTAAACATAAAATTCTAGAAAAAGATCTTTATTTAATTATTTCACTGACATAAGCTTTTTAATCCATCTTAGTAGATTGATAATTAACTTAGTACTTGATAGCACCATTGGCATAGGAGAACTGAAGCTTTGACGTAGTCTTCTTCTCAGACAAAGCAGAGGGATTGCATTGTTTGGGGAGTGGAGCCTTTCCTTTGTACGTGTTGCAGACCTGGGACACCAAATCATCTAGCTTCTGCATCCCCCAATAGACAATAATACATACATACAAAAAGACAGTTTTAAATTGGTTCTAAAAATGTAAATAAGAGTTATTAAAAGAGTTAGATATATACGTACGTCATAGAGTGGTTTGCCGTTGAGTGTGACCCATGGTACGAATACATGTTTCGGCTTCAAACTCATGGTCTGTTTTGCGTTCTCAAGTATGAGCTGTAATTACAACAACGAATAACCAAAAAAAAAAGTTAGAATGTTTGATAACTATGCAATGTATGTTTTTATTATAATTATGCAAACCTTTTTAGAGAGATCACTGTTGTAACAATCATTGACGTCTTTCTCATCTCTAAAGCCTTGGAAACATTCTTGTTGAAAGTGTTCCGTATTGTTTTCAACGCAACGTATGAACGTGTACTGCGATTTCTGTGTTCCGAAACCATATCACCATTTTACAAAAGTTAGAAAATATTGTAACAATCATCAATTTTCCCTAAATTCACCAAAAAAAAGTTTAGAAATAAATGCAAAACCGGTTTAGTCAAAATCTTTATAGCACAAGCCTCAAAGGCGTTAAGTTTGCATTCCTCTTCACCATGCTTCACAAAATTTCCCAAACAATAGGACGTTAATTAGAAACTGAGTTTAACCATAAAAGTAAGACACAAGAAGAGTGAGAAATTGAAATGAACCTGGCAAGTGACGGTCATGTTATCGGAGACTTTAGCATTACCAAATGGAACGAGCTTCACATCGGTGATCGTCTCGAGATCGGAGTCAAAGAATTTGACTAGGTCATCAACGATGAACATCTGACAACCGGGGCAAAGTGATTCGTAGTAAAGATAGAGCTGAACTTTGTCGGATTCTTCAGCCAAGAGTTTGTCTGAGAATGTGAACAGAACAAAGCTAGCTAAGAAGACAAGCTTAGTTAAAGAAGAAGGAGAAACCATTGTTGAAAATATTTGTATGTACTAAGAGAGTAAGTTAGTGAGTTGAGTGGCACTACGGCCTTTTATAGACAAGATATTCATTTTTTACCGTTTACGTGCTTTTTTACTTTGGTAACATTTTTTCTCGTGGGTCCTTTTATTTTTTGAACGTTTGTGTTCCAACTATATCGTAAGTGGAGCATACACGTTAAAAATTTCAAGGGTCATAATTTATTCATCATTTAAATCAAAATTTATAAAATTTTATAATAAAGGGTTCCAAAACAGTATATAAAACAAATTATTGGTAAAATCGTGATTAAGAGAGAATGTTTACAAATAGCATAGTTAGTATATAAATTTTGCGTCATATTGAAGAAATTATAGCAGGTTAAGAATGAAATATATAGGATCAGCGGAAAAAAAAACATGAAATTATGAAGAATCTCAGACATTTTCATCCACTTGAAGGTATGTTATAAACAAAAATATTCTATAATCATTATTTGGAAACTTGAGTAAAATGTTTAATACCATGTAGTGAAATTATTCAATTTATAATGAGACTCTCATCACATATTTTCTATTATGTGTACACAACATGGTTGATATATAAATTCACTATAAAGAGTCGACTCCATTGCTTTAGTGGAGTCATAATTAACATTTAAACCGTTTAATCTAACACACACATGACTTACATAAGCTTATATGGTGAAGTTTATTGCTAACTAGTTATCTAGATTCGTCATTACAAGTTAACCCAAGATGTCAATGTATGACGTTATTTCTAGAGCGACTCTGATCGCAGTTGTGTTAGTGAAGACAAGATTCTACGCCTAGTTTATAAACTCTGGCAGTGAATCATAATTCTTATTTTAAAAAGGTATAGAATTGTAACAAATAATATAAAATAAAGTGATCTTGAGGATAGTTAGAAGCTACTCGTGCTTCTACTTAAGTAGCTAACTAAGTGATCTTGAGGATAGTTAGAAGCTACTCATGTTTCTACCTAACTAGATCTTGATGCATGCATCTTTCAAATTGCAATATATAGTTACTCAGTTTAATATTGATGGAAAACAATTAATGTCAATATGCGCAAGTGGGTGTCTAGTTTGAGAACCTAATAGAGTCTATCTTCCCTCTTTATATAATATCATCAAAACTAAGATTGAATAAATCCAACTTTCTCGAAAATTATGAGTTTGCTTTACTAATTTTAGTTCATCTTCTTAATTTAGGTAGCAAACTAATTCTTTAAAATGAGATCAATAAAAGACGAATGGTTAGTTCTCACAAGCATTTTCAAACATACTGACTAGTTTATATCTAAAATAAATGAAAAGTATATATGCCGCTGGAGAAATCAGCTAGCCGTTGAAAATATGTAAAATATTTAAATAGCATTAAATTAGTTTTGTAAGTTTCTGTATCTCTCATTGTATATGTTATTGACTATGAATGAGAATTCACTATAATGTTAATAGGGTATTAGAGGACCAAAACATTAGTGGTGTTGCAGAAATAATGGCGCAATGTGGAGGTCCTTAATTTTTTGATCCAACTCTAGTAATGAAGATAAGTTGAGTTATGATAAATTATAATTGGCCAATTTGTGAACATAAACCTGAATGATTTTTGCTGAAAGATAATTACTATGCAGGAAGAAAAATGTGGATGTAAAGACTTTGTAACCATGAAGAAGTATTAAACAAATCAGAATAAGAGAATGACTTAGTTATTCAAATAGTTCATAAAAGTATGTTAATGACTCAAATAGCACATCCAAGAATCTGTTTATATTACTAGAATAACACATAAAAGTTAACAAAATATTATTTAACCTTTTTAATATCTATATTTACAATTCATACCATTTTGATTTAAAAATAAAGAGAACAAAAAGAAATTAAAAAAAAAACCGTAAAGACATAAGAATTTCTTTATTTTTGGTTTGAAAACTGATGACCATTGTTTCGGTGATATATCCAGAAGATCTACTTTCTAGTAGCCAAGACGAATATGCTTGACGAATAGTCAAACTCAAAACCTTTATGACCTTGAAGATATGAGCAATAAGACCACACTTGAAGAAAATTTAAACTGAACACTAATGAACATGAAGATATAACAAATATAAAAGAGGATAGACAATGAAGTTGAACAATGCATATGCATGCATGATTATCAATACCTTTCTTATATTAAAAAGCTACCAATTCGAAAGCAAAACGAATAAGTAATTCATTCATTGATATATCTTTTCTCACATCTTATCTAAAAGAAATCCTTATTTTCCCTTAGCTTTTCATCATTTTTACTCATGTTCAGACCTCTAAAGGCATATTTGCATTGCACTTGTTACTTACAGGTTCATGGAGTGGAGCTCAGAGATTTTGAGGCATTTTGAGCAAAAAAAGAGTAAAAAGAGTTGAATTAGACAATACATATCAATGATGGATCAAGATGTGAACAAATATTGCAAGTAGAAGTGAAGAAAGAGATCATCAAGGGAATAAGCGTGTACAATCAACCAACGGGTCGATGTGGTTGATTGAAGCAAGAGCTGGTCACAGACAAATGGCCAATCGTTCTAGTGATACATTAATCGATTAATACTTAAGGTTTCAGGACGAAATAATCAATCACCAGGTAGGTTGTCGATTGACATACTAGTTGAGCTACGGACTAGGAAGCAATAAGGCTTGTTATCGATCGATTGGATCAGAGAAAGTGAGAAACAATCGAGCAAGTGGTTGAATACAAGACTTCTTCTCATTCAAAACCGGGTTTGACCTATTTTGTTTCGGGTTGTCCCGATTAAGTTTTATTTTCTATTAAATTACACTAAGCCTACTTAGAAAAAGTTTATGCTTTCTTTTAGATCTAAAAACACTATACTAAGGTTTCTTTCTATGTATTTTATATGAAACTCGACAGCTCGGACGCCGAGTTCTTCTGGTGAAGTAGGTCAGTGTTCTTCCTTTCCCTTCTTAGAGCATAACCCCCCCCCCCACATGACACCAGCTCCTAGCTTAGCTCATCCAAGCTCCAGAACACCTCATTTCACCCCATATGCATGGATATATGCAAACAATGATGCAAAACTACGTAAATGTGAATTAACTAGAACCTTGAATACTACAACTAGAACACCAAAATATAAGTAACTTGAGCTTTATTAAGAATTTCTCAAACAACTATCTTACAAGCTTGTTTGATCAGTTTTATGCAACACCACAACATGTAGTTTGCCACTGAATCAATCCTAATCTACCCAACCTTACTTATACAACAACAGCTGTGCTCTCTCTCGTTTGTTCACTCACCAATGAAACTCTTGAGCAGAAAGCTTTTCTTTGCTCAAATCTAACCTCACACTTTTCTCTTCCTAAAGTGCTGACCCTAACAAAGAGTGTTTCTTTCTCTTATATAGAGTTCAACCAATGTCTCACACTCCACTTTATTCAGCGGGTTCTTCCATGCTTCATGTCCTTTCACAGAACTTCTCTTTACCCAGCAGATCCTGAGAAGTTCTTCATCATTATGTTGACTTTAGCAACCCACTTGTTGTAGCTTCCAACAAACACTTTTTAGGCTGACACCTTTTTTCGCCCATGCTCCCCATCTCCAAACTCGATGTGTCGCACTGTCTCCAATGTGTTGTGCTGGCAGAAACCACTTGACACTTTCCCACTTTGTCTGAAGTCCTTAAAGTACATTCCGCCACAGCTTGTAACTCTTACAGATACTCTGTTTCTTCAATCTCCCCCTTTTTATCTGAGTGTGTGCCTCAAGCTTCCTATAACAGGTTAGTAGTACAGAAAAATGACAAGAGCAAGACTAAAACCAAGTACCATAAAAATTACTCAAATACTTCAGTGCAGAAATAGGTTCAATACATAACCAAGTAGGAACAAAAGAAAAGAGTTCTGCAGCCATAGGTGCAATACATAACCGTTAGAGAGTTTCAGACTAAAAACAGCCAATAAGTCCTACTCCTACTTATACTACTCTCCCTACATACGAGCATACACTATCAGCCGCTCTCGGTCTCATCACCATCTTCCTCATCTTCTGGGTCACCCTCACCCTCAGAGTAAACAATATCAAGGTAATCTATCCCTGCTTGAGTGCACAGACTCATGTAAAAACTAACGATATGAAAACAAAGAGAGTAAGAGAGTAGAGAGAGACTTACCTGCAAGACGCTCCATCATGAGTTTGGTGAAGTCATGCAAGTGGCGGACGTCCGACAGCAGTGTGAGTGGAGTCTGAGAGGACAGAAGCTCCTTTGGTTCAATCTTGAACTTAGAGGGTGCAGCCGAGGTGACATCAACAAAGAGAGCTGGAACAATGCGCTGAAACCGCAGGAGCTGATCAATCACGTTCGGGAGGATGAGGCGAACATTGGATGAAGCATTCGCAATCACAGAGTTGCAAGCACATATCTCATCGAAGACCAACTTTCCAAAGTTAAACTTACAGCCTTTGAGAATCATGAACAAAAGTGTAAACTGTTCAGCGGACATCGAGCTCGGGTTCATGGTTGGAATCCAGTTTTGGCAACAGATCTTTTGAAGCATTGCCACCGTGTCTCCCATCTCCTTTTTGCTGCAAAGATCCCAAGCATGAATCTGACCATTAGTCGGGAGAGTGACAATGTCATCAAGGCTTTCATGGACTTGGATCGGAGTCGCATTCAGAGGGTACGACTCATTGGGCAGTTGATACATCCGATTAATGATAGATGGAGAGAACTCATACATGGACCCATGAACGAAGACCTTGAGCGTGTCGACCCCTTCCATCTCAGCTTCAGCAAGGTTTGCATAGAATTCCTTGACAATATTCCCAACAAAGGAATCAACTTCAGTGACCGTAGGAAGGAGACCAAAATCGGAGAGGATTTTGTACGCATCACCACCGTGAGGATTATCAGCAGCAAGGAACCCCATCTCATTGAAAAGTCGACCCGAGATAGTTTGGAAGCGGCGGATGGTGAGTTCAGAGATGAACTGAGAGGAAAATGGAGGAGAGGAAGGAGACTTCAATTCAGGGTAGTTTCGGTCACGACTTACCGTCAGACGTTGGTGGAGGGACTTCAGCGACATCCTCTATAGCAAGATCAGACTTGGAGGGAATAGAACCATCAGTGATATCTTCAAACGAGTGGAACCACAGAGAGGCAGGCGATGAGTGGGAGCCGACAGGGGCTTGGTATTTCCCTTAGATCCAGATGCATGAGTACACGATCTCTTAGATGGAGGAAGAGGAGGAGGCTTTCGCTTGGTCTTCTTAGATTGAGAGGCTCCAGGTTCTGTTTTTGTAACAACCGGTTCTGCTGAAAGAGGAACAAGAGCAGCGGAAGAATTTTCAGCAGCAGAAGTGAAGTCGTCAGCACCAAGATCCGAGGAAGGAGGATTGTTGTGGTTCATGGTCACAAGAAGAGAGATCGAAGGGTGAAAGTGTGTTGAGAGCACAAGGAAAGGAGGCGGATGAAAGAGAGAAATGAGATACGACACAAAGGGAAGTGAATTAGGATTTAGGGTGTTACCCTAATAAATAACCACATGCGACACTTAACACACAAATGAGATACGTCTATGGGCCAGAAAAGACATTCAAATAGGCCAAACAAACATATTTCTACTAAAACGACTACAATGAGCAAGGAGAAAGAATTGAGACTATAACACATTCGGTAATATCAATATTCAGTTTAGAACTGTGATAGCAAGAAATGTGAAATCTCATCAAGGCATCCTCAGACCAATCTAAAAAAAAATTTGTTTTTTTTAAAGAGGAACCACACCTCAGTCCTGTGTCTGAGGTCAAACAGACAGATTCCCAAATAAAGGGTTACACAGCTACTGAAGTTTTGATAGGTGAAAGATAGTAACTGCTTAGCTCAAAGAGTTGACAAACAAGCTCAAAGATCTCCTCAGACTAGACTACACTCATCATACTCAACCAGAACTGATCCTCATGATGTGAAGCA
>NC_025695.1:19928560-19941721 GCF_000633955.1 Camelina sativa | reverse complement strand
TAGACTAGAAGAAAGAACATCAACCCTTTTCCTGCCCTTTTTTTTTTTTTTTTAATCTTCATGCATCCTTTTTGGAAAAAATTGCAAAGGAAGAGCATGATGAGCAACTGTTTTTCTGAAGAGACTTGCCAGAACAGAAATTTTAAACTGTATATATATAGATAAAAAGAAATAGCTGTGCAAACCTGTACAGGGAACATATTGCATGAGTCTCAAACACACAAACACATTAGTGATCACACAACCCAATTGAAGTTTGCAAGTGTGTGAAACTGTTCAAATCCAAAGGTTTAGTAAAAAATTCAGCAAGTTGCTTGGCTGAGGACACATGAGAGATCTCAATGACCTTGTTCTCAACGAGTTCACGGATAAAATGATGCATAATGTCTATATGCTTAGTGTGTGAGTGTTGAACATGGTTCTTTGAGATATTGATAACACTTTCATTGTCGCAATAGACTAAGAGGGTAGAGGAGACAATACCATAATCAGAAAACATTTGTTTCATCCACATAAGATGAGTGCAGCAACTCCCCATGGCAATGTATTCAGCCTCTGCAATAGACATAGTCACACAGCTTTGCTTCTTGCTATGCCAGGCAATGAGATTGTTCCCAAGAAAGAAACATCCTCAAGATGTACTTCGTCTATCATCGAGATTTCCTGTCCAATCTGAATCACATAAACTTGCAAGATTTGAATTAGTTTGCTTAGGATAGTACAGACCTCGATCAAATGTTCCCTTGACGCATTTGATGATCCTCTTTACAACATTGAGATGAGACATCCTTGGATCAGCTTGATATCGCGCACACACACCAACGCTGAAGCACAAATCTGGTCGAGTGGCAGTGAGATATAGTAAGCTCCCGATCATAGCTCTGTAGAGTCTTTCATCAACCTTTTGACCAGTTGAGTCCTTTGATAGCTTGGTTGTAGCACTCATGGGAGTTCTAGCAGACTTGCTTGTTTGCATTCCAAATCTCTGAACCAAGCTCTTGGCATATGTTGATTATGAGATATGAATCCCATGATCACTCTGTTTGATTTGTAACCCCAGAAAGTAGTTCATCTCACCAACCATGCTCATCTCAAATTCCCTGGTCATTTCTTTGACAAACGTCTTCACAAGCTTTGGATTAGTGCTTCCAAACACACTGTCATCCACATATATCTGAACAATAAGGATATTTGCACCTTCTTCATAGATGAACAATGTCTTTTCTACACTGCCTCTCTTAAATCCATTTTCAAGTAAGAACAGAGTGAGGCGTTCATATCATGCTCGTGGTGCCTGCTTCAATCCATACAAAGCCTTATTGAGTTTGTACACATGATTTGGAAATTTTGGGACTTCAAAACCCCTTTGGCTGAGAGACATACATTTCTTCTTGAATAATCCCATTTAGAAAAGCACTTTTCATATCCATTTGAAACATCTTGATGTTCAGAAGACATGCCATGCCCAGAAGCAATCGAATGGATTCAAGCCGTGCTACAGGTGCAAAAGTTTCATCAAAATCAACTCCTTCAACCTGAGAATAACCTTGAGCAATTAGCCTTGCGCGATTTCGAGTAACATTCCCATCCTCATCAATCATGTTCTTGAAGATCCACTTAGTACCAACAACATTTACTTGAGGAGGCCCAGGAACAAGATCCCAAACCTCATGACGATCAAATTGGTTGATTTTCTCATGGCAGGCTGCAAACCAAAACTCATCTTCTAAGGCTGCAAAGATGTCAGAAGGTTCCAGTGTTGAGACAAAGCATGAGTGTTGCAGCATTTCTCTGAAGTTTATATGGACTCCTCTTGTTTCTTTGACCTCTTAGATTTCCAATCACATCTGATTCTGAGTGATTTTTAGGAACCTGCAAGAGTACTACCCTTGTATCTGCAGCTAATCCTTGAGCGGCTTTTCTTTCTTCTTCTTGAACATTTTCTGTCTTTTCTTGCTCAAGAGTTAATTGGTCTTCATCATCATAAGCAACAAGAAATTCCTGAGTAGGTGTTCTATCATCGAACACCACATTGACAGATTCTTCAACTCTCTTAAGACGTTTGGCCATACTGTTTGTAGCATATCCCAAAAAAATCCCTCATCACTCCTAGAATCAAACTTCCCCAGATGATCTTTGTCATTCAGAATGTAACAGATACACCCAAATGTGTGAAAATAGCATAGATTTGGAGTTTTCCCTTTCCATATTTCATATTGAGTGGTGTTGGTGTTTGGCTTCACATAAACACGATTGATGATGTAGCAAGCAGTGTTTATAGCTTCAGCCCAGAACCTAAGAGACACATTGTTGCCGTGAATCATGGCTCTTGCCATTTCTTGAAGCGTTTTGTTCTTCCTTTCAACAATCCCATCTTGTTGTGGTGTCCTTGGAGCAGAATATTGATGGCGTATCCCCTGTGAGTTGCAAAATTGTTCAAATTCTTCATTCTGAAACTCTCCACCATGATCACTTATGATTTGAACAATGGGTCCTTTTTCAGTCTGAAGTTGCAATGCTAAGATCCTGAAGCTCTCAACAGATTCTAATTTTTCTCTCAAAAATCTAACCCAAGTGAATCTGGAGAAATCATCAACAAGTACAAAAGTGTACCTTTTCCATTCACGCTCCCAGTTTGTACTGGCCCCATAAGGTCCATGTGCACCAGCTCCAAAATCCTTTTCGAACCAATCTCAGTGACTTTCTTGTGTTGTTGTACCTTGATTTGTTTTTCTTTACTGCAGGCATCGCAAATAACATCAGATTTTCCATCATGTTTTGGTACTCCTCTGACAACATTAGCCTTTACAATCTTGATTAAACTCTTAGTGTTGATGTGGCCAAGGCGTCTATGCCACAAATCAAGTTTTGATACTGTAGCCGATAAGCATGTCTCTGACTCTCTCCACATGTAGTAATTGTTTCCTGATCGGACCCCAGACAAAACCTTGTTTCCATTCTCATCATACGCATTGCATTCAATTTTTGTGAATGTGACCATAAGTCCATCATCACAGAGTTGGCTGATGTTGATCAGGTTTGCACGAAGTCCATCAACAAAGTACACATTCGCCAGTTGTGGTTGGTTTGATCTATCAATCATCCATTTTCCTTTGATTTGACCATTTCCTCCATCTCCAAAGGTGACTTTTCCACCTAGAATAGGTGTGAATTCATCCAAAGCAGCTTGATCTCCTGTCATATGTCTTGAGCATCCACTGTCAAAGTACCAAAGTTTACTTCAGATGATCATGTCGATGAGTATGCTACATTGGCTTGAATGTCAATTTCTTCAAACTCGATTAGACTTAGATTGCACCTCAAGTTTATGGACTCAGTGACTTTTTCTTCAGACCCACCAGTGATACTCCTGAGATTGCATCTTGAGTAGATCTCATCATCCTCTTCATACATCTTCTTTAACTCGAGGTTCGATGATTCTGTATTAAAGTCACTATACAGATCTTTCTTTGAGATCCATACAGAGCAGAACTTTGCTGGTTCCAGATAACACTTGTTGAGATTCCACAGCTGATTGACCTTTTTCTTAAAACTGTAGCAGTGTTCTATTCGATGACTGCCTCTACACTGATCACATCCATATGTCCTTCTCCTTATGACCTTCCTGAAATCATCCTTAGGAAGATGATTCTGTCTCTTTTCTGATCTCTTTGCCACTGAACCTTCTTCCTTTGTGTTGGTGGATGTATCTGCTTTTTCTTTTAAACGGCTAGCACTTACAAAGTTGACAGGTTGAACAGTCAGATTACTTGAGACTCCAGAATTTCCTTGATATCCTAGACCTCTATGTGAGACATTTATCCTTCCCATAGACAAGATCTTGTCCAGATCCTTAGTTCCACTGTTCAGCATCCTGATCTGTTTGTGTTTTTCATTTAACTCCTTTTCAAGTACTGTGGCTCTTCCTTTTTCTTTGTAAAACTCTTCTTGTAGGTTGCTCAGCTTCTGAAGAAGTCCTTTAGTTGATTGATCCTTTTCACTAAGAGAAGCATGATTAACCTTTTCAGTTGCATCTTCATAAGATGATTCAAGTTTAGATTCTAAAGTGAGCTTTTCTTAAATAAACTTAAGTTTATCCTTGCTTAGCTGAACCCAACTATCATATAGAATTTTGTATTCCTCCTTAGGATTCACTTCTTCATCACTCTCTGAATCAGAATCAGCTCCAATCTGGACATTTTCACCACTGGCTGTAAAAGCAACAAAGTTGAGAAGCTCTTCTCCTTCTTCATCAGATTCAGAGTCACTGAAGCTCAACAGAGATTTCTCCTTTGACCTGGTTTTATTAGGACATTCAAACTTTGTGTGTCCCATATCTTTGCACTCAAGGCATTTTAACTCATTTCGTTTGGTAACTGGACACTCAGGTTTGATGTGACCATAACCTCCACACTCATAGCATTGAATCTCCTTTCTCTTTGCTGAGTAGTCAGCGTTTGGTTTTGATGCTCTACCACTGGGTTTTTCTCCTTCCGAATTACTCCAACATCGCCCATCTCGGTTGTTGTTTCTCTCAACCTTTTTTAGTGCTTTACCAAAGTTTATGGCCAGCAAGGCCATGCTATCCTTGATTTCCTGAAACTGGTCAGGTTTTTGATCAGCTTGGAACGCAATGCTTTTAGATGTTTTAGCTTTGTCTTCATCAGCTTCCATTTCTTCAGATTTCAGTAAACCAACCAGTTCAGCAAACGTCTTTGATTCAGTATTACCAGCTACCCTCATTACAGCCTTCTCAGCAGCATATTTGGCTGGAAGACACCTCAGTAGTATCTTTACTAGTTTTTGATCCTTTTAGGTCTTACCAAGAACTTCTGCTTCATTGGCTATGGCGCTGATCTTTGAGCTAAACTTCACAATCGTTTCATCAGGAGCCATCTTCAAACATTCAAACTGGGTAGCCAACATATCAAGTCTCGTTCTCATGACACTTGATGTTCCTTCATGAGATTGTTGAAGAATATCCTAAGCTTGCTTTGCAGACTTACACCAGAGAAAATCGCGTTCATGGCTCTTGCGTTGAATTTTGATAGATTCTTCTCGTCAGTAGTCCATCTGGCTTTAGGTTTTGGAATTTTAACTCCATCTTCTGTTATATCGTACGGAGCTTCCCAACCTTCTTCCACCGCTGTCCACACATCTTCTCCTTGGCCTCTGATGAGTTGTGTCATTCGAACTTTCCAATATCCATATCTTTTAGTATCCAACACGATGTTCTTACTTGTACCCAACCCATCAGTATTCGATTCCATAACTTAGAATCTAACCTGTGTAGAGACGACATGCTCAGATCGGTTTCCTGCTCTGATACCAACTGAAATAACTAGAACCTTGAATACTACAACAAGAACACCAAAATATAAGTAACTTGAGCTTTTATTAAGAATTTCTCAAAAAACTATCTTACAAGCTTGTTTGATCAGTTTTATACAACACCACAACATGTGGTTTGCCACTGAATCAATCCTAATCTACCCAACCTTACCTACACAGCGACATCTATGCTCTCTCTCGTTTGTTCACTCACCAATGAAACCCTTGAGCAGAAAGCTTTTCTTTGCTCAAATCTAACCTCACATTTTTCTCTTCCTAAATTGATGACCCTAACAAATAGTGATTCTTTCTCTTATATAGAGTTCAACCAATGTCTCACACTCCACTTTATTCAGCGGGTTCTTCCATGCTTCATGTCCTTTCACAGCACTTCTCTTTACCCAACATGTCCTGAGAAGTTCTTCATCATTATGTTGACTTTAGTAACCCACTTGTTGTAGCTTCCAACAAACACTTTTTAGGCTGACACCTTTTTCGCCCATGCTTCCCATCTCCAAACTCGATGTGCCGCACTGTCTCCAATGTGTTGTGCTGGCAGAAACCACTTGACACTTTCCCGCTTCGTCTGAAGTCCTTCAGGTACATTCCAACACAGCTTGTAACTCTTACAGATACTCTGTTTCTTCAAAATGCACAAAGTAGGAAATAAAGACTCTAAAACTTAAGAAACAGAAGTCCTAACAGAGACCAAATGCAAACTAAAACATGGTAAAATAAAGGAATATCATTAGGTACCTAAAAAATACTTGAGGTTCATAAACGGCCTCCTTTTCCCAATATTACATGGAAAGTTGAATTCAAAAAATTTACAGTTTAAAGGTGCTATTTTGCAAACAAAAAAAAATGCACTAAGTTCTACTTACATTGCTCGGCGAGTGATTATGGTTAATAAGCTTTTGAGGTTCTCCTTAATTGTAAAAAAATTAGATGGTTCACGTAGTCTATTTTAGGGAATATATAACTATTTTTATCCAACGACAAAAATGAAGGATCCAAAAGTATTGAATTTATCAACAGAACCCGTTAAGCTCTCTCTCATCTCATTCTTTTTTTTTTGTTGTAAATTTTATGTCATTTCACGATATCTTTTGCTTAACTTTTTTTTTCTGTTACAAAATTTGACTTGATTAGGGTTTCCTTTTAGAATTTATGTCTAGATCTTAATTTTTCTTCTCCATTAGTTTTTTGGCTTAAAAATTATATAGGTTTTCAATAAACATGGATCGTGGAGAACTAAGTAGAGTATTCCAAATGTTCGATAAGAATGGAGACGGGAAGATTGCAAAGAACGAGCTGAAAGATTTCTTTAAAAGCGTGGGAATCATGGTCCCTGAAAATGAAATCAAGGAAATGATAGAGAAGATGGATGTGAATGGAGACGGGTTCATGGATATTGATGAATTTGGATCGTTGTATCAAGAAATGGTGGAAGAGAAAGAGGAAGAAGAGGACATGAGGGAAGCATTTAGAGTATTTGATCAAAATGGTGATGGATTCATTACAGATGAAGAGCTGAGGTCAGTGCTTGCATCAATGGGGTTGAAGCAAGGAAGAACACTTGAAGATTGCAAGAAAATGATAAGTAAGGTTGACGTTGATGGAGATGGTATGGTTAATTTTAAGGAGTTCAAGCAAATGATGAGGGGTGGTGGGTTTGCTGCTCTTAGCTCCAATTAATGATTCTTCTTCTTAACAAAAAAATTTGTATAGATAACCATCAAAGCCAAGACGTTTTGAATTTATCTAATTAACACTAGTTTCATACCAAAATAATTTAATGTCCTATGTTAGTTTTCTAGATACGTCATATTGTTTGTTAATTGAGAGATCATTACCAGACATGTTTTCTTTAGAGGTATCTAAGATTTTTCTTGTTTATTTTCTTCTTGTGTCAATCTATATATAATATAGAATGAATTGGATCTAGATATGAGCATATATAAAAGAAAAAGGAAAAAAAAATAATGGTTCATATTACAACATTTGATCATACGATTGAGATTCAAGTTTTTTTTTTCCTTCGTTTAATTGATTCCACATCTTCTAATCACCATCATATTATGAGTATGTTTAATATTTTTTTAATATAATTGTAAGATTCCATTGAAGAGAGAAGAAAATAGTGTCTTGGGAGAAAACACTAAAAATATCTCTTTAAGAAGTTTTCTACTCTACATATCACTTTTATATTATTTTAATTATATTTTAATTTATTATATAAGTTTTTAATCTAACTAAAACATGACATTTCTATCATTAATAGAGATGTTCTAAATCATTTTACGAAGAGATCCACAATCAATAAACCTGAAAGTTCGACTACAAATTATATTTTTTATATTATAAATTATGTTTTGGAATCTTTATAAACCAAATTTCGTGTCTCTTTAATTTAAGTGTAAATGAATCTGTTTTCTTAATTAAGACAATTTATTATTCCAGAAATAAATAATTGACAAAGATACTGTTTGTATGATACTAAAAGGTTTGGAAAAAAATGTACTATTTATTATTAAAAAATTGTTCAAAATTTCCAAAAGTTGATTGTAAA
The DNA here is from genome assembly GCF_000633955.1 of Camelina sativa. Lineage (NCBI taxonomy): Eukaryota > Viridiplantae > Streptophyta > Magnoliopsida > Brassicales > Brassicaceae > Camelina > Camelina sativa. Next base: position 19,933,818 of record NC_025695.1, on the reverse strand, counting down.
AATATGGGACGCCTGTTTTTTCCCCCCTCTACATATCGTATTCTCAGCTTTCCACCCTATACTTTTTGGCTTTGAGAATAACAACTTAAACAAAAAAATTCTACACAGAACAACTTAAACTTTTTTTTTACCCAATTAACTATGCATCCCTTTAAACCAATAATTACGATGTATAAACCGGATTTAATCATGAAATCGCGTTTACTGTATTGCGTTTAGATAAACACGATCATAAACCTTACAACTCGAATTTAAACGACGTTGTTTTGTTTTTGGGTTCAAACTTAAGAAACAAATCGAGAAACAAATCCTGTTTGTTCTCGTGAATTCTATGGTGAGACGACGGAGACGATGGAGACAATGAAGGAGATGGCGGAGCTGAGCGAGAGAATGATGAAGACGTTGATGGAGAGGTTGAAGCGACAGTTACTACGGTAAATCCAAGAAAGAAGAAACAAAATAAAGCAACTGTGGAGAAACCCAGAAAATGAGAAAAAAAAATCTCCGGTGAATGATGATGAAACTGATGAGAGAGAGAATAATGGAGGAAGAGATGATTAAGAAGATTAAGAAGATGTTCATGTGAAGTTGTTGTTGTTTAAATCGTTTTTGTTGCGCAAGACATGTTTTAATTGGGTTGAAACTGAGAATGAATATATATGAAATTTTAAAATTCAAAAACAGAGAGAATGCATCAAGTTTACAACATCCAAAATGAGAGAGAAACCAAAACAGAATTCTGAATTTCATCCAAAGAAAAAAAAAACAACACTTGTTTCACATGCTTCCTTGTGTGAGTGTGAGTGTCTCTGGCTGAGATTTTTGTGTCAATGTGTCTGGTGGCTGAGATGTTTGTGTGACAGTCTCGGGTCCCTGAATAGTAGATCCACCAGCCTGAAACACAAAGAGAAATATATGACCAAACACAAAGAGAAATATATGACCAAATAACTCAACCAAACATCATTTAAAAACTTACCTCATCTTTACTCTTTTTGCTCTTCTTCTCCTGAGGAAAATTCTTACATCCTGCTGCATTGTGCCCTGCTTCACCACATGAGCGGCAATGCATTATCCTTCCTTTCCTAGAAAGTTTGAGTATTTTTGGTTCGTTTTTTCCGTTCTTCCCCTTCTTCTTCTTTGGGGACTCAAGCTTACCTTTGATTCGATCATAGTTCTTTTTCGATCCTTTCTTTCTACCAGGTAGGATTGGTTCTGGAGGTGCTTTTAACAAGACGTAGTTGTTTGTCATCCAGAACCGTTGACCTCTCACTGGATAAGGACCTGTTTCGTATTGTTGTAGCCATATGTCAGTAGTAAAGTATGGAGATACAAAATCTTCAACATCCTTACCAACATCTATGATTGCTGCATAAACATGCATGCATGGAATCCCTGTAACTTGCCATTTGCAACATGAACATTCCCATTTCCCTCATGTTAAGTTCAGCGCATTTGAATTCCCATCAACCCATATCTCAAAGGTACCGTGGGTTCCTTTTGTGACTTCACATCTAAGAGCGTCTTCCTCCTCCTTTGCCAGAATATCTGAAACGTATTCAGATATTTTTTTCTTCCATTTGAGTATTATATCCTTTCTCTTGGTTATATGTGTCATTGCTTGCCTTCTTATTGTCTCCATCATTGGAACCAATGCTTTTGCCCTTGCTTTGACGACTGTGGCGTTAAAGGACTCTGTTGCATTGTTGTCTACATCCTCACAACAACTGCCAATCTTGAAATAAGGTCTACACCATGTCTTTGTTTCCTCCTTCATGACATCTTCATACAAAGATAAACTGTATGCTCTCATTGCATTCAAGTTAATCTTATATTCAGCTTCACTATAACTCCAAGCTAAGTTCCACACATGCTTCTTCAAATAGTCTTTATTGGCATGTTTCTTCTTCAAGTTTTCAACAATATGCTTCACACGCGGTCTGTTCTCAGCATTTGGTAATACACTTTTCACCGCACTAATGATTCCCTACATAAACCAAACAAATAAGATAAAACTTGTATTATAAACGTTTAGTAACCAAAACAAACGAAATAAGGGACTAAAAGCTTACCTTGCAATGATCTGATAGGACTACATAATCACTCCCATCTTTTAGATTCAAGTCGGCCTTTAGTTGATTTAAAAACCATAGCCAATTGTCTGTATTTTCAGATTGCACAGTTGTCCAAGCAACAGGGTAAATCTGGTTATTAGCATCATGCCCAATAGCAGTCAATAGACACCCTTTAATAGCATGCTTCAAGAAGGTTCCATCAATCCCAATGATTGGTCTACAATAGTAGAATGCATTCTTCATTGCTCCAAGACATACATATATCCTGTCGAATACATCTTCTCCAGCAGCATTAGAAATGGTGTCAACAAATGCAGTTGAGTTTTGGTTGGACTCTTTGAGTTCAACAACATATCCTCGTAGGTGAGCAAATTGTTGATCATATTCATCCTTTAGCCATTTCAGTCCTAGAAGTCTTCCTCTCTGAACTTGTCCAATGGTACTTACTACTTTCCATTGCTCTTTTATATGGCGTTGAATATCAAGAGGCATGAAGTTAGGCTGCAACCTTAGTTTGTCCATGTACAATCTGCCAATAACTGCACTCTTCAGAAGCTTGCATTTCCCATTAGAGCTACACGTATGATCAGTGCATCTAGTTCTCAAAATCCACAGTTGCCTGGACGCACCATATGCAAAGTATACCCTCCAATCACATTTCTTCTTTACAGCACAACTAAAGCTGATTTTGTTCTTCTCCCACCTATTTTGTTTCAGGTTTTCTCTATTCTTCAATGCATAATGCAACATAGTCTCTTTGATTTCAAAAGCAGTGAAAAATGTTCTACCAATAGCCAACTTATCATGCGTTCCCAACCTAATTTTCCTCTCTCTAGTAATTACTGGATCCTCATCCTCATCTGAGCTATCTGGAATCTGGTTTTGGTGAATCTGATACTCATCAATCCAATCTTCTACAGCTTCCTCTATTTCGTACTCAAACCTCTCTAATATGTCTTCTTCACTTTGCACTTCATCATTGGCTTCAACATCTTCATCGTCTCCATTATTCTCTCTCTCATCAGTTTCATCATCATTCACCGGAGATTTCTTTTTTTCTCTCTTTCTGGGTTTCTCCACAGTTGCTTTATTTTGTTTCCTCTTTCTTGGATTTACCGCAGTAACTGTCGCTTCAACCTCTCCATCAACGTCTTCATCATTCTCTCGCTCAGCTCCGCCATCTCCTTCGTTATCTCCATCGTCTCCGTCGTCTCTCTCGGCCTCCTTCACCATAGAATTCACTGGAGATTTTATTTTTAACTGTTTAAAAAGCTCTTGCATAAACATTATCTCCTTGACGTCTTTGTATCAGAAACCTAAATCCTCAATTTGAGAACCCTAAGTTTTTTATGTCGATTGGGGATGGAACAAACGAGATTTGTTTTTTAAGTTTGAACCCAAAGCAAAACAACGTAGTTTAAAGTCGGGTTGTAAGGTTTACTATCGGGTTAATCTAAACGCAATACAATAAATGTGATTTCATGGTCAAATCCGGTTTATGCATCGTAATTATTGGTTTATGAGGATACGTAGTTAATTATGTAAAAAAACAGGTTTAGGTTGTTTTGTATAGAATTTTTTTGTTTAAGTTGTTATTCTCCGAGCCAAAAAGTATAGGGTGGAAAGCTAAGAACTTGCCATGTAGAGGGAGGAAAAAACGGGCGTCCCTAAAAATATTGATGCAAAGGCCAAAGCAAGTCGTCACATGGAAATTGCATCGCAATGTACGTTATATAACTTACATGAAAACGGAGGAATCCGAAATTCCGAATGATACATACGAGACAATACACGTGCGACCTTTAATGACATTGGTCTCACTGATTTTAAGCCATTCAAAACCTGATTTTGCGACGATGCACACACGTTTTTGCAAATTCCGATTTTAGTAAACGTTGTTGAGTACAATTCTTGTTTAAGCGTTGACTACCTTCTCACAGTATGTAAGTATAAGTAGTAAATGCTTTCATACCAATTTTTTTATATATTTTTATTAAATTTTCTATACGAAGCTAACTTTAAGGAATAAAAAAGTGGTACTTATAATTGTAAAATAACCAAACTTGACGGAAAGCAAATTAATTTTCAGACAAAAATAAGGTATTATAACACTACTGTATATGATGGATGACTCAACACTTTACTTATTATTTGATTTTTTTTTTTCTTTTTAATTTTTATAAAGAAAGAGCTTAGCTTTAGACCACTGTTCTTGAAAGATGAACAAGAAACCCAAGATTTTGAGCTCCGTAAGTTTTTTTCCTCGCTCTTTGTTCTTTTCTTCTTGTCTTGTTCCATTACAATACCTTAGTTAAGTTCTTTTGTTTATTTCTTCCCATTTTGTCATTTCTGGGTTTCAAGGGTTTTCGAAGTAAATCAAAAAAAAAAAGTTATGAAATTTTAAGTCTTTTATTTTCTTTCTATGTTAGTGTTCTACTTGTATAAATCATTATGGGAAGCCGAACAGAATTTGTTTGGGTTGTCTAATTCGCAAATCCGTAGCTCTGCAATGTCTGTTGTATTCAGACAGTTATTAGTTTTATAGTCTTCTTTCACAATCTTGAATCTTTATTGCTATTGAATGAGATCATACTACTTGTGGTGATATAATAAATACTAGTGATTGCAGATTGAGGTACTTGTGGTTTGAGTTTAATTGTGTGTTATGGATCTTCTTATTTCGTTTTCTTTTTCAGGTATCATTAAGTATGAATCACAAACGAAAGGGCTCGTCTCTTCGTCGCTTGTTCTCTTTAGTGTTTTTTCTTGCAATGGTCTTCCTTTTAGGGAATGCATTTATTACAGTAGACTATAAAGAGGTATTATTTTCTTCTTAGACTGCAATTATTCTTTGCATTATATTGAATCTGAATTATGTTACAGAACAGTTTAAGTATGATAATTTTGACAGGGAATTGCGGGATGGAGTTCGATTTTTAGACTAAATCTTGCAAAACTGCAGATGTGCAAGGTCTGTTGCTTAAAAAGTTGCTCAGTTTCTATGCTTAAAAACTAAGTACCACTGTCTATCTGAATACAGTAATGACATGTTTTTTTTTTTAATGTTCAATTAGACACAACTCAGGCCTCCTGGTAGCGAGACGTTACCGAGAGGCATTGTTGCAAGTACATCTGATTTGGAAATGCGACCATTATGGGGAGCAAAGCGCAATAAGGTATTTA
>NC_025695.1:19900752-19925675 GCF_000633955.1 Camelina sativa | reverse complement strand
AGTCGTCACATGGAAATTGCATCGCAATGTACGTTATATAACTTACATGAAAACGGAGGAATCCGAAATTCCGAATGATACATACGAGACAATACACGTGCGACCTTTAATGACATTGGTCTCACTGATTTTAAGCCATTCAAAACCTGATTTTGCGACGATGCACACACGTTTTTGCAAATTCCGATTTTAGTAAACGTTGTTGAGTACAATTCTTGTTTAAGCGTTGACTACCTTCTCACAGTATGTAAGTATAAGTAGTAAATGCTTTCATACCAATTTTTTTATATATTTTTATTAAATTTTCTATACGAAGCTAACTTTAAGGAATAAAAAAGTGGTACTTATAATTGTAAAATAACCAAACTTGACGGAAAGCAAATTAATTTTCAGACAAAAATAAGGTATTATAACACTAATGTATATGATGGATGACTCAACACTTTACTTATTATTTGATTTTTTTTTTTCTTTTTAATTTTTATAAAGAAAGAGCTTAGCTTTAGACCACTGTTCTTGAAAGATGAACAAGAAACCCAAGATTTTGAGCTCCGTAAGTTTTTTTCCTCGCTCTTTGTTCTTTTCTTCTTGTCTTGTTCCATTACAATACCTTAGTTAAGTTCTTTTGTTTATTTCTTCCCATTTTGTCATTTCTGGGTTTCAAGGGTTTTCGAAGTAAATCAAAAAAAAAAAGTTATGAAATTTTAAGTCTTTTATTTTCTTTCTATGTTAGTGTTCTACTTGTATAAATCATTATGGGAAGCCGAACAGAATTTGTTTGGGTTGTCTAATTCGCAAATCCGTAGCTCTGCAATGTCTGTTGTATTCAGACAGTTATTAGTTTTATAGTCTTCTTTCACAATCTTGAATCTTTATTGCTATTGAATGAGATCATACTACTTGTGGTGATATAATAAATACTAGTGATTGCAGATTGAGGTACTTGTGGTTTGAGTTTAATTGTGTGTTATGGATCTTCTTATTTCGTTTTCTTTTTCAGGTATCATTAAGTATGAATCACAAACGAAAGGGCTCGTCTCTTCGTCGCTTGTTCTCTTTAGTGTTTTTTCTTGCAATGGTCTTCCTTTTAGGGAATGCATTTATTACAGTAGACTATAAAGAGGTATTATTTTCTTCTTAGACTGCAATTATTCTTTGCATTATATTGAATCTGAATTATGTTACAGAACAGTTTAAGTATGATAATTTTGACAGGGAATTGCGGGATGGAGTTCGATTTTTAGACTAAATCTTGCAAAACTGCAGATGTGCAAGGTCTGTTGCTTAAAAAGTTGCTCAGTTTCTATGCTTAAAAACTAAGTACCACTGTCTATCTGAATACAGTAATGACATGTTTTTTTTTTTAATGTTCAATTAGACACAACTCAGGCCTCCTGGTAGCGAGACGTTACCGAGAGGCATTGTTGCAAGTACATCTGATTTGGAAATGCGACCATTATGGGGAGCAAAGCGCAATAAGGTATTTACCTGTTTGCCAACGGTTCCCGAGTTTCTCTTCTCTGCAGTCATTTTTAATTACGTCTACATGCATTTTCTGTTTCTATGTGTTCAGAAACCAAAGCCCAACTTATTAGCTATGGCAGCCGGAATAAAACAGAAGGAAAGTGTTAACAAGATTGTCAAGAAGGTAAACCTCGGACAATGCCTTTTCGTTTCTCGGTAATGAAACAGTTTTGATGTGATATTTCTTTCTTTTTATCCACTTGTGGCAGTTTTCATCAAGTGAGTTCGTTGTGATGCTGTTTCATTATGATGGCGCCGTGGATGAATGGAAGGAGTTCGAGTGGAGTGAAACTGCTATTCATATTTCTGTAGTAAACCAAACCAAATGGTAAAAACTGCTTTTTGATTTATAGCATTCGGCTTGTACAGTTTATATATGTTTATGACTCTTTTTAGGTGGTTCGCTAAGCGTTTTCTTCACCCGGATATTGTCTCAACATATTCCTATATATTTCTATGGGATGAAGATCTTGGTGTTGACCATTTTGATGCTAGGAGGTAAAAATGCTATGCAAAGAATATAAAAAGTTGTTTCTCATTTGATAAATGATGTAAAACTTATATTTGTTGTATCTAATGCAATTGCAAAATGTCAGGTATGTTTCAATTATTAAAGAAGAAGGGCTTGAAATATCACAGCCTGCTCTTGATCCCAATTTCTCTGAAGTGCATCACCAACTTACCTCCCGGGACAGCAAATCAAGAGTACATAGGTACTTCTCTCATGTTCCAATAGAAATTATTTAGCAAAGAGTAGAAAAAGATTGGAAGAATGACATAATGAATCTTATTGCAATGTTTTGGTGTTAACCAGGAGAACATACAAAGTCATTGGTCGGGCTAGGTGCAACGAGAATAGCACTTCACCTCCTTGCACGGGGTAAAAAATAACTAAATCTCCATGTCCTTCTTCAGTGGAACCTTTACCATTGTAATTTATAGTATTTATTCAGAAAACTCATTAAGAAACTCTCTACCTACAGATTTGTTGAAATGATGGCTCCTGTGTTTTCCAGAGCAGCCTGGAGGTGTACATGGCATATGATTCAGGTATTGCACAAGTTTGAACTAATTATGTCACAGACCAATGAAGACCATCAACATCTAGATACTTGACTTTGTTTTATTGATGCTTTATATTCTTTTACAGAATGACTTAAACCACGGATGGGGTATAGATTTTCAGCTTGGATATTGCGCACAGGTAAATTGTGACTGAGCCAACCCAATACGCACCCTTGTTATTTGTTGGTTTTGTTTTTCTCTCAGTATTGTCTTGTTGCTTTGAATAGGGTGATCGAACCAAAAATATCGGCATTGTTGATTCTGATTATATACTTCATATGGGTCTTCCTACATTAGGAGGTTCAGCTGAAAACAAGACCAAGACTCAGCATGATTCAGACATATCTGTATGCAGTTATTTACTATAAGTTGCTCTCTTCTTTTTGCCCTTTAAGATATTCAGAACATTGTCTTATATTACTGTTATCATGCAGAAACCATCATCAACATCATCTGGTAGATCTGAGGTAAGTTTATAACCAGTTTGGTATTTTAAAAGATGATATCAGTTGTCTAATCTTAATATCCATAGAGTGCTTTGTATGACTTAAAACTCTCTGTTCACATAATGTTCGTTACCTTACCTATATAGGTTCGGAAACAGACTTACGCCGAATTAGAGACTTTTAAACATAGATGGAAGAATGCTGTGAAGAATGATGAGTGCTGGATAGACCGATTCCAACCATGAGATATGGTACACATTTATATACATATAGAAGCACATAAACACCATGAAGACCCCAAGGAAGGAGTGATGATTACCAGACATATCAGTGATGTACTGAATTTAACCAAATTACTGAAGGTATACATGTAGCTCAAAGTTAAATTCTTTTATAGGAGGTTACAAATTTGTACTATATCTCACTTTATAGAGCCTCAAAGTTTAGCACAAAAATCTTACTGGTGAGTTATATGTACCACTGGAACTACAGAAGGTTTTGAATAAAGTTGAGTTTTTACAAATGGTTTGTTCATGACTGTTTTAAGTTTTCTCAATCTTCTTGCGGAGTAGCTCGAGTTAGAATAGAGCAGATTTGCTTATGATTCTTGAGATTATTCGTCCAAGTTCCTCTCCACAATCTTCTTGTACGTGATGGCCAGCCTGATAAGGGGAAAATATCAGTTCCAGTTAGTTTTGTTTTTTAGCAATGTCTCAACAGATATATAAAGGAAATAGCTGCCTAGCTGGTACTACATTTGGCATTTCAACGAGGTTGTGTCCTGAACTCTTGCAGAACTCTTCAACTCCCTCATAGCTTAGCCACCTGTCTCGTTGTCCCCAGCACACGGTGGTTGGGATTTTCCAGCTTTTATCCATCAGTGATGTCCTCATCTCTTCTGCATATTTCTGTCAGGTAAAAGTTTCAATGAAATGCCAATCTTTCTCTGACAATATATCTAATAAGATGAATGGGGAAAGGAAGGCTTTATTAAAGAACCTTAAGCTCCTTCTTCATGGCCCTGCTGATGGCGTTAAGGGCAAAACCAGAAGAACCTGAGGTGAGATAAGGTCTTCGGTAAACCATTGCATCGTCTTCTTTCATTTTGTAAGGACCGCAGCTTGTCAAAGGCTTGTCACTTGCTCTTAGAGGGTCCTATTACTTTAATAAATCAGGAATTTGTTGTACAGAACATTTGCAGAAGCAAACTTTGATGAAACCAACCTGAGAGAATATCTCCCCGAGCAAAAAGTTGCTGAATACAGACAAGGTTGATGGAAGTTTAGCATGTTCGGGTGTGAGCTGAAACCGCATATACAAGTTCTAAGTTAGTTTTAATAAAGAGAAGAAAACGTGGTAGTATGTTCCTCTCTTACAGGAGGGTTCAAGAGTATGAGATTCTTGATCTTGTCAGGTCGGGTTCTAGCATATTTTACAACAGCAGTTGAGAAGTATCCCTGACAAGAAGTGAAACACATGACAAAATAATATTGCTACTTCAGTGAGAAATGAAGTAGTGATGCTACTACTACCTACCTGCACCACAAGTGACACCTTACTGGTAGTTACTTCATCAATGAATGACTCAAGCGACGAAACAAACTCTGCAAAAGCCACAGATCACTCTGATAAATCTTGAAACTCTCTCGGTTTCTTGATCGGATAAGCGGGGTTTAATATCATGTTACCGTCCATTGAATAGTTGAATCCATATCCAGCCTGAGGCTTATCAGAAAATCCAAATCCTATTATGCAAACAAAAAAACATCAGCAAATGGGTTCTATAACAAAGAAAGAAAGAAAACTCAAGAAAAGTAGTCACCTAGCCAATCGAAAGCAATGGCGCGGTAGTTCTTTGAAAGCACAGGAAGAGTTTTCCGGTAAGAGTAAGCCTAGTCACACAAAAAAAAAAAACATCCTCAAAAAATATGTAAGAAGATGATGTGTTTGAAGGGAATACTATATTATATTACCTGAGAAGGGAATCCATGGATGAGTATAACAGGAGGACTATCTACACTTCCGGATTCTACACAAAACCATCTATGGAAACACACAGAATCATAGACGCCCTAAAGCCATTACTGTAAAGATAAAAGACTAAAAAACTTTTTTCAGTACTCTCAAAGTGTGTTTTTACCGGAAAAGGTCTTTTGAAGCTTGAGAGCTAGCTCCCATTGTTAATCCGAAAATCGGATCTTTTGCTTCTACACCTGATCCACCAACTCTATGAGCTTTAACCTGAAAACTTGCAGAGTCAAAATGTTCAATCAAAAGCTATGTATGTATTATAGCAAAGTAGATGGATCCTCTTTTATTTCCCTCTACCCATTTGCCTTGCTTGAGCCACTCATCTGATGGACTCGGTTGATCTGAATACTTCCCTCCACTGAAAGAGAAACCATCTCCAACAGAAACAGGAGCATCAATGAGATAATCCTGTTGCAAGAAGAAGAAGAAGAAGAAGAAACCATTCAATTATAGCTCTTTATTGTAAACACTGATAATTCTGATTTATAGGAAGAGAGAAAATACATCTTTGTCATTGGATTTGCAGATGAAGCTGTGATGATATTTTGAAGAAGAGTGTCTGGGAAAGAGATATGAGGAAGGTGATGCAGAGGATGAGGTTAGACGTGATCGGAGATGATGAGTGTAGAAAAAGTTAGGGTTCTGAATATGAACAGCCATTTTTTAGCTTTCTTTGGTACGGATGAGAATTAGAGAGAGAAGAGAGAGAGAGAGTGCAAATTGGTGGTTTAAACCGGTTGCTTCGCGGCAGGAGTCAGATAAGGCTTTATGTGGTTGACTGGCTTCCTCGTTTTGCCGTGACGGAGGATTCAAAGATTTTTCTTCAAAAAAGTTAAAACAGTTTTTTTCTCTCACTAATGTCAGCAAAACGCTGCGTTTTAATGCTTGATCCCATATTCCAAAACATAAAATAAAAAAAGGTCAACAGATCAGAGTCACAATGTTGGGCATAGTTTTTCAGGGACAACTATTTTTGCCTAATAATTTTCCCCAAATTTTTTCATCTTTACCATTTTTTTTACTATTTTTCCAGTTAGAAAATGTTATTAGATTCTAATTTATAAAAAATTGTGAAGACGTCAACAAAAGGCGTATTTTTTTGTTAATCCTTTTGTTAGTCGCTAGACTAGCGATACCGACAACAAAATAATAAAAGGCCCATTAAAAGTCCACCTACTGTCTTCTCCATTGTAATTGTCAGATGAAGTTTTTTTTTACAAATTTTAGAGATGTAACGACAGAAATAAAATCTCTCATAGTCGCTGCATATTTCAGCGTCAAATCTCATAGCAGTACTTGCCATCAATTTGGTCGATGAGTATCGCTGGAATCGTTTTTCTGCCATTAAAACAATGTAATTTTGTTGTCGCTGTCACCATTTCTATGATTGGAAAAAGAACACGCCCAAAATCATCAAAAGTGAATAAGTTTTGTTGATTTGTTTTCTAAAATATTATAAAATGCTCCAAACAATCTTTGTATTTCTGTGATATTTTCATGACTTTATTTTGTGAAGAAAATGTATAAAATTATGAACCAATAACATAGTAATTGAATTCATTAACGATCCTAATTTTTTTTTTAATTGAATAACACAAAACTATTAATGATTTTGTAAAAGTCTGAATCTATAACCCAGATTTGTTAAGATTTTAAATGAATTTTTATAAATCACAGACTAATAACATTAAATTTTAGTAGAGTTTAACAAAATCTTAATCTAATAACAACATATTCTACATAACATTTAAAATCTTTAAAACTTTATTCAAATCTCAAACCAATAACCCGCACTTAAAAAACTAAAAATTTGGAGAATGTTTTTTCATAAAATACATTCTTAGTAACAAAAACTATACCATACAAGAAAATGAAACCAAATCAACCCAAATATTATGTGTAAAATTGTGTGTTTTAAATATAAAAAATAGCAAAATTTAAATTAATTTTAAAGAAATGGCAAAATCTAAAATGCCACTAAACAAGTCTTTATCTCATAGCTAACTCTAGTTTTTAATCATTGGGTCAGCCTTTGTATAAAATCTAGTAAAGTGGTGTCTATTATCTAGTCACAAGAAAAAAAAATGATGTGAATCAATTACAACAAAATCAATATTTCACAAATTTCTTATGGATTTAGGACTGAAATTTAGCAGTTCTATTTACTTACAAGTACATTTTTGCCTTAATATTCTTTTTTGGTTTGTGTTTGTCAAACCTAAACGAAAAACAATGGATCTGATGGTGTTGACGATGAGATCAAATGATGTTTGTGATTGGAGTCCTTGGGTTCAGTAGATATTATGTCCTTATGGTTTAGTTTCTTTTATTTAAAAAGCAATTAATTGAAATCATTGAACTCATTGGATCAGAGATGGTGTTGGTGATTGATGTTTCAAAGGCGAAGGAGTTGTGTTTCGACTTTTGAGTGACAGAGATAATGTTGATGGTTAGAAGCAAGGATTATGGCCGAGAAAGCGAGGATAGTGGTTGGGAGAGGAAGCAAAGGTTTTGGTCTAAAGAAGAAAAAGGTTGTGATCGGTAGAAGAATGAAGGAGAAGCTATAAAAGGCAAGAGCATAACAGTCATGTTCCATATCCTAAAAATGTCTAAAATCATAAAGCAGGAAAATAGTTCCCAATTTACAAGTTTGGCCCATAAAACTCTAAATCAATAATTAATCGCAATGAAAGATTGAATTCCTATTTTCAAGAGGACTAGTGTAACGACATCTAACCCTTGACAATATGAGAAAAATCAGACATGAAAATCATACCATACTAAAGAGTAAAACACAAGTAGATATTGAATTTTGAGCATCGACAATAACAAGAAATATAAGGAAACAAACACTTTATTGAATCAGGTCAATAATCTTGGCATGATAAACTTTCAATATCAACTATAATTTCGAAGATTATAATATTATAGCTTCTGTTATAAATATTTGAAAATTCAACAACTAGGAAAAGGTATATCACTGAAATAACCCGACCCGTTTTTTTTTAATAATCTAATATCTAGTGATCCCATACTCAATAGCAACCTACCCCAATCATCAACAACAACAGATAACAAATAAATCAACTCTAATAATCAATAACCAGCAAAGAAATAACATAACATCAATTCCAACAATAATCCAAAACATAACCAATAATGAAACCAACATTCCTAACATCCATTCTAGACCACTAAGTTCCACTCTAACATCCTAACAAAGACATAAAGCAAACAACCAAGCCTCTAGAACATCCTCCTCTTCATAGCCTTGAACCCATGATCACACTTTGCCTTTACCTGCGCCACAACACAAAAAAGAGGCGTAAGTATTACCAGAAATTCTTAGTGAGACAATCCTTTTATCTACTGGGCTATACACACAAGCAATAAGATCTTTCATGCTATAAACAACAACAATAAAACAAACTAGGAAACATGCACAAAGCAACACGACATAAACCGGTCCATGTAGAAGGGTGTCGACCGTCACTGGTCATCTGGTGTTGACCGACGCTCGCTAAGTCCCCGAGCCGTCCTCGCGTTGGTGTCGACAGACACCGATGCCGAGCAGCGATTTCCTTCGAACAGAACCTCTGAATCTCGCCTCCAAGCTTATCCTTTTCGTCCCACACGATCCCATAAACGAATCCAAGCCTCAGGAGCTACGAAAAACTCACAAACAACCAAAGAAACAACTACACAACACACAAAATCACAGAAACATAGATCTTAGTTTAGATAACCCATGGTCATGCACTCACCTTTGTCAATCAATGAGAAAATCGACAACCCACGACCAGAAAGCCCCACAACAAGCACTTTTCACGTCCTTAGCCTTAGACCTCACTCCCCAAGCACATATGTCTCAAAAACAAGCAAGGAACCTTACAAGAACTCACTGAAAGGTTCTCTCTGCAACAAAACGGGTGAAGAAGAAAGAAGAAGTCGACTTTTCCCATTTATAGTCGAGTTTAGGGCTTCCCCTAACCAACCACGCAAACCATAGAATTAAAATCGAACCGATTTGACCAACTGCGCACGGTGTTGACCAACACCACAAGCAGTCGACCAACACCACAAGCAGTGTCGATCGACACCCCTACCAAAAACCCAATTTTTGGTTCGCGGGTGTTACAATTCTCCCCCACCAACATAGATTCGTCCTCAAATCTAGCACTAAACCAATAGCCAAGGATCTCCCGTGCCACCAACACTATGTCCCACACATCTGAAAGACCCTGACCCGGACGTCCCAGCGTCCGCGGTCACGGCTTCCATTCGGCCCCATTCCCGGCCGAATATCCATTGATTCGGTCACTCAGCTTTGGCTCGTGGCCTTGCTTCGTGAACCCCCTTTACGCAGCGCAATATAAATTTACCCTTGACCCATCCCTTTGTGCTTAGCCATACAACCAACCAACCCCATAGGCTTGCACACATTAGGGATGGGGACATATAGTCCCTTCGGTTCACAGTGAACGGTTACTCTATCGTCTTCCCGAACCACTCGTGTTCCTGAAGCTTGGCATCGGACGTGCCATTAGTTGACCCATCAGTCATACCATTGAACGCCGTCGACTTGTCGGTCTTGGTATCAGAGCCAGGTCCGATCGAACATTCCGACCCCATAATCGAATCGCCGATTAACAACAGACCCATGCCGATACTTCCGACGAACTTGTTGACCACCCGACCGATCAATCCAACCTATGGCTCGTATCGTCGATCCTTTGATCACCCGATCCGACTAGCGATTGAATCACCGATCAACCCTCGATCGATCCATCCATAGACGCAGATCGTCGATGACCTTTCGATCGGTCCGACGCTATGATTGAACTGTCGATCATCCTGCGATCAGTTCGACTATATTTCCGAACCACCGCTTATCCTTCGATCGGTTCGGCCCGATTGCCGACCCGTCGCTCATCTCATCGTACCTTCAATAGAGAGGTAGCATGCACATCAGTTTGGACGAATATACTCGCCGAGCCGCACCCCCTTTTCTTCTTAGGCTTAGATGGACGATGGATGGATGATGGTGTGTTGAAATGAAGGTCTTGCCATCTATTTATAGTGTCCTGGCCTAAGTCTAGGCCACAAAAGGCACCTGTCCGTCTAGGCCCTTCATTCATGCACGTTCAGACGTGCCTGTCCGGCCGTGCCTGTTCGGCCATGCCCGTTCAGTCATACCTGTTTGGTCATGCAGTCCCATGACCGTCCACGAGCTCCCCAGCTGGCCCGCACACTTTCCACCACTGTCCAGCTGGTCGAGCTTCGTCGAGCTGACGCTAGCTGGTCGAGCTGACGTTAGCTGGACGCTAGCTAGACGAGCTGACACTAGCTGGCCGAGCTGTCCACAGCTGGCCGAGAGCTTTTCGCAGCTGGTCGAGAGCTGTCTGCAGCTGTCCGCAGCTGTCTGCAGCTGAACTAACTTGTTCATCGAGCTTGTTCAGCTCGTATTCCAGCTATTTAAGCTAGTCTCTTGGCCTTTTAAGCTCATTTAGCTCTTGTTTTTTCTTAAAACAAACTGTCCCCCTTTACGATCGCAGGACGCGGGCGTTACAAGTCTGCCCCCCTTAAAATGAATTCGTCCTCGAATTCGGTGGGTGTAGAGATTCCCGACCTTGGTCCAGTTGAGACTTTATCTATTCCCGATCATGCTCTTTTTGGGACTTGGTCATTTTTCCTTGATCTACGTCTTTCCCGACGCAATCTTTTCCCTTGATCTTGGACAATCTCCGAATAGATCAAGTCTTTTCCCGTCCTAGTTCCATCCCGACTAGGACAATTTTTTAACGATGGTCCTCCCCGGACTCGATCGTCATTCCTGACCATTGGTCGATCCTTTGCCGACCTTTGGTCGTTATTTCTTTCGACTTTTGGTCGACACTTCAAGACCCTTAGTCCTTCCCGGACGCGGTCGTAATTCCAGACCTTTTGGTCATCACTTCCCGACCTTTAGGTCGATATATCCCGACCCTTTGGTCGATGTGCTATGTGTTCGACGTTTTTGAACAATCGCTCGATTCACGAGCGCATCTTGGCAAACACATTCCCGACTAACTATGAGGACTAACATCCTCCGACTAACTATGAGGACTCAATCCGGCCAATAACCCACGTCTCTGACATTATATGCTCTCAACTCATGCATCTCCCTCGCTCTCAGGTATCAACCTTCGAGTTTTACCGGCTTGCCATCGGGCCTTAGCCCTCCAGCTATGGTATCAGGAAGTCAAATCTTGCTCTCGGGCTATCACCCTACAGCGTGCCTTCGGATTGTCACCCAAAGTTGATATACCACTTATACCCTCAGGCCACGAAGTCCCATGAGATAACGGTACACAAGAAAATAACCGTCCCCTCATGAGTTGTTCGAGATCTCATATCCTAGAACAATAATTCTAAGTTCGACCGAGTACCACGCTAACCAGATCTATCTCTATGGCTCTCGCAGGAACATCGCAATGTCCTACGGCCAACACTCGCCACTAAGGCTACCAAGACGTCACAAGGACCCTAAACATGTTACAAAGACTCCAAACACGTCACGAAGACCACACAAACGTCCCGCAAGACCGCCACTAAGGCCACAAAAATGTCCTAAAAGGACTGCCACTAAGGCCACAAACGTCAACGGGACCGCCACCATGGTATCCGGCGTCACTAAGACCACCACCAAGATATCCGGCGTCACCAAGACCACTACCCCTGACCGGCGTCACCAAGACCACCGTCAAGTACAAAACGGCACAA
Organism: Camelina sativa; assembly: GCF_000633955.1. Lineage (NCBI taxonomy): Eukaryota > Viridiplantae > Streptophyta > Magnoliopsida > Brassicales > Brassicaceae > Camelina > Camelina sativa. The sequence continues at coordinate 19,913,847 of NC_025695.1, read as the reverse complement.
AGACATACTACCACTGACAAGCGTTACCAAGATCTCTGTCACCAAGACCACTGTCAGGGTACAAAACATCAATAAGACTCCTATCAAGCACAAGCGTCACCAAGACCACTAAGTGCCATGATACTAAACATCACAAAGACTGCCATCCAGGCACACATCCCGCATAATCATCACGAAGATTACCACACTTTCCACAAAATCTTCCATTTTTAGAAACTTTTTAATTATGGAAACCTCTTTTTTATGGAAACTTTCTATTTATGAAAACTTTCTATTTATGGAAACATCTAATTATAGAAACCTGAGCTATTTCTCTCTTTCCATGACAACACCAGTCAAAATAAAGAAATACTCATCTTATTAATCTTAAAATGTCATAATCGTTACAAGCTCAAAGAAAATACGTAAGAAAAATAAAATACAACAATACCGAGCTTACGACCCGCATGTCGAGCACCACCTCATCTTGGTACTTAGTCGCACAACCAACCACCCCTAAGCGACCAGGTATCAAGAGAGATGGGCTGGAATACTCTGTCCGCTCCAGCCACGGTCTTGAACCATCACGACACTGGGACCAATGTGTTAGGCAAGCTCAAGCCTCGACCTGCTTCTCGAACTACTTCTTGAACCTTGCCTTCATCCTCGTCTTTGGCTCCCAAGTCTCCTCTAACACACCATCACAGTCCCACTGGACTCTCATCAAAGGAATCTTTTTTCCGCCGAAGTTCCTTGATCCGCCTCTCGAGTATCCTCACTGGTCTCACCTCAAAAGTCATGTTGGGCTGATGATCTGCAGGAATCTTAGCCAACACCTCGTCATCCTTGTGAACACACTTTCTCAGCATCGACACATGGAAGACCTTGTGGAACGCATGCATAACCTCAGGCAACTCCAACCTGTATGCAACCAGTCCCACCCGCTACACAATCCTGAAAGGACCCATGTACCTCAGACTCAACTTAGTCTCTATCAATGACCTGTTCGGACCCCACAACATGGCCATCTTGAGGTACATTCTATCATCAACTTGAAACTCAATGTCCTTTCTCCTCTGATCAGCATAACTCCTCTGCCGATCCTGAGCCTTCCTCATGTTCAGCTTGAGCACCCGGATCTTCTCTCTTGTCTCCTGAATACTTTACTCACCTGAGTCCAGCATAGAGGTGTGCGATATGGCCTCCAAGAGACTGCCTCATAAGGAGCCATACCAATACTCGCCTAACAGCTGTTGTTATAAGAAAACTCTACCATGTTCAGGTGATCGGCTCAGTGACCACCCCATCCAGCACACACATCCTCAACAAGTCCTCCAGAGTCTGAATCGTCCTCTCTAACTGCCCATTTGTCTGAGGATGGTAAATTATACTCATATGCACCTTAGTGCCCAACTCTGCCTGAAACTCTCTCCAGAACGCTAAAATGAACTTGGAATCCCTGTCTTACACTATGCTCACAGGCACACCATGCAACCTCACAATCTCCCTCACATATTTCTTATCCAAAGCTGCTGCTCCATCAGTCTTCTAAATGGCCAGAAAATGTGCAGAGTTGGTCAGACGATCCACAATCACCTAGATAGCATCCATAGTCCGCGACACAGGCAAACCAACCACAAAGTCCATCGTGATCATATCCCACTTCCACTCTGGAATGGGTAAACTCTGCAACAGGCCTCCCGGCACCTGAGCCTCAGCCTTCACTAGCTGGCATGTGTCACATCTCGATACCCAGTTTGCGACATCCCTCTTCATCACGACCCAATGATAATACCGTTTAAGGTCACATTACATCTTGGTCGCTCTAGGATGAACAGAGAACATGCTCGAATGAGCCTCTCAGAAATCTCCTGCCTCAAGCCCTCATCCTTGGGCACACAAACCTGACCATGCACCAGGATATTTCCATTAACAGATACCTGATACTCTGAACCCTCAGCCTTAGAGACGTTCACTAGCCCCACATCACATTCCTGAGCCAACCGCACTCTACCCAGAAGATCTGCTTTGTCAAATGCCTCCACTCCCAATGGCTCTTGTGAAATAGCACGTAACCTCAAAATACTAATCTCACTCACTAGAGACTCCATATCCTGCTCCTGAGCAGAAGCCGCCCGCTTCATGCTCAAAGCATCTGCTACCAAGTTAGCTTTACAAGGGTGGTAAGCTATATCCATATCATAGTCTGCCACCAAGTCCATCCACCGCCTCTGCCTTAAGTTCAACTTAGGCTGAGTGAAGATATACATCATGCTCTTATGATCTGTGAACTCTTGTACCTTTCCGCCATAAAGATAAGATCTACAAATCTTGAAAGAGAAAACTACAGCTGCCATCTCCAAGTCATGGACATGGTAGTTGCCCTCATGCTTTCGCAACTGCCGCGAAGCATAGGTAATAACCTTCCCCTCAGGCATCAGCACACACCCCAAACCAACTCTGGAAGCATCTATATACACCACATATGGCTTATCCTGCTCCGGCAAGGCCAATACTGGTGTACTCGTCAACATCTGCTTTAGGCTCTCAAAAGCGGTCTCGCACTCTGGCGACCACACAAAGGAAATATCCTTCCGAGTTAGCTTAGTCATCAGTTGTGCCATACACGCAAAACCTCTCACAAACTTCCTGTAGTACCCTGCCAACCCAAGAAAACTCCTGATCTTTGTGGCGTTCTGCGGTCTAGGCCAACCCCTGATGGCCTGAATCTTCTGTCGATCCATAGAAACTTCTGCTGCAGAAACAACATGACCCAAGAAACCCATCTCCCTCTACCAGAAACTACACTTGCCCATCTTAGTGGAATTTTTTTGCTCCTGCAACTTCTTCAGAACTGCCCTCAGGTGGATCTCATGCTCCTCAGGACTCTTGGAATACACTAGGATGTTATCAATGAAGATGATGACAAACTCATCAAGAAACTCCTAGAATTCGCTGTTCATCAACCTTTTAAACGCAGCTGGTGCATTGGTCAAACAAAAGGGCATCACCACAAACTCATAGTACCCATACCTCGTCCTGAAAGCTGTCTTCCAGACATCCAGCTCATTTATCGGAATCTGGTGGTAACTCGATGCCAAGTTAATCTTGGAGAACCAAGTAGCACCCCTCAACTGATCTAACAACTCATCAATCCGCGGTAGAGAGTACTTGTTTTTCACAGTGACTCGGTTCAGACCCCGATAATCTATACACAAGCGGAAAATTTCGTCCTTTTTCTTAACAAACAACACCGGCGCTCCCTATAGTGAAGTACTAGGATGAATGAATCCCTTGCCCAACAAATCCTCCAACTGCTTCTTCAGCTCCGCCATCTCTGTTGGAGCCATCCTGCAGGGTGCCATAAACAATGGAGTAGTCACTGATTCTAATTCAATCGTGAAGGGATAAGACCGAGATGGTGGTAACCCCTGCAACGACTGGAAAACATCCTCAAACTCCTAAACCACAAGGATCTCACCCACACAAACCTGCCCCACAGACTCCAGCATCGAAATTGTAGCCAAATACGCTTCCCGCCCCTTTCTGATCATCTTTTCTGCCTGCACAACTGAGATAACCAGACTCCCTGAAGTTAGCCTCACTCCCTCATAAAACCAACTCCTCGCTTCGGGCCTCTCAAACACAACTATACCCCGATGGAAATCCATATGTACTCTATACCGGTGCAACCATTCCATGCCCAAAATCACATCATACAGCTCCACAGGACTGATGACCAGATCTGCCAGCATCGACTCTCCGGCCACCTGTATATCCACATCTCTCGCCCGTCCATAAACTTGTATTATCCCACCTGCTGCACTCATGTCTGCACAGCCACCACAACCATCAGATGTAGCTTAGGACACGACGATCTGAGATGCCCCGCCTCCCTGCAATGGTAATACACACGAGTCGTCGGCGGTGTTGGCTGGTTGTCCCTCTGTGGATTTCTCGCTACCCTGTGTTCCAGACTCCCACTGTAGTGACCCTCACTAAGGGTAAAAATCAAAAATAAAAATTTTGGAGAAAAGACCCGGAAAAGACTTAGAAAGAAGGAGAAGAGAAAGAAGGAGAAGAGAAAATAAAGAAGAACGACCGAAAGAAGTCCAAAGAAATATCAACAGGTCGGAGAATGGCCAATGGCCGATGGTTAGGAGACTAGATCTATAAGAAGTCCTAAAAAGTAAGTAAGAAGAAGAATGGCCAAGTAAAAAATCAAAATAAGCCAAGGTACGATCGAGACTTCGTGTTCCGATCAAAAACCAGCATTTTCACGAGGAATTATAGACATGATGTACGCGGGTTGGAGACGGTACGAGCAAGATGGACATACGCGGGATAGAAATGGTACGAACAAGACATACGCGGGACGTACGTGGTACGTGCGTGGGATAGACACGATACTTATGCCAGACGTACGCCGGACAATCGAAAGAAAAAAAGACGTAGAAAAAAATCGGAAACTCTCCATTTAATCGCCCAAGATCAACGATTTATATAGGAAAGAGAAAAATTGTGGCTCAAGCAATTAGCTTCGCCATTTGTCACGCGAAGTGCTATTTGTTGGAGGAGAGTTGCCAAGTGTTGAAGAAGTGTGACACTTGTGCGGCGAGTGGGCTTCACGCAAGCCATGCAGCGCATGCAGCGCCAAGTATCTGGCGATTGCAATGCACGCGCGCCATGCAGCGCCAAGTATCACAAATTTTTTGCCATTTGTCCAGCGAGTTCAAAGGGAAGAAGAAGGCATGCAAGGCTATAAATATGAGCCTTCCTCCCTCATTTTCGTCATTCTCTGCTCAAAGAAAGAAACCACCAAAATTTCTCTAAGTGTTTGATTCCTCTAAGAAGAAGAGGCCAGAGCTTGGAACGCTGAAGGATCGCCGTCTGGACGCCGAAGGGACGCTGTCTGGAGGCTAAGGGAGCGCTGTCTGATCCATGGTGTTGTGAAGTCCAACTGTCAATCTTCTGCTGAATCACTGTGAGTCTGTGGTAGTTTGTCTGGGGTACTGCATGGACTCTAGGGTTCATGTAGATACATGTTGCTTGCTGCATTTATACCAGGATTATTGGTAGAATCAGTTAAAGTTGTTGCATGCTTAAATTGGTAGGATTCATGCTAGATTCATGTTTAAATCACATAGAATTTATGCTAGGATCACAATGCATGTTGAGAATTGAAGAGAAATGGACTTCATGTTTACATGATGAAATTATGTTTACTTGATGAATATTTTTAGCAATTTGGCTTGCTTAAAAATTGAACCATAGACTTGCATGCATGATTAATCTGATAGATTTTTTATTCGCAATATTTTCTTGCATAAAAATCGGATAGGGTGGTTGCATTCATGTAGAACCATCTAAGATGCTTGAATTTTTATTCTTGTTTCTTGTTGATTGTTGCTTGATTTTCTTGCTTTAATTGCTTGTTGTTGTAGTACTAAATTCTTAGTTTTTTTACTAACCCTTTGAATTGTAATACTTATTTTAGCTAGTTTCTTGAATTATTATTATTTTCCCTGAGTCCTAGCTAGAATAGAGTGGTCGATCTTATGTTCCAAGTGTAGAAAGAATGTCTAGTGAGATTTCTCCTTATGGATACTTGCACTAAGGGACAAGTTGACGTCTAGCTCGCTACTAGACCGACCGCTGCATGACGATGTTGCTTTATGATGGCTCATGCTGGTTACCTTTGTGATTTCAGCATGGGAAATGGTATGGAACGGAACAGATTATCGAGGGCCCATAGGTGAAAGAGTCTAGAGTAGTCGAGTTATCTTGATTTATTCTAGTCGTCTTTGTTTGTCGTGTAGGATTTAAGTGTCTAGGTTTATCGAGTCCAGTCTTGATTGATCTAACCTTCATTGCTTGCTTGTTTGTTTGTTTTTCTGCTTCCGCTATGTTTCTGTTTGTGCTGCTTTGTTTACTTTGCTTGCTTGTTGGGGTAGTTGGGGTGGGAAAATTAGAATGCATGTTTAGGAAAAGGGGTACCCAGCTCACTGAGTAATCTTAGATAACTCATGATAAATATTTGTCTTGCAGGAAGCCTAGGATGAGTCTAGAGCTGGAGCAAACATTAGGGTGCCGGATGGGGATTTGTAAAACCCTATATTTTCCGACTATGTATTCTTTGAAAGTATCCGACTATTTATGTGTATTGCTTTGGTAACTTATTTTCAATGTAATAAATTACTATATGTAATATAATCAGTTTTTGGGGAAATATGACAACTTGTATTTGATACTTGGCCTTGTCCAGGCCAACACAACGCACCAGGACGCGAGGGTTGCAAAGCCTAAGCAAAACCTCGGCCACAGGCGGAGTCGCGTCCAGGGAGGACTGGTCGGGAAGCTGCACCTTCCGTCCCTCAGCCGGACCACCCGGGTGCAGTTCCCATCGTAGTGTATCGTGGCTGTCCTTGTCCTTGTCCAGGCCTAGGGAGGTTCCGGGGCGTTACACCCACACCCGAAGCATCCAGCACCACTGGACCCCGACCTCAACATAGCATCAAACTTCCTCTTCTGTCCCTGTGCAGGCTTTCCGCCCATTCCAGTAGCAGAAACTAGCTGAGTCCGCTTCAGCTGCGCTGGAGGACTGACCACCACAACTTGTGACCTCAAGTTATCCTCTATCCCAGCTGCGGTGTCTACCAGCTTCACTGTCGTAGCATAGCTCCTCAATTTGCATCGAGTCCTCAAGTCATCACGTAGAGCCAACAAGAACCTCCACACTTGAGTCGACTCTGGCTTCAAAGCCCGGCATAACTCTATGTCCATTGATATATCATGGTTTTTTGTGGTTTTTAACCATGGTATAAGTGTGTTTTTGATTTTTTTTTTCTAGGTTGTTTTTGAGTCTTTTTAGGTTTAGGTACTCATTGACACGGATGGAACACAAGGGAGGTAAAAGAGGATGATTTGGAGCATAATCAAAGCATGAAGGCTGATCAACGATGCTCGGAGACGAGATCAAGACTATGCATCGACCGATGCAATCTCAGCATCGATCGATGCAGTTGCCACAAACCAAACAGAAGTTGTTTCCAGAAGCTTTAGAAGATTTACAAAATTTGCCCAAGTTTCTCTTATTTGCAATTAAGGCCCAAGACGTGTTTTAGAGTATTTATAGGATTTTTATGGTCATTGTTTAGACCTAAGTTTTATTCTGCAACCAAAAGAGATATTGAGAGCTTTGGGAGAGACAGATCTGATTTCATCTGTAGAGAGAAGATTCTTGAACTCCTTTCTTACTTCTTAATACCAATTGCTTATTATTCAGAAAAGATATTTTGTTCTACATTGAATATGTATGAGTAGTTTGTTTGTTAGGTTTAGGGTTTTTCATAGGGTTTTTATGGTGAATTAGATCTGATATTTTAGGATTCATTATCTTCTATGATCTTCATCTTAGGTTGTTCTTCATATTAATTTTTGATTGATCACCTAGAATTAATACCTAGGAAAATAAATTGATACGAGAATATAATTGATTTTTCTGATAAAACCTTTTGATGAACAAAATTATATCTTGCAAAGAGATTTCATTTAATAATTTTGTGAACAATCTAAACTTGTTTTTAAAGCTGATTTTTAACCTTGAATTTTGCAAAGAGATTTGAATTTTCTGGTTTTAAATTTTGATAATATTTGTAGTGAGAACTGATTTATTTTACAAGAGTGTTTAGAGTTCTAGATCTGATTTTTAATTGCTTGAATCCTATTATTTGACTGATTTAATATTTCATAAATTCCTGAGAATTTCCCTAGGCCTAGCTCTTTGATCCCTTGAATTTACAACACCTTTAAATTCTGTTTTTACATTGTTTTTAATTTAATAATTTGATTTAGCATAATTAAAAGATTAATAAGTCTATTGTGTGATCTAGAGTCTCTGTGGATTCGATCCCTAGAATATTACAACTACAAGGCTGTTAGTATCATTAGGGTATTACAATTTGAGCATATTAAATTTTGGCGANAGGCCCAAGACGTGTTTTAGAGTATTTATAGGATTTTTATGGTCATTGTTTAGACCTAAGTTTTATTCTGCAACCAAAAGAGATATTGAGAGCTTTGGGAGAGACAGATCTGATTTCATCTGTAGAGAGAAGATTCTTGAACTCCTTTCTTACTTCTTAATACCAATTGCTTATTATTCAGAAAAGATATTTTGTTCTACATTGAATATGTATGAGTAGTTTGTTTGTTAGGTTTAGGGTTTTTCATAGGGTTTTTATGGTGAATTAGATCTGATATTTTAGGATTCATTATCTTCTATGATCTTCATCTTAGGTTGTTCTTCATATTAATTTTTGATTGATCACCTAGAATTAATACCTAGGAAAATAAATTGATACGAGAATATAATTGATTTTTCTGATAAAACCTTTTGATGAACAAAATTATATCTTGCAAAGAGATTTCATTTAATAATTTTGTGAACAATCTAAACTTGTTTTTAAAGCTGATTTTTAACCTTGAATTTTGCAAAGAGATTTGAATTTTCTGGTTTTAAATTTTGATAATATTTGTAGTGAGAACTGATTCATTTTATAAGAGTGTTTAGAGTTCTAGATCTGATTTTTAATTGCTTGAATCCTATTATTTGACTGATTTAATATTTCATAAATTCCTGAGAATTTCCCTAGGCCTAGCTCTTTGATCCCTTGAATTTACAACACCTTTAAATTCTGTTTTTACATTGTTTTTAATTTAATAATTTGATTTAGCATAATTAAAAGATTAATAAGTCTATTGTGTGATCTAGAGTCTCTGTGGATTCGATCCCTAGAATATTACAACTACAAGGCTGTTAGTATCATTAGGGTATTACAATTTGAGCATATTAAATTTTGGCGACGTTGCCGGGGACTCTTTTGATTCACCATTAGATTAAAATCTTTGATTTTGTCTATATTTTTATTTTTCTGTTTTACTCACACGCTTTTGTTTCTTTTCTCTTGTGTGTTTCAGGTATATGCCTAAGCCGCACACCAGGAAAAATCAAACAGGTCCTACCTTGAATCTTACAAACCAAGAGTTAGGAAGACTAGAGCGTGACAACAAGAAAGCAGCCAAGTCATCAAAGATGGTCAAAACACTCATATTGAGACCTGATGAGGCTGGAGTTTTGAGGGATCAAGACGGCAATGTGTACAACGAGCAAGGCCAGAAACTTGATGCTGAGGGACGAGTTATTCAGGAAGAACTCGTCGTGGTTGAGGATGATGCACGTGGCATTGAGCGACGCAACGATGGCATCGATCAACACAACCAGGAAGGCATCGACCGACGCAACCTTAGCGTCGATCGATGCAATGCCAGAAACGGTGCGAATGGTGCGGATTTGGATGGTAACAACCAGCAGAACCTTCATCCTAGACAGGATAACAATGGAGAGCTTGTCAAGACTCTTGCGGACTTTAACAGACCAGATTTGTTCTATGAGAACCGCTCCGCAATTGTCCCTCCTCCATTCCCAAGGAATGATTTTGAGCTGAAGCCTGCTTACTTCGCTCTTGTCGGCCAAAGACCTTTCCAGAACCTACCGCATGAGAAGCCTCTAGACCATATTGAGCACTTTGAGGATATAGTCACCAGCATCAAGGCTAATGGAGTCACAGAGGACTATCTTTATTGCAAACTCTTCCCCTATTCTCTTGCTGGGGAAGCTTCTCATTGGCTAAGGCAACTCAAACCGGGATCTTTGACAACCTGGCATGACATCAAGGTGGCATTCTTGAACTACTTCTATGATGATGTGATGTCTGATGAGCTGAGGATTAAGCTCTCCACCTTTAGACAAGGACCTGTTGAATCTTACAAAGCTGCTTGGGTGAGGTTTAAGGCATATCAGAGAGACTGTCCGCATCATGGGTTCTCAGAGGTTCAGTTGATTAGTATCTTCTTCAGCGGGATTAACTGGAGGTATCAGATTGCTTTGGATGCTGCTAGTGATGGGAACTTCAAGACAAGGTACCCAGATGAGGCTGAAAAGTTGATAGAGAGGCTAACATCCAGCAACAGTACTAAGAATGCGNAATGATTTTGAGCTGAAGCCTGCTTACTTCGCTCTTGTCGGCCAAAGACCTTTCCAGAACCTACCACATGAGAAGCCTCTAGACCATATTGAGCACTTTGAGGATATAGTCACCAGCATCAAGGCTAATGGAGTCACAGAGGACTATCTTTATTGCAAACTCTTCCCCTATTCTCTTGCTGGGGAAGCTTCTCATTGGCTAAGGCAACTCAAACCGGGATCTTTGACAACCTGGCATGACATCAAGGTGGCATTCTTGAACTACTTCTATGATGATGTGATGTCTGATGAGCTGAGGATTAAGCTCTCCACCTTTAGACAAGGACCTGCTGAATCTTACAAAGCTGCTTGGGTGAGGTTTAAGGCATATCAGAGAGACTGTCCGCATCATGGGTTCTCAGAGGTTCAGTTGATTAGTATCTTCTTCAGCGGGATTAACTGGAGGTATCAGATTGCTTTGGATGCTGCTAGTGATGGGAACTTCAAGACAAGGTACCCAGATGAGGCTGAAAAGTTGATAGAGAGGCTAACATCCAGCAACAGTACTAAGAATGCGGACTTAGAACGGAAAAGAGCACATGAAGGGTATGATTCAAATCAGTTTGCTACAGTGAATGCCAAATTTGATATNAGATTTCATTTAATAATTTTGTGAACAATCTAAACTTGTTTTTAAAGCTGATTTTTAACCTTGAATTTTGCAAAGAGATTTGAATTTTCTGGTTTTAAATTTTGATAATATTTGTAGTGAGAACTGATTCATTTTATAAGAGTGTTTAGAGTTCTAGATCTGATTTTTAATTGCTTGAATCCTATTATTTGACTGATTTAATATTTCATAAATTCCTGAGAATTTCCCTAGGCCTAGCTCTTTGATCCCTTGAATTTACAACACCTTTAAATTCTGTTTTTACATTGTTTTTAATTTAATAATTTGATTTAGCATAATTAAAAGATTAATAAGTCTATTGTGTGATCTAGAGTCTCTGTGGATTCGATCCCTAGAATATTACAACTACAAGGCTGTTAGTATCATTAGGGTATTACAATTTGAGCATATTAAATTTTGGCGACGTTGCCGGGGACTCTTTTGATTCACCATTAGATTAAAATCTTTGATTTTGTCTATATTTTTATTTTTCTGTTTTACTCACACGCTTTTGTTTCTTTTCTCTTGTGTGTTTCAGGTATATGCCTAAGCCGCACACCAGGAAAAATCAAACAGGTCCTACCTTGAATCTTACAAACCAAGAGTTAGGAAGACTAGAGCGTGACAACAAGAAAGCAGCCAAGTCATCAAAGATGGTCAAAACACTCATATTGAGACCTGATGAGGCTGGAGTTTTGAGGGATCAAGACGGCAATGTGTACAACGAGCAAGGCCAGAAACTTGATGCTGAGNTCAGCAAGGCAACAGGTCTTTCAGTGGAAACAACCAGCACAACAACTATTAGTCTAGTTCTACAGGCTTCCTTCCTAAGCAAGATTATCAGAAACAGCAGCAAAGCAGTGGTTACACCACGACTTATGGCAACTCCTCTTACCAATCTCCTCCTCCTAAGACAACTGGAAGTAGGATGGAGGCAATGCTTGAACAGATTCTTCAGGGACATGAGCAGTTGACAGTGACATTCAATGGGAAGATTGACAAAGTCTATACTGAGCTTACTGGCAAATTTGATTCATTGAATGTCCAAGTTAAAAAGCTGGAGAACCAAGTTGCACAAACTGCTGGAGATGTGAAAAGGCAAGAAGGATTCTTACCAGGAAGAACTGAATCAAATCCGAAGCACTCTTGCAATGCTATGACCTTAAGTAATGGTAAGCAATTACAGTCTGAAGCTGAGAAGAAGCAGAGAGCCAATGAATTGCAGGAGCTGATCGATGAGGATGATGAGCTTGATGATCCGGAACCAGCATCGACCGATGAAGCTGCAAAGCATCGATCGACGCAACCCTCAGTGGTCGTAGAAGAATTGACTTTGCAAGATAGCATCGACCGATGCAATTCAAGCATCGACCGATGCAACGTCCAAACCGAGAAAGAAGTTACGAAAGCTCCGATTCCAGTTGCTGAGAGAGTTTATAAACCCAAGGTTCCTTTCCCCAAGAATCCAAGGAAGTCTAAACAAGAGCTTGATGATGCTAAGTGTAAGGCTATGATGGATAAACTTATTGTTGAGCTGCCATTGATTGATGCGGTTAGAACTTCTCCAATGCTTAGGAGATATGTTAAGAGGATGGTGACTAAGGATTTGAATGCTGAGCAGGGAGTAATGATGATTTCAGCCCAAGTTAGTGCCATCATTCAGAACAAGATCCCAGAAAAGCTTCCTGATCCAGGTAGTTTTGTTCTTGATTGTACAATCTTTAGTGAAAAGTTTGCTAGATCTTTGTGTGATCTTGGTTCCAGTGTCAACCTAATGCCTAGATCAGTAGCACTCAGCCTTGGGATGACAGATTTCCAACCCACCAAGATTACTCTTATCCTTGCTGACTGATCAGTTCGTATTCGTGATGGTATTCTTGAAGATGTTCCAATTAAGATTGGTAATTGTTTGATACCTACTGATTTTGTGGTCTTGAAGTATGAAGAAGAGCCTAAGGATCCTTTNAACTACTTCTATGATGATGTGATGTCTGATGAGCTGAGGATTAAGCTCTCAACCTTTAGACAAGGACCTGTTGAATCTTACAAAGCTGCTTGGGTGAGGTTTAAGGCATATCAGAGAGACTGTCCGCATCATGGGTTCTCAGAGGTTCAGTTGATTAGTATCTTCTTCAGCGGGATTAACTGGAGGTATCAGATTGCTTTGGATGCTGCTAGTGATGGGAACTTCAAGACAAGGTACCCAGATGAGGCTGAAAAGTTGATAGAGAGGCTAACATCCAGCAACAGTACTAAGAATGCGGACTTAGAACGGAAAAGAGCACATGAAGGGTATGATTCAAATCAGTTTGCTACAGTGAATGCCAAATTTGATATAGTGCATAATCTTCTTGTTGGGAAGAAATCAGTCCATTTTGCTGAAGATGTTGAGATTTTTGAGCTAGAGCCGCAGAATGTAGAA
>NC_025695.1:19891331-19900349 GCF_000633955.1 Camelina sativa | reverse complement strand
GGTATTCTTGAAGATGTTCCAATTAAGATTGGTAATTGTTTGATACCTACTGATTTTGTGGTCTTGAAGTATGAAGAAGAGCCTAAGGATCCTTTAATCTTGGGAAGATCATTCTTAGCTACTGCTGGAGCCATTATTGATGTCAAGAAAGGACAGATTGGTCTTAATGTTGGAGATTTGTAGATGCGTTTTGACATGGATAAGCTGGTTAAGAGGCCAACCATAGATGGTCAAACTTTTTATGTGGATACATTGTATAATCTTGCTGAAGAGATTTTCAAGGAGCTGCATCCTGAAGATCCTCTTGAGAGAGCATTAGTTGCTTCTACTGACGAAGCTGAACATTTAGATGACATTGCTGCTGGGTATGTCAAGCTACGAGATACTAATGAGCAAGTAAAGAAGTTGGTTGCACAAGAGGAATTGGTTGGTACTTCTTCACAAGCTGAGAAACTATCTGATTGGAGTCTAGAGAAAGATCCAAAACTTGATCTCAAGCCACTTCCTGCAGGTTTAAGGTATGCATTTCTAGGTGAGAATTCTTCTTATCCTGTTATTGTTAATGCTTCCTTAAACAATGCAGAACTCACTTTATTGCTAAGCAAGCTGGACAAGTTTCGCAAAGCTCTTGGCTATTCTCTTGATGATATTGCAGGGATTTCTCCGGACTTGTGCATGCATAGGATTCATCTTGAGGAGGGAGCTAAGACATCTATTGAGCATCATAGGAGGCTAAATCCGAATTTGCAAGATGTTGTCAAAAAGAAGATCATAAAATTGCTGAATGCCGGGATTATCTACCCAATTTCTGATAGCAAATGGGTTAGTCCAGTTCATGTTATTCGAAGAAGGGTGGAGTTACAGTGGTGAGGAATGACAAGAATGAGCTGATTCCGACACGGACAATCACCGGACACCGGATGTGCATTGATTACAGAAAGCTGAATACCGCAACAAGGAAAGATCACTTCCCGCTGCCCTTCATTGACCAGATGCTTGAGAGGTTAGCTAACCATCCATACTACTGCTTTTTGTATGGTTACTCCGGGGTTTTCCAGATTCCGATTCATCCCGATGACCAGGAGAATATGACTTTCACTTGTCCATATGGTACTTTTGCATATCGCAGAATGCCTTTTGGTCTCTGTAATGCTCCTGCGACATTTCAGAGATGTATGATGTCCATCTTCACAGACATGATTGAAGATTACATGGAGGTTTTCATGGATGATTTTTCTGTTTTTGGGTCTTCATTCAAGAGCTGTTTGGATAATCTCTGCAAAGTGCTAGCTAGATGTGAAGAGAAGCACTTAATTCCTAATTGGGAGAAGTGTCATTTTATGGTTAGAGATGGTATAGTGCTTGGTCACAGGGTTTCAGAAGCTGGTATTGAAGTTGACCGCGCTAAGATAGAAGTGATGACATGTCTTCAACCACCAGATAGTGTGAAGTTGGTAAGGAGTTTTCTTGGACATGCCGGGTTCTATAGACGCTTCATCAAGGATTTCAGTAAGATAGCTAGACCACTTTCAGCTCTACTATGCAAGGATGTCAAATTTGAGTTTACTGATGAATGCTGATTAGCCTTTGAACGGATTAAGCAAGATTTAGTGAGTGCTCCAATTATTCAACCACCAGATTGGGATTTGCCTTTTGAGGTAATGTGTGATGCCAATGATTTTGCAGTAGGAGCAGTGCTAGGACAGAGGAAGGATAAGAAACTTCATGTTATTTACTATGCTAGTAGAACACTTGATGATGCTCAAAGGAATTATGCAACAACAGAGAAGGAGCTGTTAGCAGTAGTGTTTGCTTTTGAGAAGTTTCGTTCTTACTTGGTTGGATTGAAGGTCATAGTTCATATAGATCATGCTGCACTCAAATACTTGATGCAGAAAAAGGATGCTAAGCCAAGGTTACTAAGATGGATTCTTCTTCTTCAAGAATTTGACATTGAGGTTAAGGACAAGAAAGGGATAGAGAATGGAGTAGCTGATCATTTATCAAGGATCAAGATAGAAGATGATGTTCCAATTCATGATTCACTGCCAGAGGAGAATGTCTACTTTATTGATATTGGTTCTCAAGTTACATTGCTGCAGTCTCGGGAAATTTTGCAGAGTCGTGGCAATGCATCGATCGACACATCTGGTGCATTGATCGATGATTCATCTCGATACGAACAGGACTTGGCGATTGCATCGACCGATACATCACTAAGCATAGATCGACACTTGGTCCAGGAATCGTCGGGTTATAAGTTTGACGAAGACATAGCTGCTGTAACTACTTCTGATCAACCATGGTATGCTGATATCGCGAATTACCTTGTTGCTGAGGTGGAACCA
Organism: Camelina sativa; assembly: GCF_000633955.1. Taxonomy (NCBI): domain Eukaryota; kingdom Viridiplantae; phylum Streptophyta; class Magnoliopsida; order Brassicales; family Brassicaceae; genus Camelina; species Camelina sativa. The sequence continues at coordinate 19,898,001 of NC_025695.1, read as the reverse complement.
GACAAGTTTACAGGGTATGCTAAGAAGAAGTTCTTGAGAGATCTTCGGAGATACTATTGGGATGAACCTTACTTGTATAAGCATTGCAGTGATGGAGTTTACAGAAGATGTTTAGCAGAAACTGAGGTACTTGACGTTTTGTTTCATTGTCATGCATCTGACTATGCCAGACATTTTGCTACATTCAAGACAGTTTCCAAGGTTCTCCAAACAGGCTTTTGGTGGCCAACGATGTTCAAAGACGCTCATGAGTTTGTCTCAAGATGCGATGCCTGTCAGCGGAAGGGTCAAATCAGTAAACGGCATGAGATGCCACAAAACTTCATTCTTGAGGTTGAAGTGTTTGATTGTTGGGGCATTGATTTTATGGGACCATTTCCTTCTTCTTACAAGAACAAGTACATCCTTGTAGCTGTTGACTATGTCTCCAAGTGGGTGGAAGCTATTGCAAGTCCCAAGAATGATTCTTCTGTGGTTCTTAAGCTGTTTAAGACCATTATCTTTCCACGGTTTGGAGTGCCCCGGATTGTTATCAGTGATGGAGGTAAGCACTTTATTAATAAAGTGTTTGATAAGTTGTTAAAGAAGTATGGAGTTCAACATAGAGTGGCCACCCCATATCATCTCCAGACTAGTGGTCAAGTTGAGGTTTCTAACCGTCAAATCAAAGAAATCCTTAAGAAGACAGTGGGTGTTACTAGAAAGGATTGGGCAGCCAAGTTAGATGATGCACTTTGGGCATATCGGACTGCATATAAGACACCACTTGGATCTACACCTTTTCATCTGCTTTATGGGAAAGCATGTCATCTTCCATTGGAGTTAGAGCACAAAGCAGCCTGGGCTGTTAAATTGCTGAATTTTGATGCCAAGACAGCTTCTGAGAGAAAGTTGGTTCAGCTGAATGAGTTGGATGAGTTTAGACATCATGCATTTGAGAACTCTAAGCTATATAAGTAGAGAACCAAGGCTTATCATGATAAGAAGATCATCTCCAGAAATTTTGAGCCTAATGACCAGGTACTTCTGTACAACTCTCGCTTGAAGTTGTTTCCAGGAAAGCTTTGTTCTCGCTGGTCCATACCATTCACTATCCAAGATTAATAATGCTGCTTAACTCCAAGGGTGAGAAGTTTACTGTCAATGGACAGAGGGTGAAACATTATTGGGCTGAAGCCGAGATACCAGACAGACACATTGTGCGTTGGGATGATGCACCCTCTGCCTAATCCGCTGCCAAGTCAAGCTAATGACTTAAAACAAGCGTTGAGTGGGAGGCAACCCACCGGTAGGATTTTAATTATTTTTATTTTTATTTTTAGGATTTACTAACATATTAATTTTTAGTTTTGAGTTTAAATGATACAGAAACCGTAAAAAAATCAACGGAAGTGGCACTACATCGATCGACCCATATGGTGCATCGGTCGATGCATAGCTCGATGATGTTAATGGATCAGAGGTTTAATGGGCTGATGGGTTTGAAGATAATCGGATTTTGGTGGGCCGGACTGAGCCCAGTTGCATTGACCCAGTATCGACCAACATTTGCATCGACCGATGCAACATAAGCATCGATCGATGCACGTTGACCTAATGTCGCGATTAAAATCTCTCGACTTCGTCTTCTTCGCCATTTCCATTAGAGCTCGAACCCGAGAGAAACACACACTCAGTCGACCATATCTCCCTCATTTCTTCACCAAATCCAATGAATCAAGGCTCTATCTGCTCGATTTTGTCTCCTATACTCGATCCCCACATCCGCTTATCGATTCAGAGCAATGTCGACCGGCCAACGAACGAAGCGACTTTGCCGCTCCAACTCCTCCGCCGCTCAGCCTTTGCAACCGCTGGCGATTCCTCCACCTGTTCCACTGAGCCCAATCCGACCACTTCCAACTCCTGATGCACCTTTTCAAGCCACATGTCATGACCCATGGCCAAGAAGAGAAGGATTACGGATTCCGCCACAGCATGTTTGGCCAGGACGTCCAATTGAAGAGGTTAAAAAGCTTTAATATATCAACATGCCGCTACTTGATGCTTGGGGAGAGTATGAGACTATGTTTTACAACGCTTGGCTGAAAGTTGAGATCAAGCCAACTCGGTTTGTTGATCCTGCTACTATGCAGAGGCTTGGGATACATGATGAGGTACTGAGACTTCTGGAGAATATTGGACTTGGGACCATGTGCACTCACCACTATGACTTGTATCCGGAGCTGGTCCGGCAATCCATGGCGTCAGTCCGCCTTCTCTTCCAGAACGAGCAGGTCCCGAAAGCTAGTGAAGGAAGGCTATCTTTCTTCATTAGAGGAGTTTGGTATGAGATTTCTTTACGCGACCTTTGTGACATTTACGGTATTAGTAGAGAGCCAGAGGGAGTTTCACTTCCAGGAGAGTTTGTAGATGTTTCGCATCTCTAGTCCTACTTCGGTACTGGCAATTATGATTCCCGAAGTTCCAGTATGACTGATGTGCGGCATCCAGTGATCAGGTACATTTTTAGGGCCATAGCCAACACTATTTTGTGTAAGATGGAGCCTGAGAAGATGAGAGTGAGTGCGCTGGAAATGATGGCATATGAGATTTATGATTTGATTGCTGAGGATGATAGTTGGGTTGACCCTGAGAGGGTTAACTATGGTGCAATGTTTGCTTCTCATTGGATCTCTTTGAAGGTCAAGACTTTTGGGCGTGGGAAGACAGAGTATGTTGGGAGTCTGCTTACTCCTATTTTCCAGCGACTGTGTATTTCTACTGATTCGATTTCCGTTTGTACTGAGAGGTGCGTTATTGATGAGGAGCATTTGAGGAACTCTACATGGATGAAGAGGGAGATGCTATGGCGTTTTAGGGATTCTACTGGTACTCATCTGATCAGATTGCCACGACCAGACCTCACCACTATCGGAGAGGATGCAGAGCAGTTGCGTTTTCTTCCTCCTGCTTCTGATTTTGTTATACCATCACCTTCCCGTCGTCAGACTGCTGAGCCACCTGCTGCCGGTTTTGCTGATGATCACCCTGCTGGGGGTTTTGAGTTCGGTTCCTCCTCTGGCACTACAACGATAGATTTCCCTGAGCCACCACAGCCTTCTACTACTATGAGTCGAGGAGCCTACCAGGAGTACCAGATATCCACCATGCGTGCCATCTGGAACGCGATTGCTCGATTGTCTCGGTGTGGCTGCGTCCGTCCCACTAGGCGCAGATCACGTTCTCCTCCCCTTGATAGAGCGACTGGTAGCGATACTGACCCTGCTGATGGTGATGCTGGTTCTGAGGGTTGATTCTACTTCTGTTTACGGTTTCTTTTATCTTTTTTCTCTTTCACTTTGAGTCATTTTTATTTTTCCTTGAGTCAGTTTGTCCTTTGTTCCAGATTGAACTTGTATTGCATTTTGAACCATTATCTATCATGTTGCATTTAGTGTTGTGTTTGATTGATTCTTAACAGAGCTGCCTTTTATGAGAGAAACACAATTAACATGTGGCTAACAGGATTCAACGTCGGACTATTGGACGTTTTGGCTTTGCATCGATCGATGCAAACTCTGCATCGGTCGACACAGAGGCTAACAGTTGGTAACACGCATCTGGTTCATTTGTTCACTACTTTTTCAATTTGATTTTTGTCTCTTTGTCAATCTCAGGCTTGATAACACTGGGGACAGTGTTGTTTAAGTCTGGGGGAGGCTAGTTACTAACTAACTACTTTTTCTTTCTTGTGTCTGTTGTGTGTCTGTCAAAACCATACTTTTGAGTCAAATTTTTAAAAATTTTCTTTTTGGAATTAAGATCTCTAACTAATGGTTTCTGTTCTTTGGCTAACACTCTTATGAATCTTGATTATGCTTTATCTCGGAACTGAAGTTTGGAAAAGCTATGAGCTGTATCAACAATCCTGAAAGCCCTTATTCAAAGGATATCTGGTTAAACTAACGTTGTCTCAACTTTTATCAGGATTTTAACCAGACTTAATCTCTTACTTTGGGGTTGGAAATCAGTGGACTAGACTTCTTCTTCGGGCCATACAAGACAGTGCAATTTTTCAAAGTATGTCTCCCCTCTCTCTTCCCTTCAGTACTTAAAAAAAAAAAAGATGAGATGATTTTGATCAGTTTAGAGAGGTAGGTAAATTACCTGTGACCTCATTATTCTATTATTCAGTCAAATGATCACACAAAGCTTGGAAGCGAAGGGTAGGTAAATTACCAATGACCCCGATATTCGCTTACATCTTTGATTTTTTTTAAGAAAAAAAAAAAAAAAAAAATCAATCCCTTGGAAGTGAGAAAAGGGAGAGGAAAGGAGATGTATGAAGAATATCTTGACCTGAAGAGAGTCCATATGCCACTGATCGATACACCAAGGTAAGAACTCACATGTATTTGCTTTAATTTATGTAATGAGATGACAATGGTGAGACTAGAGATTCCTAAGGATTGTGGGATTTGAGTAAGGAATGTTGATGCTTCTCAATTGACAAAGTATATGAAGTAAGTTCTGAAGATCAAGGCGATGAAGAGTGCGGAAAATGTTTACCTGCAGTTGAGTGAATTCCATGTTTTCAAACCTCTTTCAAAGGTCTAAGTTTCTGTTTTGCTTGAGGGCAAGCAAAGGCTAAGTTTGGGGGAGTTGATATATCATGGTTTTTTGTGGTTTTTAATCATGATATAAGTGTGTTTTTGAGTTTTTTGATTTTTTTTCTAGGTTGTTTTTGAGTCTTTATAGGTTTAGGTACACATTGGCACGGATGAAACACAAGGGAGCTAAAAGAGGATGATTTGGAGCATAATCAAAGCATGAAGGCTGATCAACAAAGCTCGGAGACGAGATCAAGACTATGCATCGACCGATGCAATCTCAGCATCGATCGATGCAATCTCAGCATCGATCGATGCAGTTGCCACAAACCAGACGGAAGTTGTTTCCACAAGCTTTAGAAGATTTGCAAAATTTGCCCAAGTTTCTCTTATTTGCAATTAAGGCCCAAGACGTGTTTTAGAGTATTTATAGGATTTTTATGGTCATTGTTTAGACCTAAGTTTTATTCTGCAACCAAAAGAGATATTGAGAGCTTTGGGAGAGACAGATCTGATTTCATCTGTAGAGAGAAGATTCTTGAACTCCTTTCTTACTTTTTAATACCAATAGCTTATTATTCAGAAAAGATATTTTGTTCTACATTGAATATGTATGAGTAGTTTGTTTGTTAGGTTTAGGGTTTTTCATATGGTTTTTATGGTGAATTAGATCTGATATTTTAGGATTCATTATCTTCTATGATCTTCATCTTAGGTTGTTCTTCATATTAATTCTTGACTGATCACCTAGAATTAATACCTAGGAAAATAAATTGATACGAGGATATAATTGATTTTTCTGATAAAACCTTTTGATGAACAAAATTATTTCTTGCAAAGAGATTTCATTTAATAATTTTGTGAACAATCTAAACTTGTTTTTAAAGCTGATTTTTAACCTTGAATTTTGCAAAGAGATTTGAATTTTCTGGTTCTAAATTTTGATAATATTTGTAGTGAAAACTGATTTATTTTACAAGAGTGTTTAGAGTTCTAGATCTGATTTTTAATTGCTTGAATCCTATTATTTGACTGATTTAATATTTCATAAATTCCTGAGAATTTCCCTAGGCCTAGCTCTTTGATCCCTTGAATTTACAACACCTTTAAATTCTGTTTTTGCATTGTTTTTAATTTAATAGTTTGATTTAGCATAATTAAAAGATTAATAAGTCTATTGTGTGATCTAGAGTCTCTGTGGATTCGACCCCTAGAATATTACAACTGCAAGGCTGTTAGTATCTTAAGGGTATTACAATTTGAGCATATCATCCAGCTCCCTCAATATACGGTTCCCCTGAGTCAACCCCAAGAACCGCGCCTCCATACGATTAAGTGCCTTATGCGGAAAATACTTGGCATTGAACTCTCCCACAAAATCCATCCAAGTCATCTCACGCTGCACTCTCCGTGCCGTCACCGACCTCCACCAGACCCTCGCATCCCCCAAAAGGTTGTGCGCTGCCAAGTTTACCTGATAATGGTCGCGACACTAGAGCGACTGGAAAATATCTTTCATCCGCTCTCTCGACTCATCCGCTGCACTCAGATCTATGCCTCCTAGTAAAATTTCCGCACCCACATGTCGTAGCTGCACCAGCATCTGAACATACTGAGCATCCACTACCTCGGCCCCCGGCTGCACACCTACCTGCACTCCAGCTACAGGCTGCACCGCTGGATCCTGCCCACCAACCACTGGCGACACTACTGGAACCTACCCACCATCCACTGAAGGCACCACTGGAACCTGCCTACCAACCGCTAGAAGCCGCGCCAACACCTCAGCTAGCAAGCCCGCCAAGACATCGTCTCTACGTGGAGCACCCTCTGCTGAAAACCCCACTCCTAGGGCAACACATGTACCGACACCGATTGAGCTTGATTCACCTCCCATTTGCAAAAATTCGCCAAACACTTAAATGAATGTGAAATAGATGGTCTTTGGAATTGCAAGTCTTTACTTTTAGTTGGAGGTTGAACTAGATCGATGCATGGTAATAAGCATAAAAAAATATTTGTAAGTATGTTGATTGATCTTAGCACCATTAAACTATCTTTAAGGACTATAGCTTGAA
>NC_025695.1:19888146-19889362 GCF_000633955.1 Camelina sativa | reverse complement strand
CTTGTTTATTGATTTCTTAGCTTAAATCCTGTTGTTTGATCGTTGTTTGATTCGTTTTGGTATTGCTCTGTTTTTCTTGTGTTGCTCTGTTTTGTGTATTTGTCCAGCTAGTCCCTGCACTCGATCGAGTACTTGCTCGAGTTCCAACCCAGAACTTGTGTTTATGATTTGTGTTTGTCCTGTTTCACTCTAGTTGCATCTCTGTTGCATTCATTTAGTATCATGTTCATTACTTACCTTGTATTAGTTCAATACTTGCATTACCATAGTTTCTATTTCTGTTTTAGCTTCATAATTGTCATAATCATTCTGTTCCATTTGCATTTAGCTCCTAGTTCTTGTAGTTTTACTTTCTGCACTTTACATTTCATCATAGGATTGTTAGTGACAAACAACCTTTATATCTGGCTTGACTTAGACTCATATGCACATCCTGATTGATTGCAAACACTCAGATTGGATTGACACCTCTTATACTACAACTGCATAAGGGGAATTGAAACACCCTGCCATCCATTCATTCATAAGTCATCATTCCATACATCATTCATCACCATACCAAAAATATGTGTTTCAATTTGACGCCATTGCCCATTTGAGTTTATTTGTGACAATTAGGGTCATTATTAGTCTAAGATTAAGTTCTATTGCTACCTTGATCACTACTAATCTCGATTCTTCTTCTGCTTGTCTGTGTTGAGTTTCAGGTACCAACTCGACCATCAACTCGAGCTAGCACTCGACCGAGTGCTGATCGAGTACCTGATCGAGTCACAACCCGAATACATTTGTCTTCTCATCTCAGTCAGCCCGACCTTCAACTCGAGCCTGTGCTCGACCGAGTACCTGTTCGAGTCAGTAATGATGTACCACAACAGTATGTTCAATTACATACCCATGCAACATCAACCAGTATACCAGGCTGAATTGTATCCCTCTCCATGGTTCCAGACCTCACAAGCTCAAGAACCTGACTTAAGAGCTATGATGCAACAAATGTTGCTTGGGCAAGCCACTAAGCAGATAGAGGAAACAAGGCAGTTTGCTGAGCTGCACCAAATGTTGAATTCTTATTCTACTGGACTGAATAACCAGTTGGAGAGACTGAGCTCTACAATCACGAACATGGAGAGTTGCATGGCTTCTACTTCCTCTCCTACACCAAACCAACTTCAACACCCAAGGGAATGCACTGCTAAGGCCATTCATCTCAATG
>NC_025695.1:19886375-19886522 GCF_000633955.1 Camelina sativa | reverse complement strand
GTCAACGGCTCGGTCAACTCGACCAGTGCTCGGTCGAGTGGCTGGTCGAGCTGGCTTCTCTCGTGCATTCTCCACTCGGTCGAATCCTCCCAAGCACACTGTCGAGTGGTGGTCGAGTGGTGCGGTCGAGTTGGACTCCGGACCTTG
>NC_025695.1:19883955-19886315 GCF_000633955.1 Camelina sativa | reverse complement strand
TCGACTGGGAAGTAATGGCTAATTTGATCCGGCTTCTGGCTCGATCACAACTCGGTCGAGTGGTGGTCGAGTAGGTGGCCGAGTGGGTACCTAAAACACTAAACAGCCAAGCAAAGGAAGATTCCAGTTAAGTAACTTCACAAGTGTTGAAAACGAACTTAATCTTAGACTAATAATTATCCTAAATGTCACAAAACACACTCAAATGGGCAACGACGCCAAATTGAAACTGACTTTTTTTTGGTGTATGAATGACTGATGTATGGAATGATGATGTATGGAATGAATAGAAGTCAGGGTGTTTCAATTCCCCTTATGCAGTTGCAGTATAAGAGGTGTCAATCCTATCTGAGTGATTGTGAACAATTAAGATGTGCATATGAGTCTAAGTCAAGCCAATTGTAAAGATTGTTTGACACTAACAATCCTAAAATGATATATGAAATGCAGAAAGTAAAAACAACTAAAACAAGATACTAAATGCAAACAGAACAGACAAATTAAAGCTATAATGAAACTAGAACAGAGATAGACACTATGCTAATGAACTAATGCAAGACAAGTAATGAACAGGAAACTACGTGAATGCAATGGAAATGAAACAGGAATGAAACAAGACAATCACAAATCAAAAACACAAGTTCTGGGGATGAACTCGAGCAGCACTCGACCGAGTGTAGGTCGAGTACGTGGTCGAGCTAGACTTAAACGTGAAAACAGAGCAACACAAGAAAAACAGAGCAATGCAGAAACTAATCAAACAACAAGCAAGCAATGATATTTAGACTAAGATTTCAATAAACAAAGAAGGCCTTGAGGAGGGATTCATGGGCTGAGCTAATCATTGTGGTTATCTAACTTGGTCAACAAATCTCAAGCAAACATTGAGCTGATCTCTAGACATACTATTCTAAGACATGTTTAATCCACTCTCATGGCAAGAAACAATCAAACCTATGCATTTCTAGACTTGTTCTCACAAAGAAAAGAATCTACACAAGCAGGCATTAAGCAATACATCTCAAACCAAACAAGACTTCTAATCTCTTAGCAAGCCTAATGGTAAGCTCTAGATCTAGCCTTATCTATGCTCCTTAGACATTGGTGTGATGCTAAGATGCTTGAAATCAAACCCTACCTTCTCAGATATAGGATCAGCATTAAGATCATCTAGCCTAGAAGAGATCTACAACAATCAAGCTTGACCAAATCAAACAAACCACAAGATCAACCCAGCCTAACCCATCCTCAAGGTCCTAAACAAACTACTCACAAGAACACATGGTGAAATATGTCAAAAACCCAGAAAATAATGAAACTTGCATCATTAGAAAGATGAAACAGAGATCTACAATATTGATGAAGGAATAAAACTCGAAATCTTAATACTTTGAAAGTTATGAAACAAACAAAATATAAGAATCTAGTCTTTCTCTCTCAAACAAGTACAAAATCTAAAAAAAAAAAAAAGTGCAAAAGGAATAATATCTAAAAAAGGTAAAAACTAGGTTTTAGACTCTCTAAAAAGCTGGATTCTTTTTTTGGCTGCAAGTACAAGGGCCTTATATAGGAGGTGAGGTGGAAGCCCTAAAAATACAAAAAGTCAAAGCAGTCAACGGCTCGGTCAACTCGACCAGTGCTCGGTCGAGTGGCTGGTCGAGCTGGCTTCTCTCGTGCATTCTCCACTCGGTCGAGTCCTTCTCAGCACACGGTCGAGTGGTAGTCGAGTGGTGCGGTCGAGTTGGACTCCGGACCTTGATTCTACAGCCTTAACTCTCTTGTTTTCTCCTCAGGATTGCTTCACTTCTCCTCAGCATTGCTTCCATGCTCCTTAAGCTCCAAAATCACCTGTTTATGCATGAAAAGATGCAAATGCAATGCAACTATACTCTAATGCATGATTAGTCCTAAAGCTACACAATAATGGCCTAAATGGATAGCAAAAGATGCAAAAGTTGTGAATAAACTAAGGGAAAATAAGGTAAAATATATGAACATCATCAAGTTGATGTCCCAGAAGCTGTTAAGCCTGCTAAGTACATTCCTCCTGGTTATAAACCACCTCTACCATTCCCAGGACGTTTCAAAGCACAAAAGCTGAAAGAACTCAGAGAAATTATTGAGAAAAGGGAAAAGTTAGCTTTGCAACAAGAGAAGGAGTTAGCTTTACAACAAGGGGAAGTCATTGAGTAGGAAGAAGTCATGGCTTTTAAGGAAGAGGTTGTGATTGAAAAGAAGGAAGTGAGGGTCATTCAACAGGAGGAAGTCATTGAAGAGAAGGTAGAGGAGAGAGGACCAGCTTTGGAACAATATGCCCCATATCCTCTCTACAAAGGCATGTTACTTGACATATCCAAGCA
>NC_025695.1:19860787-19883624 GCF_000633955.1 Camelina sativa | reverse complement strand
AAGGTTTGACCATGAACTTTGATATTACAAATCCATCTAACCTACCAACCATTGGGGGTCAACCATTTAAGATTGAAGATAAGGCTGATTTTGGGGTTTTGAGAGAAGAAGAGACTTCAACAGCTAAGGTCACATCTCATGAGGAATCAGTTCAACATCTTAAGGGTTCAGTTCAAGAGCTGACTGATCTGGTGAAGGATCTTCAAGTTCAGCTCAACAAGAGGTCTTTGAAGAAGGCAAGACCAAGACTCAAGTTTAAGAAGAAGCAAAGCTCAAATGTTAAGGAGGTAGTGATCAAGAAACAGCACCAAGGTTATCAAATAGAAACAGGGGGGATTTCATCACCTCCTTGGAATCCAAACCAAGCCTGAACAGGCATCAAAAGTCAAGCTTAGTGACTCTAAACAAGCTCACTAGGGAGGAAGTCCCTAAGGTATCCATGTACATATTGTTTAAGGTTTTTGGTATTTTGATTTTTGTTTTGGTATTTTCATGATCAGGGAAGCAAGGGAGGCCAGATAGAAGAGGAAAAGAAGACTCGACAGCCAGCTCGACCCCCCCACTCGACCAGGCACTCGACCGAGTACCAGTCGATGGCCATAGTCGAGTTGCCCCAGTCTCCTCCTCCAAATCAACAAGACCCCAACTACACTTTTGACAGCATGCAAGAGGATGTGGACAGTTTTTTCTCCAATACTTGAGGTACCACTATCACCTTCCCTTTTAAATACCATTGCATTTCATATTGTGTTTTGTTTTTGATCTTGAATCCTCTTACAAATTTCTTTCACACAGAGGACTGTGTGATTTAAGTTTGGGGGAGGGTTTGAGATAGCATTTGATATTGTGTTTTGTGTTCTTATTTCAAATTTTTAGCATCATCATGTTAGTATTTGCATAGCATCTAAGGCATAGAAAAACCCTAAAAATTTGAAATTTTTTGCAAAAATCTTTATAAAAAAAAAAGAGTGTTCATGTAGTTTGCATTGCATATTAGGATCTTGTTTAGCATGTTTCATGTAGGATTGTATAATATTTGCATTAGGGATCTATGATGAGTTTTGCCTTGTTAGCTTGTTTTATTCACTAGACTAGGATCAATGCCCAAGTTAATAGTACTTTGATGCTAGTTGAGTGGTTAGAAGCATAAGATTGAACCAAGCCTTGAATTCCTGCATTGCATTTGGTCTAAATTGAAGCATGTTGTGATTTGATGCCATTTCCTACTTATAAGAACTTAATATTGACTGTTAAATATCAATGTGTGCATTGCTTTAAACTCATGGATACCATATACATATTTGGATCATCTTCCTCCTTTTTACCACTCTTGTTGATCCAAGTAGCTGATTGAATCATTAAAATCAGTTTCCAATACCCTTAACCAACCCTTCTTTCAAGCCATGTTTATTCTTGAGTGTGTAAGGCCTATTTTGGGATTGAGCTTGGTAGAAAGTGTTAGGTTTGAACTGACAAGAATAATGCCTTGTGTAGTTCTAGTTTGCATTTTCCAAACTAGATAGGACTAGGTGATTTCATTGTTGGGTTTGGGATTTGGTTGTTTGAAAAAGAAAGAAAAGAAAAGAGGAAAAGAGAAAGAAAAGGTTAGAGTCTTTAGGAGGGGAATGTGTTTAAGTAAAATCAAAGTCTAGTGAAAGAATGGGAAGTATGATATTGTTTAAAGATGGTTTCAGTCAAAGAAAAGAAAGAAAGAAAAAGAAGAGTATAGCAAAATGCTTTTATGTCTTAAGAATAAGAAGAAAAGAAAACCATAGCAAATAAGTAAGAATCTCCCATTCCACTAGAAAGATCAAATAAGAAACCTCTCCTAAGACTTTAAAATCAAAAGAGAAAAGGGTGAAAGAGAAGAGAAGAAGTTAAAGGGTAGCACTAGGATCAATTGGGTTTAGATTGATAGGATAAACACTTTGGGTGTCTTTGGGTAGACAAGGTTTTGTTCTTGTATGTGTCTAAGTGTTCTTACCTTTAGCATTCTTCTAAAGCTCAATCCATTTTTATGAGAGAACCTTGATATTGATAAGCCCCACTCTAAAGAGAGACCATCATTGTCTCTAAACCTTTTACTACCAAGCCAAATGAGTTTAAGCATTGCATATAATTGATTCATGTTCTTGATTAATGAATGTTAAAGGAAATGGTTGATTTGAATGCATGTGGACATCTAAGGCTCAAATCAGTAAAGGTTGTGATATGCTTGTCTAAAATCTTTAAGTACAGCTCATTCAACTTGCATCATAGTACTAGTAACTTGGACATTGATTCTAGATGGTCTATTTGCAAGCTTTAGGAGCTGAGATCCCACTTTCAAACCTCACCTACCTTCTTATGTCTTGTTCATCTGCTTGAGGGCAAGCAAAGACTAAATTTGGGGGTGTTGATGTTCATATATTTTACCCTGTTTTCCCTTAATATATTCACATTTTTTGCATCTTTTGATATCCATTTTGACCATTATTGCATAGTTTTAGGACTGTTCTTGCATTGCATTTGCATCTTTTCATGCATAAACAGGTGATTTTAGAGCTTAAGGAGCATGGAAGCAATGCTGAGGAGAAGTGAAGCAATCATGAGGAGAAAGCAAGAGAGTTAAGGTTGAAGAACCAAGGTCCGGAGTCTCACTCGACCGCCCACTCGACCAGAAACTCGACCGTGTGCATTTAGGGTGTTGCATTCTTGCATTTGCATACTTTGGATGAAAACAGGTGCTTTTGAGCCTAAATTGGGGAAAAACAAGGACAAATCCGAACGTGTACCCGAAGGAGCCATCGAGCTGGAAGAACAGTCCGAACCCCAACACGATCGAGGAGGGTCCGAGAGAAGGAAGAACAGCCCGAAGCCCTACCCGAAGAGTAACCCGAGCACATCCTCGTGCACCCCATCGAGCAGACCCTCGGGCAGGACTGGGAAGCTAGGGTTAATGGGTTTCCATATATAAACCCCCCTCTTCTTTCTCTCGCCCTAGCACGCTGCATACCCTCAAACCAGAGAGCGAGAGCTTCTGTGAGAGAACTGAGCGACTCAAAACTCTTTTCCACTTTTATTAGAATTTACTTTTATATAATTTTGTTATTTATTTAGATTTCTACTTTGTACTCTATTTTCTCTACTCTATCTTTCAATACAATGCAATTTTCGTTTATCTTTGTTTCTATGTCTTTTGTAATGATTTCCGAGTAGTGCAGTAAAGTTTCTAGGGATGGGATAGATGATTTTGTGTTCTTGATCGGTTAGGATGTCTTAGTTTGATTTTTTATATTTTATAAATTCCCTTCTAGATTGGTGTTCTTAATGCTGTCAACAAACCGAGAGGGTGAGATTAGATCTAAGGTGTTTTACCACCGAGAGGTGTAGATGAAATGCTTGAATCAACCAATGCTAGAGATTTACTCACTTAGCCTAAGAGATTAGATGAGTAAGGGGTTTATTGACAATAATGAATCGGTTCATTATTGCCTGCTTGGTCATGTTTCTCCAACGAGAGTTGGGTAGGGGAGTGATCAAGATTGATTGTTTCTATCACGAGAGTGTTTTAACAAGATTTTAGAGATTCATTGTCTAGGTAATATTTGCTTGAGGCATGTAAGACATTTGTATTGGTCAGGAACACTTAGGAGTCGATTACCCCATCCTTAGAAGCTTTTGTATTTTAATTGTTTGCATTTTTATTCATCACTCGATCCCTTACCCGAAGAGGTACACTATCACCTGCTTCGAGTAACCCCTCGAGTTGTTCATACCATCTTTGTTTACTCGATCACCCCACCCGATCTTGTACTCGAATGCTTGCATCGAGTGCTTAGGTCGTGTGGTTCCTTGATTATATTCTTTTCTTTTATTATTTTAGGATTTTTAGACAAAACCATTTATTGCTTGGCTTGACTTGCTTGCTTCTGATTGCATCCTATCTACTAGCATAACAACCATTTGGATTGATAACCCTTTGTAATACAACTGCATAGGAAATTGATACCCTGGGTGAAAAACCTTAATATCACACACTCACACTGACCTCGTACCTGTCCCCGCCCACTGCCACGCCCACGCCCATGCCCACAACCACGACCATGACCTCGACCACGACCACGACCACCCCCGCGACCAGCAGCTCCCTCACCTCTAACCATCTGTATCACCAAAAATAGAAGGCTAAGCAAACAAAACGACCCTAACTACACAAAGAACACAACTCACCGTGGAATCACAAAGTACGCTCGAAGAGGATGTTCTAGGACTCCATGCTACACACAAGCATTCAATCCAACATCCACAACGCAAAACACACAACAACCCCTTACCTAGAACCGTATGGGCTCTCAAACCAAACTGAAATAACCCGACCTGTTTTTTATTTTTAATAACCAAATATCTAGTGATCCCATACTAACTAGCAACCTACCCCCAATCATCAACAAAAGCGGATAACAAATAAATCAACTCCAGTAATCAATAACCATCAAAGAAATAACATAGCATCATTTCCAACAATAATCCAAAACATAACTAATAATGAAACCAACATTCCTAACATCCATTCTATACCACTAAGTTCCACTCTAACATCCTAAGAAAGACACAGAGCAAACAACCGAGCCTCTAGAACATCTTCCTCTTCATAGCCTTGATCCACGATCATACTTTGCCTTTACCTGCGCCACAACACAAAAGAGAGGCGTAAAGATTACCAGAAATACCTAGTGAGGTAATCCTTCCATCTACTGGGCTTTACACACAAGCAATAAGATCTCTCATGCTACAAACAACAACAATAAAACAAACCAGGAAACATGCACAAAGCAATACGACATAAACCGGTCCCTGCAAAAGGGTGTCGAGCGACACCAGGTGGTGTCGACCGTCACTGGTCATCTGGTGTCGACAGACACCATATTGATGTCGACCGGCACCAGCTCGACACTCCCGAAACCCTAACGGTGTCGATCGACACCTCCACATGGTGTCGACCGATGCTCGCCAAGTCCCCGAGCCGTCCTCGCGTTGGTGTCGACCGACACCGATGCCGAGCAGCGATTTCCTTCGAATAGAACCTCCGAATCTCGCCTCCAAGCTTCTCCTTTTCGTCCCACAAGATCCCAAGAACGAATCCAAGCCTCATGAGCTACCAAAAACTCACAAACAACCAAAGAAACAACCACACAACACACAAAATCACAGAAACATAGATCCTAGCTTAGATAAGCCATGGTCATTCACTCACCTTTGCCAATCAATGAGAAAATCGACCAACCCACGACCAGAAAGCTCCACAGCAAGCTCTTTTCATGTCCTTAGCCTTAGATCTCACTCCCCAAGCACAAATGTCTCAAAAACAAGCAAGGAACCTCACAAGAACTCACTGAAAGGTTCTCTCTCTTTCTTCTTCTCTCTGCAACGAAAAGGCTGAAGAGGAAAGAAGAAGTCGACTTTTCCAATTTATAGTCGAGTTTAGGGGTTCCCCTAACCAACCACGCAAACCGGAGAATTAAAATCAAACTGATTTGACCAACCGCGAACGGTGTCGACCGACACCACAAGCAGTGTCGATCGACACCCCTACCGAAAACCTAATCTTTAGTTCGCGAATGTTACAATCACAAGCCGCTTAACCTCTTTTGCAGCTTTAATATACTTACCAACC
This sequence comes from Camelina sativa, assembly GCF_000633955.1. Taxonomy (NCBI): domain Eukaryota; kingdom Viridiplantae; phylum Streptophyta; class Magnoliopsida; order Brassicales; family Brassicaceae; genus Camelina; species Camelina sativa. Next base: position 19,877,968 of record NC_025695.1, on the reverse strand, counting down.
GATAGATCTCTCAAGAATCACATAAACACGGTTGTTGTTCTTTCAGTTTTGCACAACATTCTTTTGAATGTGGGGTTTCGGTTGTTACTGCCAACTTGCATATTTGAAGATCTGCCGCAACACATGCTGCTCTCACTTCAGCCCCCCAAAATTGTTGTTTTGGTTAGAGCAAGAAACGACAGAGCGAAGACCTTGAACATTATTGTAATGAATTTCATGTCTTGAAACTATAATGACTTCGTTCTATATAATTTTATTTCAATTTCTCGTAGATGTTTGAGATTTTGATTATGGAATATGTTCACAGGGCGATGAAGTTATATAGGAGTATGGAGAGATGGAGTAATGTTTTGCAATAATCAAGTGAATTTTTTATTGGGTAAAAAGCAAATTTCTTTTTTCTTTTTATTCAGCTTTAGTTTATTTCATATCTATGTGATACAATAATTAATAAAAATGTGTATGATTATCAAAACTTTTAAAACAATGTCATTTTGTATTAATTATAAATATATTTATATACATATATAATTTATATTTTTTTAGCATCATATATATAATTTATATTTGTGTACATGCAAATGTATATAGATATTAAAAAGTATCTTTGAATATATTCAAACAGTAATTGTAAAGTAAATAATAAAATAATTTGTAAAAATAAATAAATCAATCTATGTCAAATCTGTAAATTTTTGTAATCTGGGGCACTAATTTAGATTGAATAAAACAAGATTAAAGGAGTGATTTGGAGAGAATTTATAAATTTTAGATTTAATTTAAAGTTTTAACAGCAAAAAAGTTACCAATCATGTTTTTAGAACTTTATTTGTTATTAACAGTTTTTGAAGTCTAACTGCTCACTTTTTATTTATTGATGTACATTCAATTTTTTAAAGTCACAAATGTGAGACTTTTTTAGACTGTAGAAAAAAATAAGATAAAATTATGTGTTTTTTCTAATTTTATTCCCCATAGGTGTATAATTTAACATTAACTTTATTTTTTGTTATTTTGATATCCATTTTTCATAATTATATTGTATTAATGACCATCATAAACCATTATCAATTACATTCGAGTGATGGTTGTTCGATCCACAAACCTAACCATATCTTTATATGGATTAATTATTTTTTATTTCTCGTTAATGAATTTTACTATTTCTTTAAACTTTTATTTTAAATAAAATTTATTATGTTGACAAATAAATTGAGTTTTAGCACAAACTTTATTTATAAAAAAATGTAATAAATATAACAGACACAGTTTCTACAGTTTTTTTATTACCAATCGTATTTTAACAGTCAATGATTAATAACAGTTTATACAGTTAAAGTTTCTACAACACAAGTTTATGCAGTGAAAGTGACTACAACCAAAAGTAATTGTCGTTACTAATTGGTCCCTAAGAATATGGGTCGTGAAAGTGAACTGAAAAAAGTGCAATTTTTTTCTCTCTCGCTCATGTCAACAAAAACACTAAGTTTTAATGCTTATCTCTTAGTCATTAGAGACAAATACTAAAATCTTCATATTTTCTTAAAAATGTTAAGTCTATTGAAAATGAATAATAACAGCCTTACAAATCACATTCACAATAATGAACAACATCATTTGATTCATCCTAATATGTTGGGCATAGTTTAATCATTGGGACATGCCTAATATGAAACTCAAAATCTAGTAAAGCGGTATCTCTACCTATTAACAAACTGAAGAATGAAAAATACTTAATTCTCAAGGTGACTAGGTTTACGAAATCCTGACCCTTGTTGATATGGGAGAAGTTAGTCACAAGATAATACTTTACCAAAGAATAAAAGGCAAATCAATATTGAATTTTGAGGATTGACAATAATGATATATATTAGAAACGAACACTTTATTGTTTCAGGTCAATAACCTTGACAAGATAAACTTCCAATCTCAAATATGATTTTGATAACTATAACATTAACAACTAGANGCGGTATCTCTACCTATTAACAAACTGAAGAATGAAAAATACTTAATTCTCAAGGTGACTAGGTTTACGAAATCCTGACCCTTGTTGATATGGGAGAAGTTAGTCACAAGATAATACTTTACCAAAGAATAAAAGGCAAATCAATATTGAATTTTGAGGATTGACAATAATGATATATATTAGAAACGAACACTTTATTGTTTCAGGTCAATAACCTTGACAAGATAAACTTCCAATCTCAAATATGATTTTGATAATTATAACATTAACAACTAGAGAAAGGTATATCACAAGCTGCTAAGACTTTTTTGGCAGCCGTAATATACTGACCAGCCGATGGGTCTTTTAAGTAATCACAAAAACACGACTGTTGTTCTTTTAGTTTTGCGCAACATTCCTTCGAAGGTGGACTTTTAGTTGTTACTGCAGATTTGCATATTAGAAGATCTGCCGGAACACATGCTGCTTTCTCTTCTTCCCCCAAAATCAATGTTTTGGTTAGAGCTAAAGACGACATAGTGAAGGCGATGAAGGCGATGAATACGAATGTAATGAACTTCACGTCTTGTAATCTTAGTGACTCCCTTCTATGTACTTCTATCTTGTTTGAAAATATTTGAGAATTTGAATATGAATTATTAAAAGGATGGTGAAGATATATATAGAGGGTATGTAGATGTGGGCTAATGTTTTGCAATAGTTTGCTTTTTCTTTTCTTTTTTTTGAAAAAAGATAATATCTTTTGTCGTTTTATTTATATTTAATGATTTCAAATCTATGTGATACAATTATTAATAAAAATTTTGTTAATATAAGTGTGCTTTTTTAAATGAAAGTTTATTTTTTTGGGGTAAAAGACAATGTCTTGTGTCTTTTTAATTTAACTTTAGTTCATATCATATCTATATGATATAATTATAGATGAAAGAGTCTATTACACAAGCTAAACTAAGTGTGCTTTTTTTGTTGGATAAAAGCTAGTGTCTTTTTTCTTTATATTTACTTTCTAGTGCATTACATATCTATGTGATATAACTATTAATCAACATGTGTAAAATTAGCAGTTTTTTTGAAAAACAAAGTTATTTACGATATTAATTGTGAATATTTATTTATATATAGTTTTTAGATTTGTGGACGATACTAATCTATATAACTTTTTGATATTAAAAGTATTTATAGAAATTTGAAAATTTTCAAAAATTAATTGTAAATAGTAATATAACTTGTAAAGTATTAAATAAACAAATTAAAGAATATCTATGTCAAATAATGCAACGCCCGTAAACCGGAATCCCGGTTTTGGAGGATGCATCGATCGATGCAAGGCTGCATCAGTTGATGCAAGGTATTCTTCTGCGGGAAAACTTAATCCAAACACACGTATTGCTGCGTTTTGGATTTTGGAAACCCTAGGGGTCGATATACAAGGTTATGTTGACGCCCTTGGCCGAGTTGAGTCATTTTCCCTTCTGCAAAAGAGAGAAAGCTTCCAGAGAGTTCCTAGATAAGTTTTTTGCTTGTTCTTGAGAGATTTGTTCCTGTGGTTGGAGATCGGAGGCTGTGAACGTGTTAGGAGCGTGTTGTGGGCTGTCTCTCGTCGTGTGTGATCTGTTATCTCTGTTTTGCAAAGATGAGTGCATGTCCATGGCTGATCTAAACGATTATATGTGTATTTTGTATGATTTTGGTTGTTGATTGCTTGTGTGCTTGTTTGTTGTTTGTCTTGGTATTCGTGGCCTTTGGAAGGCGTTTCTAGCATCAAAGAGCTGAGAGGAGTCAGAGGAGATAGGGTTTGGCGATAATTCGCGTAACTACATCGATCGATGCAAGGAATGCATCGGTCGACGCAGTTAGGGATTTGATGGAGACGAGATGTGTTGCATCAGTCGATGCAAAGAGTGCATCCGTCGATGCAAAGAGTGCATCGGTCAATGCAGGAGGCGTTGTATCAGATGATGCAAGGAGTGCATCGGTCAACGCATGGGCATTGCATCGGTTGATGCAAGGAGTGCGTCAAACAACGCAAGGAGTGCGTCAAACGACGCAAGGGCGTCATGCCAGCGCATGTGTTCAGAGTTGTCTGGTTTGCTTGTTTTTGCGCATTGATTATGTTTGTCTTTTCGCTTGTGTGTATAGTTGTAACGTCCGTGAACCGAAATCCCAGTTTGGGATGTGCATCAATCGATGCAGGTGTTGTATTGGTCGATGCAAGATCTGTTTTTTGCGGGAAGACTTAAGTGAAATGCTCGTTTGGTTACGTTTCGGGTTTAGGAAAACCCTTAGAGTCGAGTAGAAAATAATACTTTGACTTGCTTGGCCCAGTTTAGTTGTTTTCTGTGAACAAAGAGAGAAAAGGAGGAGAGGAGCCGTTCTTAAGAGAGTTTGGAGATTTTGGTGCCTATTCTTGAGAAATCTTGCCTGTGGAGTGGAGATCTGAGGCTAAGATCGTGGTAGGAGCTTGCTAGGAGACTTGTTCATGAGATTAGATATATTTTTCGTCATTCTCAAAGGTGAGTGCGTGGCCATGGCTGAGTGAGAAAATCATAGAACCGGACTATTAAGTGAGAAAAACGACCTAGGTCGTGTTTTATTATTGTCTCGCCGCTGAAACAGAGAGAAACAGAAGAGAAGAGTTTGTTCTTGAGTTTTGTTACTTTTTGTGAGATTTCAAGGCTTTTTGGGTGAGATCTTGTTGTGGGAGTGAGGATCCAAGGCTAGGAACGCGTGAGAGGCTTTCTGGGAGTGTGGGATTCGTCATTGTTTGTCAGAATCTTCCTACAGAGAGGTTAGTGCATGACCATGGCTGATCTAAGCCTGTGATTCCTTGTTGCTTGCTGGGATTGATTGCTACAGGTTCCTACGGACGTATATGGCTTGGGTTTTGAGTATTGGGCGATTTGGTGGAGTTTGGGAGCGAGATTCGATTCTCGGCTTCATGCAGATCGCGGTTGCAGAGGTAGTGTCCATCAACACCAATTGGTTTCGGTCGACACCAGTGAAGCGGCATCGATCGACATTGTGGGATAGTGTCGGTCGAAACCAAGAGCCAGTGTCGGTCGACACTTGGCTGGTGTCGGTCGAGACCTCCCTTCCAGCGAGATGATGTTTGTTTTCCTAGTTTGTATGTTAGTTTGTATTGATTGTTTGGACATTGGTATCACAGTTGCTTGTGTGTATAGCCCAGTAGATGGGAGGATTGCCTCACTGAGTGTTTATCAAATACTCATGCATCTCAATTTGTGTTTGTGGTGCAGGTAAAGGCAAAATGCGTTCGTGGAATCAAGACAATGAAGAGGAGGATGTTCTAGGGACTCGATTGGTTGTTGTCTGGCATTGCTAGGTTGCTAGAGTTGGGTCATTAGAAACATTTCTAGGTTTGGTTTTGTGTTTCCCGTTTTTTGGTATTTGGATATTGTTTATGTTATAACATTGGTTTATTATTGGATATTTATTGGATGTTGGTATTGGTTATTTCCGCTGTCGAATGTGATTGTGGTTAGGTAGCTAGTGGGTATGGGACCACTAGTTGTAGTTTTATTATTATTTATTATTTATTATTTATTAAAAAAAACAAAAACGGGTCAAGTCGTTTCAGTTTGGTATCAGAGCCCTTATGGTTCTAGGTTTGGATTCACTAGGCTATGTGTTGTACATGTTTGGGATTGCATGTCTTGATTGATTATGTGAGTCAATTATGTGTGGCATGAATTCTTAGAACATCCTCTTCGAGCCTACAGTGTGAATCCACTGTGAGTTTATGTTTCTTTGTGTTATGTTAATTGTTTTCTTAGCCTTTTGTTCATGGTAGTGCAGATGGTTAGAGGGGGCGCTGTTGCTGTTCGTGGTCGAGAACGCGGACGTGGTCGTGGACGCGGACGTGGTCGTGGTAGGGTCAGAGTCCCAGCGGTTAGTGAGACTGCGGACTAGAGTGTGACAGCTGAGGGTGTTAGCGAGTCGTAGGGTGTCCAGGGGGATTCCATGAGTGTGGCCAGAGGGGGCGGTGTTGATGCTCCAGTGGTCAATGATGATAGGGTTCCGGGTGTGGGAATTCCAGCGGGTGGAGTCCCTGATGTTGATCTTGCGGGCTTGTTAGCACAGGTGTTGGAGCGTTTACCAGTAGTGGTACCGGCTCAGGCTCAGGTAATGCCACCAGTGGTGGCGGAGGAGCGGCAGCCAGTGGCTGCGGATGTGGGAGGGCATCGTCGTTATTTGTCTATGCTCAAGGAGATGCATGGCATCAGTACTGTACGGTTTTTGGGTGGTACAGACCCTACTGTTGCAGATGCGTGGAGGACGAGTGTGGAGCATAACTTCCGCACTCTGAGATGTCCTGAGGAGTTTTGGGTGGACATAGGGGTCTACCACTTGATTGGTGATACTGAGGTGTGGTGGAGATCAGTGGCTGGTAGGAGAGTGCAGAGGGAGATTACTTGGGCTGACTTCGTGGGGGAGTTCAACCGCAAGTATTTTCCGAGAGTGGCATTGGACCGGTTGGAGGTGCAGTTCCTTCAGTTATCCCAGGGGACGCGGTCAGTGCGGGAGCTTGATTTGGAGTTCAGTCGACTTCTATGCTATGGGGGGTCGGGCTATGGAGTCTGAGGAGGCTCAGATCAGGAGGTTTTTTAGGGCCCTACATGACGATTTGAGGGTTCACTGTAGAGGGCGGAGTTATGCTACGCGTGCAGAGCTGGTTGAGACTGCGGCAGAGATCGAGGAGGATATCCGGGCACAGTCAGTGGCGGTTAGTCCAGCAGTTCAGCCTGGTAAGGCTCAGNTCCAGCCTAGCAAGGCTCAGCATCAGGGAGGTTCTAGCAAGGGCGGCAAGCCTGTGCAGGGAACCAAGAGGAGGTGGGAGGCTATGCAGAGGCCGAGTGGTGCGAGTTTCTTCGGTTGTGGGAGCAAGGATCACAAGGTTGCTAGCTGTCCCAAGAGGAGTGCTCCGACGACAGCGGCTCGTGTATGCTATCATTGCAGAGAGCCAGAGCACATCAGGCCCTTGTGTCCCAAGTTGTAGCCGGTGGCAGTGGCAGCGTTGCAGCAGGTGCAGCCGGGAGGGCAGCAGGTTGCACGGATTTAGCAGGCGCCACGGGTTTACACGACTGCAGAGACTGGTGGAACTAGTGCCGGGACGATCACAGGTATAATTTCTAGTACTCTGTCTTTGTGAATTCTTAGTAAGTTCAGATTTTATGCTTGCTTGTGATAAACTGTTAGGTTCTCAACACATGAGGTTTGTGTAGGGACCTTGTTGGTGGGCGGGTTTAAGTCCCATGTTATGTTTGATTCTGGAGCTTCTCATAGCTTCATTACTCCGGAGTGTGCAGAGAGCGCGGGAATCAGAGGGGATCCCAGGGAGCGTACATGAGTTGTTAGGGTTGCGGGTGGCAAGTTCATGAGAGTTATTGGACGGGCTAGAGGGGTGGATATTCAGATCGCAAGAGAGTCTTGGCCAACGGATTTGCTTATCAATCCAGTGGAGTTGTATGATATTATTCTTGGGATGGATTGGTTGCATCGGCATATGGTGCATTTGGATTGCCATCGGGGTAGAGTGGAATTTGAGCGTCCAAGAGGGAAGTTGGTTTTTCAGGGTATCAGACCGACTTCGGGGAGTCTCGTGATCTCAGTCATATAGGCTGGGAAGATGATCGAGAAGGGTCGTGAGGCTTATTTGGTTATGATATCTATGCCAGAGTCAGTGGGGAAGTCGACGGTTAGCGGTATTCAGGTTGTGGAGGAGTTTGATGATGTGTCCTAGTCATTGCAGGGATTACCACCATCTCGGTCTGATCCTTTTACGATTGAACTGGAACCAGGGACGACATCGTTATCCAAGGCTCCTTACAAGATGGCTCCAGCAGAGATGGCATAGCTGAAGAAGCAGTTAGAGGATTTGTTGAGCAAGGGATTCATCTGTCCTAGTGTATCACCGTGGGGAGCACCGGTGTTATTCGTTAAAAAGAAGGATGGGAGTTTCCGCTTGTGTATTGATTACAGGGGTCTCAACCGGGTCACTGTGAAGAACAAGTACCCTCTTCCCAGGATCGATGAGTTGTTGGATCAGTTGAGAGGTGCTATTTGGTTCTCCAAGATAGATTTGGCGTCGGGTTATCATCAGATTCCGATAGATGAGGCAGATGTGAGGAAGAGTGCTTTCAGGACGAGGTATGGGCATTATGAGTTTGTGGTGATGCCGTTTGGGTTGACTAATGCACCAGCAGCGTTTATGAGATTGATGAACAGCGTGTTTCAGGAGTTTCTGGACGTGTTTGTCATCATTTTCATCGACGACATCCTGGTTTATTCTAAGAGTCCCGAAGAGCATGCAATGCATTTGAGGGCAGTTCTGGAGAAGCTGCGGGAGCAGAAGTTGTTTGCTAAGTTGAGCAAGTGCAGTTTTTGGCAGCGTGAGATTGGTTTTCTGGGTCATATTGTGTCTGCAGATGGGGTTTTTGTAGGTCCAAAGAAGATTCAGGCTATCAGGGATTGGCCTAGACCGCAAAGTGCCACAGAGATCAGGAGTTTCCTTGGTCTAGCGGGTTACTACAGGAGGTTTGTGCAGGGGTTTGCGAGCAGAGCACGTCCGTTGACTAAGTTGACAGGGAAGGATGTTCCTTTTGTTTGGTCACAGGAGTGTGAGGAAGGTTTTACAAGCCTCAAGGAGATGTTGACTACTACGCCAGTGTTGGCTTTGTCTGAGCAAGGAGAACCCTATGTGGTTTATGCAGATGCATCCAGAGTTGGTTTGGGATGTGTGTTGATGCAGCATGGGAAGGTGATTGCCTACGCTTCGCGGCAGTTGAGGAAGCATGAGGACAACTATCCTACTCATGACTTGGAGATGGGTGCTGTAGTTTTTGCCCTGAAGATTTGGAGATCTTATCTTTATGGTGCAAAGGTATAGGTGTTTACAGATCATAAGAGCCTGAAGTACATATTCACTCAGCCCGAGCTGAATTTGAGGTAGAGGCGGTGGATGGAGCTGGTGGCGGATTATGATTTGGAGATAGCCTATCATCCTGGTAAGGCAAACTTGGTTGTGGATGCTCTAAGCCGGAAGAGGGTAGCTTCGGCTCAGGAGCAGTAGATGGAGTCTCTGGTAGGAGAGATCGGTGCTTTGAGTTGTGTGCTGTTTCTCAGGAACCGTTGGGTTTGGAGGCGGTTGATAGAGCAGATCTTCTGAGCAGNCATGAGGGCAACTATCCTACTCATGATTTGGAGATGGCTGCTGTAGTTTTTGCCCTGAAGATTTGGAGATCTTATTTTTATGGTGCAAAGGTACATGTGTTTACAGATCATAAGAGCCTGAAGTATATATATAATCAGCCTGAGTTGAATTTGACACAGAGGCGGTGGATGAAGCTTATGGCAGACTATGATTTGGAGATAGCTTATCACCCTGGTAAGGCTAACTCGGTTGCAGATGCTCTGAGTCGGAATAGGGTAGCTTCGGCTCAGGAGCAGGATATGGAGTCTCTTATAGGAGAGATCAGTGCGTTGAGTTTGTGTGTGGTTTCGCAGGAGCCATTGGGTTTGGAGGCGGCTGACAGAGCAGTTCTTGTGAGTAGAGTGTGGTTGGCACATGAGAGGGATTTAGGGGTGGTGGATGCCTCAAAGGATGCTGGTTCTGAGTATCAGGTTTCAGCTAATGGAACTATTTTGGTGCACGACCAGATTCGTGTGGCCAAGGATGAGGACTTGAGGCAGGGGATCCTGAAAGAGGCTCATGCGAGCAAGTTTTCTATTCATCCAGGAGCGACTAAGATGTACCGTGATCTCAAGAGGTACTATCACTGGGTCGGGATGAAGAAGGACGTGGCTAGTTGGGTTGCGAGGTGTGATGTTTGCCAGCTAGTGAAGGCTGAGCATCAGGTTCCAGGCGGAAAACTGAAGAGTCTACCCATTCCCGAGTGGAAGTGGGATATTATTACTATGTACTTTGTGGNAGCTGGTGGCGGATTATGATTTGGAGATAGCCTATCATCCTGGTAAGGCAAACTTGGTTGTGGATGCTCTAAGCCGGAAGAGGGTAGCTTCGGCTCAGGAGCAGTAGATGGAGTCTCTGGTAGGAGAGATCGGTGCTTTGAGTTGTGTGCTGTTTCTCAGGAACCGTTGGGTTTGGAGGCGGTTGATAGAGCAGATCTTCTGAGCAGGGTGCGGTTGGCTCAGGAGAAGGATTTGGGGCTGGTAAATGCCTCAAAGGATGTTGACTCAGAGTATCAGGTCTCAGATAATGGTACTATCTTGGTGCACGGTCGGGTTTGTGTACCCAAGGATGAGGAGTTGAGGCAGGAGATCCTGAAAGAGGCTCATGCGAGCAAGTTTTCTATTCATCCAGGAGCGACTAAGATGTACCGTGATCTCAAGAGGTAATATCACTGGGTCGGGATGAAGAAGGACGTGGCTAGTTGGGTTGCGAGGTGTGATGTTTGCCAGCTAGTGAAGGCTGAGCATCAGGTTCCAGGCGGAAAACTGAAGAGTCTACCCATTCCCGAGTGGAAGTGGGATATTATTACTATGTACTTTGTGGTGGTTTGCTAGTGTCCAGGACGTTTGATGCTATTTGGGTCATTGTGGACCGGTTGACTAAGTCGGTACATTTTCTGGCCATTAAGGAGACTGATGGAGCAGCGGTCTTGGCTAAGAAATATGTGAAGGAGATAGTCAGGTTACATCGGGTGCCAGCGAGTATTGTATCTGATAGGGATTCTAAGTTCATTCCGGTGTTCTGGGGAGCATTTCAGGCAGAGATGGGCACTAAGGTGCATATGAGTACAGCTTATCATCCCCAGACAGATGGACAGTCAGAGAGGATGATCCAGATGCTGGAGGATTTGCTGAGGATGTGTGTGTTGGGTTGGGGAGTCCATTGGGCAGATCACTTGAGCTTGGTAGAGTTTGCTTACAACAACAGTTATCAGGCGAGTATTAAGATGGCTCCTTATGAGGCTTTATATGGGAGGTCATGTCGCACACCGTTATGCTGGACTCAGATGGGGGAGAGGAGCATTTACGGGGTAGATTTTGTTCAGGAGACCTCAGAGAAGATTCGGGTTCTCAAGCTGAACATGAAGGAAGCTCAGGATCGGCAGAGGAGTTATGCCGATAGGAGGAGGAGAGATCTTGAGTTTCAGGTAGGAGACAGAGTGTACCTCAAGATGGCCATGTTGCGGGGTCCGAACAGGTCATTGACTGAGACTAAGTTGAGTCCGAGGTATATGGGTCCGTTCAGAGTGAATGAGCGTGTTGGACCAGTGGCATATAGACTGGAGTTACTTGAGGTTATACGTGCCTTCCACAAGGTTTTCCATCTGTCTATGTTGCGGAAGTGTTTCCATGAGGATGATCAGTTGTTAGCTAAGATTCCTGAGGATCTTCAGCCTAACATGACGTTGGAGGCGAGTCCAGTGAGGGTTCTCGAAAGGAGGATCAAGGAACTTCGGAAGAAGAAGATTCCTTTGATGAGAGTCCTTTGGGACTGTGATGGTGTTGAGGAGCAGACTTGGGAGCCTGAGGCGAGGACGAACGCACGGTTTAAGAAGTGGTATGAGAAGCAAGTCGCGACTTGAGCTAGTCTAGCCTGGTCCCATCTGTAATCCGTGGCTGGAGCGGGAATGGAGTATTCCAGCCCATCTCTCTTGTTTACTTGGTCGCTTAGGGGTGGTTGGTTGTGCGACTAAGTAATAAGATGAGGTGGTGCTCGGGGTACAAAGTTTCCTGAAATAGAAGTTTCCAAAAGTGGAAAGTGCAAAAAATGGAAAGTTTTATGAGAGTTAGAATTTGTCCATTTTTAGTGGCGGAGAGCCTTGGAGGGGCTTGTGTGGCCTTTGTGGCGGGCTGTTTAGCCAATTGTGTGGCCTTTGTGGCGGGCTGTTTAGCCAATTGTGTGGCCTTTGTGGCGGGCTGTTTAGCCAGAGTGTCTGTTTAGGCGGTCCTTCAGGAAAAAGGGTCTTCGTGACGGTCCTTCGGGGCAGATGGTCTTTAAGACGGACCTTCGGGACAGATGTTCTTTATGACGATCCTTTGGTACAGATGGTCTTTGTGACGGTCCTTCGGGTTGAGTGGCCTTGGTGCCGGTCTTGTTTAGGACATTTGTTTGGCCTTGGTGGCGGTCCTGTTTAGGACATGTGTTTGGCCTTGGTGGCAGTCCTGTTTAAGACATTTGTTTGGCCTTTGTGGCGGCCCTTGCGGCATGTATATGATCCTTGTGTGGTCATGAGGTATTCTAGTGAGGGGATATGTGGTTGGTAGGACATTGTGATGTTTTACGCAAGCCACGGGAAGGATACCTGGATAGGGATAGGACTCAGACGTGTTCAGAATTGTTTGCTCGCGACTCTTGGGGGACTTTGGTTCTCCTAGTACTGTCATATTCTGAGACTTTGTGGCTTGGGAGTATGGTTGGTATATCGACTTCGGATGACGATCTGGGGGCGCGCTGTAGGNTTTGTTTGGCCTTTGTGGCGGCCCTTGGGGCATGTATATGATCCTTGTGTGGTCATGAGGTATTCCAGTGAGGGGATATGTGGTTGGTAGGACATTGAAATGTTTTACGCGAGCCATGGGAAGGAAACATGGATAGGGATAGGACCCAGACGTGTTCAGAATTGTTTTCTCGCGCCTCTTGGGGGACTTTGGTTCTCCGAGTACTGCCATATTCTGAGACTTTGTGGCTTGGGAGTATGGTTGGTATATCGACTTCGGATGACGATCTGGGGGCGCGCTGTAGGGTGGCAACCCGAGAGACGAATATTGGACTTCCTTATATATTATGGCATGTGGGCTTAGGCCCGATGAGGAGCCAATATTATGGCATGCAGGCTTCGGCCTGATGAGGAGCCAATAAAAACTCAAGGTTTAGGCCTGTGAGTAAAGGAAAGTCCAAAAGTCGAGAGCAAATAATGCCTGGAACGTGAGTCTATCGCCTAGAGGTGACCTTCCGTAGATCGGTCGGAGGAGTGCGGGCTGTGGAGATGGTTGCACGGGAGTCCTTGGATGATGGTTGTTCGAGATTCGAGGACGAATCTAGGTTGGTGGGGGAGAATTGTAACACCCGCGAACCAAAACTGTGAGTTTTGGGGGAGGGTGTCGATCGACACCATAGTGGTGTCGGTCGACACCAATTCTGTCTGGTTCGACCAGAAGATTTTAATTGGCGATTTTGGTCTGTTTGGTTTAGGTAAAAACCATAGAACCGGACTATTAAGTGAGAAAAACGATCTAGGTCGTGTTTAATTGTTGTCTCGCTGCTGAAACAGAGAGAAACAGAAGAGAAGAGTTTGTTCTTGAGTTTTGTGAGATTTCAAGGCTTTCTGGGTGAGATCTTGCTGTGGGAGTGAGGCTCTAAGGCTAGGAACGTGTGAGAGGCTTTCTGGGAGTGTGGGATTCGTCATTGTTTGTCATAATCTTCCTGCAGAGAGGTGAGTGCATGACCATGGCTGATCTAAGCCTGTGATTCCTTGTTCATGCTTGTTTGTTCCTGTTTTTGTGTGTTTTGCTTGCTGGGATTGATTGCTACAGGTTCCTACGGACGAATATGGCTTGGGTTTTGAGTATTGGGCGATTTGGTGGAGTTTGGGAGCTAGATTCGACTCTCGGCTTCGTGCGGATCGCGGTTGCAGAGGTAGTGTCGGTCGACACCAGTGAAGTGGCATCGATCGATACTGTGGGGTAGTGTCGGTCGACACCAATAGCCAGTGTCGGTCGACACTTGGCTGGTGTCGGTCGACACCTCCCTTCCAGCGAGATGATGTTTGTTTTCCTGGTTTGTATGTTTATATGTACTGATTGTTTGGACTTTGGTATCACAGTTGCTTGTGTGTATGGCCCAGTAGATGGGAGGATTGCCTCACTGAGTGTTTATCAAATACTCATGCATCTCAATTTGTGTTTGTGGTGCAGGTAAAGGCAAAGTGTGATCGTGGAATCAAGGCAATGAAGAGGAGGATGTTTTAGGGACTCGATTGGCTGTTGTCTGGCATTGCTAGGTTGCTAGAGTTGGGTCATTAGAAACATTGCTAGGTTGCTGGTTTTGTGTTTCCCGTTATTTGGTATTTGGATATTGTTTATGTTATAACATTGGTTTATTATTGGATATTTATTGGATGTTGGTATTGGTTATTTCCGCTGTTGAATGTGATTGTGGTTAGGTAGTTAGTGGATATGGGATTACTAGTTGTAGTTTTCTTATTAATTATTATTTATTATTTATTAAAAAAAACGTGTCGGGTCGTCTCAATATGGGTCGAGATAGCGAACTCGAAAAGTGAACAATTTTTTCTCTCTCGCTCATATCAACAAAAACACTGAGTTTTAATGCTTATCCCTTAGTCATAGAGACAAATACTAAAAAAGTTCTTATTTTCTTAAAATGTTAACTCTATTGAAAATGAATCATAACAGTCTTACAAATCACAGTCACAATGATGAAGAATATCATTTGATTCATCCTATATATGTTGGACAAAGTTTAATCATTGAGACATGCATGCCTAATATGAAACTCAAAATTTAGTAAGCGGTATCTCTACCTAGTAACAAACCAAAGAACAGAAAAAAAATGAATTCTATTTTCATGGTGACTAGGGTTAAGACATCCCGATCCTTGTTGATATCGGAGAAATCAGCCACAAAATTATACTCAATCAAAGAGTAAAAACAAGTCAATATTAAATTTTGAGGATTGACAATAATGATATATATTCGAAAACGAACACTTTATTGTATCATGTCAATAACCTTGACATAATTAACTTCCAATCTCAAAAATATGATTTTGATAATTATAACATTAACAACTAGGAAAAGGTATATCACAAGCTGCTAAGACTTTTTTGGCAGCCGTAATATACTGACCAGCCGATGGATCTTTTAAGTAATCACAAAAACATGATTGTTGTTCTTTCATTTTTGCGCAACATTCCTTCGAAAGTGGGGTTTCAGTTGTTACCGCAGACTTGCATATTTGAAGATCTGCCAGAACACATGCTGCTTTCTTTTCTTCTCATGGAAACAATGTTTTGGTTAGAGCTAAAGACGACATAGTGAAGGCGATGAATAAGAATGTAATGAACTTCATGTCTTGTAATAATAGTTACTCCCTTCTATGTTCTTCTATCTCAACTGTTTGAAAATATTTGAGATTTTGATTATGAAATATTCAAAGGATAGTGAAAATATATATAGAGGGTATGTAGATATGGACTAATGTTTTGCAATAGTGTGCTTTTTTTTTTGAAAAAATATAATGTCTTTTTTCATTTGATTTATATTTAACGTTCTAATCTATGTGATACAATTATTAATAAAAATGTTTGTTAACATAACTGTACTTTTTAAAATGAAAGTGTATTCTTTGTGGAAAAGGACAGTGTCTTGTGACTTTTTATTTTAAGTTCAGTGCATATCATATCTATGCGGTACAATTATAGATGAAAGAGTGTATTACTCTAAGCTAAACTAAGTGTGTTTTTTTGTTGGGTAAAAGTTAGTGTCTTTTTTTGTCTTTATATTTACTTTTTAGTGCATTTAATATTTATGTGATCTAACTATTAATGAAAATATGTAAAACTAGCAATTTTTAAGAGTTGTAATGTTTCAGTTTGTATTTGTTCAACTTTCATTTGAGAATCAATACTTTTTGTTTTAGTGTCAATTTGTTTTCTATATAGACCAGTTTTTTTGTTATGTAAGTAACAAGTTTTAGATAATTAAAGTTTTATGTTTCGTTCTTGTCTTCTTTGAAAGAAAAAGAGATTAATTTTTTTACTTCTTAATGTTTCTTAGTTCTTTGAAAGAAGATATTGTTGTGAAAGTAGAGATACTCGAAGGATGTATTCTCTTGTGTTATTAATGATTCAATCGAATAGTACATTATATAGTAAAGGATAAAGCCCTAAGTACAATGGGATTCCTAAACCGACTTAGAATAAGAGAAGGTGGCCAATGGGCCTTATGGATTTAGACATATGAATGGGCCGGTTATGGAGATCCACTCCAAGTGATTTACAACACTCCCCCTTGGATGACATAACCGTGCAAATGCTAAGAGATCACTGTAATACGCTTGGGGATGCTGCCTCATTAAAACCTTACCAGGAAAACCCATTGGGACAAAACCATGGTGAAGGAAAAAGAGTACAGCACGCATTACTCCCCCTATTCCAAGCATCACTAAAAGTCCTTAAGTCTCCGCATTCCAATCTGGTGCGTGAGCTTCCTGAATGTCGATGTCGGTAATGATTTGGTGAAGAGATCGGCTGAATTGTCGCATGATGGAACTTGTACCACTTGAACTTCTCTGGCCTTTTGTAGTTCATGTGTGAAGAAGAACTTAGGTAATATGTGCTTCGTCCGATCTCCCTTAATGCACCCTTCCTTGAGTTGTGCGATGCAAGCGGTATTGTCTTCATATATGATAGTCGCTTCCTTGTCATCGGCCATGCCACAATCCGACCTGATATGTTGAGTCATTGATCTCAACCACACACACACTCACAGCTGGCTTCATGCATAGCCAAAATTTCTGCATGATTAGATGATGTGGCCGCTATGGTTTGCTTCATTGAACGCTACGAAATTGCTATACCACCGTGCGTAAACACATAGCCGGTTTGAGACCTTGCATTATGTGGATCAGATAGATAACTTGCATCAGCAAAACCAACTAAACCTTCTTTGTTATAGTTAGTATAAAATAAACTCAAATCCAACGTTCCTTGTAGGTAACGCAATATATGTTTGATACCATTCCAGTGCCTTTGGGTCAAACACGAACTAAATCTTGCTAGGAGGTTCACGGCAAAAAAAATGTCTGGTCTAGTGTGGCTAGCCAAGAATATTAACGCTCCTATAGCACTGAGGTATGGCAATTCCGGACCGAGAATTTCTTCATCATCCTTCTTTGGACCGAATGGATCAATGTCCAAATTTAGGCTTCTCACAACCATTGGGGTAGGCAATGGATGAGCCTGGTCCATATTAAATCTCTTGAGTACCTTTTCAGTATATGCCATTTGATGCACAAGGATTCCATTATCTATGTACTCAAGTTGCAATCCCAAACAGAACTTAGTTTTACCTAGGTCTTTCATTTCAAACTCTTTCTTGAGATATTCAACTGTTTGGGCGATTTCCCCAGAGGTTCCTAGGATATTCAAATCATCCACATATACTGCTATGATTACAAACCCTTTGTTTGCAAACTTCTT
>NC_025695.1:19819109-19859553 GCF_000633955.1 Camelina sativa | reverse complement strand
TCGAGAACCACTCTTATCTTTGAGCTCAATACCCTCTGGTAATCTCATATAAATTTCATTATCCGGTGGACCATATAAATATGCGGTCACTACATCCATTAGCCGCAAATCAAGTTTTTCTCTTATAGTCAGACTTATTAGAAATCTAAAAGTCGTTGCATCCATCACAGGGGAGTATGTCTCCTCATAATCTATTCTAGGTCCTTAAGAGAATCCTTGTGCTACAAGCCGTGCCTTATATCTCACGATTTCATTATTCTCATTTCTCTTCCTTACAAAGATCCATTTGTGTCCAACTGGCTTTATATCGAATGATGTCCTTAAGATCAGACCAAACACATTTCTTTTCTTTAATGAATTTAACTCCACGTCAATGGCTTCTTTCCATTTTAACCATTCTGAATTTTGAGTGCACTCGAATATAGATGTGGGTTCATGATCCTCATTTATTTCAAGTGCTACCTTGTATGCAAATATTTCATCAATGTCGACATCTTTTTGGTTCCATTGAATTCCAGACATGATATAATTTATTGAGATCTCATTATTATCAATACCTTCAGGACCTTGAGGTTCAGCGTCTCAAACCTCATTCGATACTTTAGGATTTGCGGCGGCCATGTCTATATTTTCCTTAACCTCGGTTTGATTTGCACCTTTCTTAGATTTTCGAGGGTTCTTACTTTTGGAACCTATTGGTCTACCATGTTTCAAACGTGCCTTAGACTTTGTAGCAACTTGATTGTGTTCCTTTTGAACATCAATACGTACTGGTGCATTATAAGCTGGTATGTACAATTTTATAACTCTCTTTGGGTCAGCAAAGAAATCTGGCAATTGATTAGCTAGCTTTTGTAAATGTATAATCTTTTGGACATCTGCCTCACATGCTAGAGTCCGAGGATCTTGCCAATTTAAGGATGTTTGATTCCATGATAATTCTTTGATCTCTTTAGTTACTTTGACTGGTGATGGCCTTATAATGAGTTTCCCTTGTGTACATGCTATACACGTGAGATTTTTAGGGATAACTCGTCTCTCTTTAAGAGTGTGCCCATTTGAATTTAAGAGTGTGCACATAGGGTCGATGCACTATGTGTTAAGGTTTAGGGATTGACCGTTTTTCCCCGATGCAAGGTTGTTTTCTGCGGACGAGATTAAGTTAAATGCTGCGTTTTGGGTTAGGGAGNTTGAGATCTCATTATTATCAATACCTTCAGGACCTTGAGGTTCAGCGTCTCAAACCTCATTCGATACTTTAGGATTTGCGGCGGCCATGTCTATATTTTCCTTAACCTCGGTTTGATTTGCACCTTTCTTAGATTTTCGAGGGTTCTTACTTTTGGAACCTATTGGTCTACCATGTTTCAAACGTGCCTTAGACTTTGTAGCAACTTGATTGTGTTCCTTTTGAACATCAATACGTACTGGTGCATTATAAGCTGGTATGTACAATTTTATAACTCTCTTTGGGTCAGCAAAGAAATCTGGCAATTGATTAGCTAGCTTTTGTAAATGTATAATCTTTTGGACATCTGCCTCACATGCTAGAGTCCGAGGATCTTGCCAATTTAAGGATGTTTGATTCCATGATAATTCTTTGATCTCTTTAGTTACTTTGACTGGTGATGGCCTTATAATGAGTTTCCCTTGTGTACATGCTATACACGTGAGATTTTTAGGGATAACTCGTCTCTCTTTAAGAGTGTGCCCATTTGAATTTAAGAGTGTGCACATAGGGTCGATGCACTATGTGTTAAGGTTTAGGGATTGACCGTTTTTCCCCGATGCAAGGTTGTTTTCTGCGGACGAGATTAAGTTAAATGCTGCGTTTTGGGTTAGGGAGAACCCTTAAGTCGTGTTTTTGTCTCATTCGACGAGTTCAGCCGTTTTGAGAGAAAAGAAGGGAGAAAAAGTGTTCTTGATNAGCAACTTGATTGTGTTCCTTTTGAACATCAATACGTACTGGTGCATTATAAGCTGGTATGTACAATTTTATAACTCTCTTTGGGTCAGCAAAGAAATCTGGCAATTGATTAGCTAGCTTTTGTAAATGTATAATCTTTTGGACATCTGCCTCACATGCTAGAGTCCGAGGATCTTGCCAATTTAAGGATGTTTGATTCCATGATAATTCTTTGATCTCTTTAGTTACTTTGACTGGTGATGGCCTTATAATGAGTTTCCCTTGTGTACATGCTATACACGTGAGATTTTTAGGGATAACTCGTCTCTCTTTAAGAGTGTGCCCATTTGAATTTAAGAGTGTGCACATAGGGTCGATGCACTATGTGTTAAGGTTTAGGGATTGACCGTTTTTCCCCGATGCAAGGTTGTTTTCTGCGGACGAGATTAAGTTAAATGCTGCGTTTTGGGTTAGGGAGAACCCTTAAGTCGTGTTTTTGTCTCATTCGACGAGTTCAGCCGTTTTGAGAGAAAAGAAGGGAGAAAAAGTGTTCTTGATTGTTCTTGGTGATTTCTGGTGTTTGGAGGCGTTTCCTGTAGAGATCTGTAGTTGGGGTCATTGTAGGAGCTTCCTAGGAGCGTGTTTTTGATTGTTTAAGGTTCAGAAACTTCTTGGCAAAGGTGAGTGCATGACCATGGCCTATCTAAGCTGGAGATTCTCTGATCTGTTTGTTTATGTGTTGTTATGCTTGTTAGAATGTTGTATGAGGCGCTAGGAAGCTTTCTTGTGTCTTGGGATCGACTCTTGTGTTTGCAGGAACGGAGATCCGGCGAGAAGCTTCGGGGAAAAACGATGCTTGGAATGTGCGTCGGTCGATGCAGTGCGAGGACGGCACGGCTTGACCTAGGAGCATCGGTCGATGCCATGTGGAGGCGTCGGTCGATGCCACTAGGGTTTTTCCGCGTATTGTCGAGCATGCGTCGATCAATGCAAGTGGAAGCATCGGTCGATGCCATGTGGAGGCGTCGGTCGATGCCACTAGGGTTTTTCCGCGTATTGTCGAGCATGCGTCGATCAATGCAAGTGGAAGCATCGGTCGATGCAAGTGAACCTTGTGTCGACCGATGCATACCTTGTGTTGGTCGATGGTTGTCCATGTTGGTGTCGGTCGATGCAAGCCTTGTGTCGGTCGATGCAGAGCCTGGTTTGTTTGTTGGTTGTTGCTTGATGGTTAGAGTATCTCTATTGCTTGTGTGTATAGCCCAGTAGATGGGAGGATTGCCTTATTGAGTGTTTATAAAATACTCATGCATCGCAATTTGTATTTGTGATGCAGGTAAAGGCAAAGTGTGATCGTGGAATCAAGGCAATGAAGAGGAGGATGTTGTAGTGGTTCGCTTGGTTATCTGGCTTCTGTTAGGTTGCTAGATTTGAGTCCTAGAATGTTGTTTAGGATTGTTGGTTCTCTGGTTTATGCTGTTTGGATCATTAGTTTATGATTTACAATTAATGTTGGTCATTGGATTATTATTGGATTATTGTTTGGATATTGGTATCTGTTATTTCCGCTGTTGGTTGTGGGTGTGGTTAGGTGGCTAGTGGATATGGGACCACTAGTTATAGTTTATTATTATTATTATTATTATTTATTATTTATTATTTATTATTTAAAAAAAAATGGGTCGGGTCGTTTCAGTTCGATATCAAAGCCCTTACGGTTCTAGGTTTGGGTTCACTTAGCTTTGTGTTTTAGATGTTTGGGATTGCATGTCTTGATTGATTATGTGAGTTAGTCAATTGTGTGTGGCATGGAGTCCTAGAACATCCTCTTCGAGCCTACAGTGTGATTCCACGGTGAGTTTTGGTTTTTGTGTTTTTGTATTATGTTAAGATTGCTTGTTAGCCTTTGTTCTTGGAAGTGCAGTGGCTAAAGGTGTTTGAGTTGTTTTTCGTGGACGGGGACGTGGTCGTGGTCATCGTCAGGTGGGTCCCGAGGCCAGCGAGTGTGTGGTCCGGAGTTCCACGAGGAGGTACATCAGAGGGTCACAAGCGTATCAGGAGGGACCAGAGGGGGTTAGCCGGTGAGCGTACCGGGGGTGCTGGGAACCCAGGTGTGGGGTTGCAACAGGTGGAGCCCAGGGTCGAGATGATCGCATGGCGGATCTGTTGGTGTACTGTAAGAGCGGTTACCGAGAGGGGTACGAGTGCAGGCTCCAGTTGTGCCGCATATAGCGAGGTGCAGCCGAGGGCTGTGGATGTTGAGGACTTTCCATATTATGTTAGGAGGATGGAGCAGTGGTAGATGACCGATACGAGATTCTTCGCGAGAGGTATCGAGCCTAGAGAGGCGGATAAATGGACATATGTAGTTGGAGCAGATATTTCTCTGTTTGGTGGGTAATCCAGTTGGATATTAGAAGTTGTGTGGGTAGGTGTAACATTGTAATTTTATACTTGTACCACGGGAAGTACCTTTTGTCGAAAGATGTTTATAGTCTTTAAGGATTGTTGCTCCTGAAGGGATGGTGGTTTTCCCAGAATAACGATAGCTCGAGGGGCTGTGAGCTCCGAGAGTGGCAGAGGGGATGATGTTCTCCTGAGGGGATGATTAGTCCTCTGATACTGAGATCTTGAGGATTTTGGTCCAAGAGTGAGACGGTATAACTCGAAGACGGTGGTCTAAGAGTGAGATCGGTATGATTCGAAGGTTGCAACCTAAGGATGGAAGAGTTGGGAGCAAGTTATGCCTAGGACGTGAGTATAAACATAACAACTGAAGGTAGACCTCGAGAGTGTGATGGTGGTTTAATCTCGGGTTTTGGATGTGTTGACCAGTGGGTCAGGGTTTTATGACTGGAGCGGTCATGAATGTGTGGCTGTTGCGCCAGGATTGTGCGGCTGGTGGTGTTGGAGTCCCGGGAAGGGGAGTTGCAGCTGGTATGAGCCGGGAAAGGCATGTTTGCTAGATACATAAGTTCACGAGAAGCTTTCATGTGAGGATAAATTAATCGTTGCGACCATGTTGGATGAAGTTCATTGGAGATGGACAGGGTTGCTAGATTCAAGGTTTTGGTAAGCTTGTTGGAGGGAATAAGTCAAGTGGTTTGAGTTAGCGGCCTGCAAAGCATTTGATGCGGTGAATCAGAATATGCGAACGTATGGTACTTGTTTGTTTTATTACGCTCGTATTGATGATTTGCTGTGGAGAATTGCTAAGCGGAAAGTTAATTTTGGATTAATCCATCTTGAGGAAGTTTCCCTTAGAGGCAAGTTACTAGAGGTTCTTGGACTGGCAAGAGGGGTTGATTTTCACATGGTGGTGAGTTGATGTCAGCATACTTGATTATTAGTCTAGTAGAGCTGAGGAAGTAAATAGAGGATTCTTTCGTCTTATCACTTCACTGTGGGGGGCGTCGGTGGTGTTCGTCAAGTAGAAGGATGAGGTATGGGTTTATGAGTTTGTGGTGTTGCCGTTTGGGTTGACTAACACGCCAGCAGCGTCTATGAGATTGATGAACAACGTGTTTCAGGATTTTTTCGGACGTATATGTCATCATTTTCATTGAAGACATCCTGGTTTCCTTTAAGAGTCATGAGGAGCATGCAGTGCATTTGAGAGCAGTTCTTAAGAAGTTGCGGGAGCAGAAGTTGTTCGCTAAGTTGAGCAAGTGTAGTTTCTGGCAGCGGTAGATGGGTTTTCTGGGTCATATTGTGTCTACATATGGGGATTCTGTAGATCCGAAGAAGTTTCAGGTTATCAGAGATTGGCCTAGACCACAAAATGCCACAGAGATCAGGAGTTTCCTTGGTTCGGCAGGTTACTACAGGAGGTTTGTGCAGGAGTTTGCGAGTAGAGCACGTCCTATGACTAAGTTGACAGGGAAGGATATTCCTTTTGTTTGGTCACAAGAGTGTGAGGAGGACTTTGCAAGCCTAAAGGAGATGTTGACTACTGCTCCGGTGTTGGCTTTGCCTGAGCAGGGGGAACCCTATGTGGTGTATACAGATGCATCCAGATTTGGTTTGGGGTGTGTGTTGATGCAGCATGGGAAGGTGATTGCCTATGCTTCGCGGCAGTTGCGGAAGCATGAGGACAACTATCCTACTCATGACTTGGAGATGGGTGTTGTAGTTTTTGCCCTGAAGATTTGGAGATCTTATCTTTATGGTGCAAAGGTACATGTATTTACAGATCTTCAAAGCCTGAAGTATATATTCACTCAGCCCGAGCTGAATTTGAGGCAAAGGCGGTGGATGGAGCTGGTGGCGGATTATGATCTGGAGATAGCCTACCATTCTGGTAAGACTAACTTGGTTGCAGATGCCTTGAGTCGGAAGCGGGCGGCTTCGGCTCAGGAACAGGATATGGAGTCTCTGGTAGAGGAGATCAGTGCGTTGAGCTTGTGTGCGGTTTCTCAGGAGCCGTTGGGTTTAGTTGCAGCTGATAGAGTAGATCTGTTGAGCAGAGTGCGGTTGGCACAGGAGAAAGATTTGGGGCTGGTGAATGCCTCAAAGGATGTTGATTCTGAGTATCAGGTTTTGGCTAATGGTACTATTCTGGTGCATGGGCGGATTTGCGTGCCCAAGGATGAAGAGTTGAGGCAGGAGATTCTGAGAGAGGCTCATGCTAGCATGTTCTCTATTCATCCAGAAGCGACTAAGATGTACCGAGATCTCAAGAGGTACTATCACTAGGTCGGGATGAAGAAGGACGTGGCTAGTTGGGTTGCGAGGTGCGATGTGTGTCAGCTAGTGAAGGCTGAGCATCAGGTACCAGGTGGTTTGCTGAATAGTCTTCCCATTCCAGAGTGGAAGTGGGATATGATTACAATGGACTTTGTGGTTGGGTTGCCAGTGTCCAGGACGTTTGATACTATTTGGGTTATTGTGGACCGGTTGACTAAGTCAGCACATTTTCTGGCCATTAAGAAGACTGATGGAGCAGCGGTCTTGGCTAAGAAGTATGTGAAGGAGATAGTCAGGTTACATGGGGTGCCAGCGAGCATTGTGTATGATATGGATTTGNGACTGTGATGGTATTGAGGAGCAGACTTGGGAGCCTGAGGCGAGGATGAAGACAAGGTTTAAGAAGTGGTATGAGAAACAAGCCGCGACTTGAGCTTGTCTAGCCTGGTCCCATCTGTAATCCGTGGCTGGAGCGGGAATGAAGTATTCCAGCCCATCTCTTTTGTANAGCTTGGTAGAGTTTGCTTATAACAACAGTTACCAGGCGAGTATTGGCATGTCTCCTTATGAGGCTTTGTATAGGAGGCNGCTCGGGGTACAAAATTTTCTGTGAGGCGGGGTTTTGGAGGAAAGTTTCCTGAATTAGGAGTTTCCAAAAGTGGAAAGTATTAAAAATTGAAAGTTTTATGTGAGTTAAAATTTGTCCATTTTAGTGGAAGAAGTCGTGGAGGGGCTTGTGTGGCCTTATTGGTGGACTTTTTAGTCATTGTGTGGCCTTAGTGGCAGTCTTTTGAGACATTGTGTGGCCTTTGTGGCG
This sequence comes from Camelina sativa, assembly GCF_000633955.1. Taxonomy (NCBI): domain Eukaryota; kingdom Viridiplantae; phylum Streptophyta; class Magnoliopsida; order Brassicales; family Brassicaceae; genus Camelina; species Camelina sativa. The sequence goes on along the minus strand of NC_025695.1, from coordinate 19,852,144 downwards.
GGCTGTTTAGCCAGATGTGTGGCCTTTGTGGCGGGCTGTTTAGCNTGGCCTTTGTGGCGGGCTGTTTAGCTAGATGTGTGGCCTTTGTGGCGGGCTGTTTAGTCAGAGTGCCTATTTAGGCGGTCCTTCGGGACAGATGGTCATTGTGACGGTCCTATTTAGGATATTTGTTTAGCCTTGGTGGCGGTCCTGTTTAGGACATTTGTTTGGCCTTTGGGGCGGCCCTTGTGCAGTGAGATGATCCATGTGTGGTCATGAGGTATCCCAGCGAGGGGATATGTGGTTGGTAGGACATTGAGATGTCTTACGTGAGCCACGGGAAGTAAACCTGAATAGGGATAGGACTCAGACGTGTTCAGAATTGTTTGCTCGCGACTGTTGGGGGGACTTTGGTTCTCCTAGTACTGCCATATTCGGAGACTTTGTGACTTGGGAGTATGGTTGGTATATCGACTTCGGATGACGATCCGGAGGCGCACTGTAGGGTGATGATCCGAGAGACGAGTATTGGATTTTTCCTTATACAGTATGGCATGCGGGTTTAGGTCCGATGAGGAGCCAACATTATGGCATGCAGACTTAGGTCTGATGAGGAGCCAATAAAAACTCAAGGTCTAGGTCTCTGAGTAAAGGAAAGTCCAAAAGTCGAGAGCAAATAATGCCTGGAGCGTGAGTCTATCGCCTAGAGGTGACCTTTTGTAGATCAGTCGGAAGAGTGCGGGCTGTGGAGACGGTAGCACGGGAGTCCTTGGCTGAGTATTGTTTGAGATTCGAGGACGAATCTAAACTGGTGGGGGAGATTTGTAACATCCGCGAACCGAAATCTCGGTTTAGGATTGCATTGGTCGATGCATTATGTGCATCGGTCGATGCAAGGTTGTTTTCTGCGGACGAGTTTAAGTTAAACGCTGCGTTTTGGGTTAGGGAGAACCCTTAAGTCGTGTTTTTGTCTCATTCAACGAGTTCAGCCGTTTTGAGAGAAAAGAAGGGAGAAAAAGTGTTCTTGAGCGTTCTTGGTGATGTATGGTATTTGGAGGCGTTTCCTATAGAGATCTGTAGCTGGGGTCGTTGTAGGAGCTTCCTAGGAGCGTGTTCTTGATTGTTTAAGGTTTATAAACTTCTTGGCAAAGGTAAGTGCATGACCATGGCAAAGGTAAGTGCAAAGGTAAGTGCATGACCAGATCAGAAGATCTAAGCTGGATATTCTTTGATCTGTTTGTTTATGTGTTGTTAGGCTTGTTAGAATGTTGTATGAGCGTTAGGAAGCTTTCTTGTGGCTTGGGATCGATTCTTGTGTTTGCAGGAATAAAGATCCGGCGAGAAGCTTCGAGGAAAAACGATGCTCGGCATGTGCGTCGGTCGATGCAGTGCAAGGACGGCACAGCTTGACCTAGGAGCATCGGTCGATGCCATGTGGAGGCGTCGGTCAATGCAACTAGGGTTTTTCCGCGTATTGTCGAGCATGCGTCGATCGATGCAAGTGGAAGCATTGGTCGATCTAAGTGAACCTTGTGTCGACCGATGCATACCTTGTGTTGGTCGATGCTTGTCCCTGTTGGTGTCGGTCGATGCAAGCCTTGTGTCGGTCGATGCAGAGCCTGGTTTGTTTGTTGGTTGTTGCTTGATGGTTAGAGTATCTCTATTGCTTCTGTGTATAGCCCAGTATATGGGAGGATTGCCTTACTGAGTGTTTATAAAATACTCATGCATTGCAATTTGTGTTTGTGATGCAGGTAAAGGCAAAGTGTGATCGTGGAATCAAGGCAATGAAGAGGAGGATGTTCTAGTGGTTCGCTTGGTTGTTTGGCTTCTGTTAGGTTGCTAGAGTTGAGTCCTAGAATGTTGTTTAGGATTGCTGGTTCTCTGATTTATGCTGTTTGGATCTTTAGTTTATGATTTGGAATTAATGTTGGTCATTGGATTATTATTGGATTATTGTTTGGATATTGGTATCTGTTATTTCCGCTGTTGGTTGTGCGTGTGGTTAGGTGGCTAGTGGGTATGGGACCACTAGTTGTAGTTTATTATTATTATTATTATTATTATTATTATTTATTATTTAAAAAAAAAAAAACGGGTCGGGTCGTTTCAGTTTGCAGGTCAATTGGTGGCAACTTGTCCTGTGGGAAGGTTGTTAAAGGGTGGGAACCAGGTTCGAGGAACGCCTGGCGCACCAATAACCTACTGGTGGATTGGGATATCAACAGTGATGGGTTATGATCAATGTCCTGCAGGGCCAGCTTGGGATCCGTTGGGCAGGCTAGCGGGGGGTTAGCAGCGTCCACGGACAGTCTGTTGGGACAGTTAGCGGGGGGCTAGTGGGGTCCGCGGGACGGGTTGTCATATTCCTAAACCGACTTAGAATAAGAGAAGGTGGCCAATGGGCCTTATGGATTTAGACATATGAATGGGCCGGTTATGGAGATCCACTCCAAGTGATTTACAACAGATATAACTTTTCATTCACCAATTATATTTGAGCCCCATATGCATTAATCATATTTTCAGTACTGATCTTAGTTCGTAGTTTAAAGGTGTAAAACAAAATTTCAAGTGAGGTTAACTCCATTAATAAGATAGGAAGAATCAAACTCTTACTTAGTTTCAAATAGAAGAGAATTAAAGCTTGATGTATATTAATTATAATTTTTTTGGTATATTTTTAAGTAATCCATAACCAATCACCTTGTAAACCGTAATCATTATGACAAAAGCAATTACGAGAGAACTAATCACTTAAATATATAAAATCCGTTTTTTCTCTCGTCTTAGGCGATTCCTCCAAAGCCACCTCTTCCGCCAATACCATTTCATAATCTGATCACGGGGCGTAGTTGGCTTCTCTGGTGTCGATCGACCCATGTTTTCCTGTTTTTTTTTAGTTTTCAAGTTTCTGCTTTTTGTATAGATCAATAACATGGGCAAAGTGATTCTCATGACTATCTGAATCTTATTATTGATTTAATATTTCATCGTCTTTCTCTCTTGTCGAGAGTGCATTTTTCCGATCAAAATTTGGCAATGGTGTCGGAACAGTGTCGATGTCTTTCAGCTATGGATAAATCCAGGCGACTTCTTTTGTTAAAATTCTAATTCATTTGGTCTCCAAAACCATCAAAACCATTGAAACATGCTTTTTATGGTGGTATGATGCAAAGTCAAACAAACATAAGCAATGATGATCAGATGGTATGCAAGAGGTTTCAATTCTCTTATGTTGTTGCAGTATAAGAGATGTCAATCCATAAAAGGTGATTATACAAGCACTTATGATTGTAAACTACTTAGAACAGTGATTCAAGTTAAGCCAAGTATGATTATGAGTTTGATTACTAACAGCCTAATGACAATTATGAAATGCAGAATGTAAACTACTTAGAACAGAAATTAAATGCAAGATAAACAAAGGTAAACAATGCTGAAATTAGACTAAACAGTGGCAATAACTAGATAAATGCAGTGAAACAAAACTAGAGAACAAAGCAGAAATGAATGCAATGAAACAGGAATGAAACAGAATGTAAAACAAACAACCTGGATGATGCTCGATCAAGCACTCGACCGTGTGTGTGGTCGAGTGGCTATGTCGAGTGGTGAAATACGAAGAACATAAGCAATTTTAACAACTTAAACAGATTGAAAAGCAATGAAACAAGACAATATGCAATAACAGACAATCAATAAACAAAGTAGGCTCCTAGAGATGGATTTATGGACTGGTCTTCAAGCTATGGCTATCTAAACTGATCAACAAACCTCAATCAACATGAGCTATCTCTAGACAATGACCTTAAAGACTTACTAATTCACTCTCATGACAGAAATAATCAAGTTTAATAACATCCTAACCCAACTCTCATTGGTGAAACCATACTAAACAAGCTTTAAAGATCCGGATCATTATTTGTCAAAAACCACCCTAGACAACTAATCTCTTAGGCTAGGCACAATAATCTCCAGTATTAGCTTTATCTAACAACCTAGACATTGGTATGATGAAAGGAAGCTTAAGATTTGTTCTTAACCTCTGAGTCTAAGAATAGCTTAGAGGACACCTAATCTGGCAGAGATCTATGAATAAACAAGCTTGATTAATCTAAACAACAATAACCCTAAACTAGCCTAATCCATCTCTAGAACCCTAGCTCACTACTTAGATGAACAGATCATGGTGATGAAATACTCAAACCCAGAAAATGATGAACCTAACATGATGAGAAAGATAAAAGAAAATCTTTAATTTAATACAAAATATCAAACCCAGATTCTCAACACAGAGAAAGTTATGAAGGTTACAAACTAAGAAAATTCTGGAAAAAGCAAGAACAAAACTGGCTAATGATGCAGAAAAATAAATAAAACCCAAAAGGGATAAAATCTAGGTTTGAGGTGGCACTAGATATTATTCTCTGCCTATTCTGAATTGTGGGCGGTCATAGAGTACAAAGAGTATTTATAGGATAAGAGGGAAGCCCTAGATTAGCTAACAGACAAAACACTTAGGCGGCTGGGTGTGCTCGACCATATGCTCGATCGAGTGCATGGTCGAGTGCCTTCTTCTTCTATTTCTCCACTGGTCAAGTCCATCTTCTCACATGGTCGAGTGTGGTGGTCGAGTGGCCTCTGAACCTTGGTTTTCTTCTGTTTAAACCTTTGTCTGCTTCAATGGTTGCACTCTATGCCTCTTCAGCTCACTTACATGCTTCTTGGGGTCCAAATCACTTGTTTATGCATGAAACAATGCAAATGAAATGCAAATCCTACTCTAATGCACAAATATAGCTTAAACTACAAAATAATGACAAAACTAGCTAGTAAATCATGCAAAAATATAAATAACCTATGGTGAAATACGGTGAAATATATGCATATCAACTATGAACCTCTAAATCGATCAAGGATTGTCAAATCCAGATTTGGGATCTAGGTGATCAAATTACAAAATCGAAGATGGTGGAATACGACTATGGACTAGTCATATATACGGAAGTCGTCTAATGCCTATATCGAAGATTGACATCTCGGTTCCATGTTCAAAGAGATTAAAAACTCTCTACATCGGTGATATTATTCTCTTCCCTTTCTTGCTTATTTCTTTTTGTATTAGGAAGACGTGGTTGAAAATCAAAACTAGATATCTTAATCTTGAATTTGATGATGTGATTACACTTCCCCAATCCGACCAAATTGTTGCTCCCATTAAATATTATATTTTTTGTGATGGAATTATGGCCGCACCAACTTGGCTCCTGTTGCATTGAGATGTCGAGTTATTATGTGGTTCTGGTTAAATATTAGAGACAATATTTGATTAGTATTGAGAAAATTTGGTGAATGAGAAATGCATTGGTGATTATTAGATGGGAACCTATTACCAAGAGAGGATCGGGTACTTGGCATGATACGATATAAATATATGTGATCTTGTTGAAGAAAATTACAAAGACGTCGAAATATTTCGAAAGACCGTTTTACGGAAGTTTTGGTGTCACTATGTCTAATATGAAGTTGGAAAATAATGGATGTTTTGATCGGTTAGCGAATAAGGCTATTTTACGAAAAACATCGTCAAACTCTCTTCTATTGTATTTTTTTAGTGTACGGCGCATATATTTGCATATGTAATAACTGTGGCACAATAATTCTGTATATGTCTCTGTAATAACTCTTTCATTTTAATGAAATTTGTTTTTGCCCAAAAAAAACCATAATCATTATGACTAATGCTAATACAAAAAAACAAAAGAAATTATCAAATATCAATAAAGCAAAACAGATTATCTAGGTCAATACTATGATTTTTATTTATCCGTAAAAATGTAACCAGAAAATTTATTAGATAAACAATAATTGTTGATTATAAATAGATAAACACAAAAGGGAAGCGTCCTCCTTATGTAACTAGGGTTTTAATGGAGAGTCTCACCCAGTGGAGATGGTCTTATTATGTAACTAGGGTTTTTACTTGGCTATCACTATTGACACATAAGAAGGAGATGAGCGATTCCAAGAAAATGACATGCAAATACGATTCAAACCAGCCGATCCTTATCCTGGACCTGATTAGATCGATCTTGGAGCGCTTGAGCTTTGTTGATTTTCATCGAGCCAGATGCATTTCTTCAGGATGGTACTCGGCTTCGAAGTCATATATGCATCAGTGTAATAAACCCAACAACTCCATGGATCATCCACTTTCCAAGCGAACATGTGGAAAGCAACAACGATTCATGTAAGTTGTACGATCCTCACGAAAAGAAAACTTACATAGTAAGAGATCTCGGGTTTGATTTGTCTAGGAGTCGTTGTTTGGCCAGTTCTGGTAGTTGGTTCCTTATGCTAGACCATATATTTGAGTTTCATCTTTTGAATCTGTTTACTCGTGTGAGGATCCCTCTTCCGTCTCTAGAACCAACCGATGTCAGCGATATTGGAATATGCAATGCGGTTTTGTGGGTAGATGAAGAAAGCAAAGATTACTTGGTTGTTTGGAATATTGGTAGCCTTTTTGCATATCACAAGAAAGGAGATCATGACAACAATAGCTGGAAAGCATTTCAACCTTTAAAGAATCGAGGCTGCATCGATATGGTGTTTAAAGAAGGCAAGCTTTACCTTCTTAGTGTTACTCGAAGGATAACTGTTTTCGATTTCTCCGGTAATGATTTTCCAGTGGAATGTGCAACTTTTCGATTTATGCGGTATGATGATTATCCCCTCCTTGGAAAGTGTCATTACAAGCTCGCTGTGACTTTGTCTGGAGAAGTTTTGAGTATTGTTGATCAGGTGAAACGATATCCTACGACGACCGTCTACAAGATGGATCCCAAATGGTCAAAATGGCAAATGATCAAGTCTCTAAAGAGAGAAACATTGATTTTAGATCTTGGATTGACGGTTGAGAGGAAAGTTATGAAAAATTGCATCTATTTTAGTAACGATCAATTTCGTAGATACAAAGAGATTAGTCTATGCTATGATTATTACAATAACGGTATTCGCATCTACCATATGCGAAGCGGTATTGTGGTCCAAGTGTTTGAACATCTTATTGCTTCCTCGACAATACTTTTCTAGGATGCTCGTTGGTTTTTGCCTACTTTTGTTGTAAAAGGGTTGCTTTAAGACTATCAAGTTTTGTAGAGGGCATTTCTCTTCCGCTCATGTCACGGGTTCAGTTCAAAAATGACAACAGCCTTTCGTATACAAATGGCTCAGAAGTATGGTTGGAGATGGTGCTTATCTTCCTATTTCTCATAGTTTCTTTTATATGTTGTCGAACAAGAGTGTTGCTAGTAGGAATAATAAGTGTACTATTTCATTATCTAACGTTTTCTCAACGTTCCATGTTTAAATTATGGATTATATCATTTACAATTATGGATTATACATGTTTGTTCGAGATGTGTTTAGTATCATCAACATATCATGAAGTTGATTTAGAGCATTTTCAAGGCAATTAGGCAAATATAAATTAATGTCAATAAGATGAAGAAAGAGTACTATAAATTAATAATCCTGAGTTCAAGGTTCTTGATCAAGACAAGAGTAAAAACAATGATGCAAGAGAGTTGAAGGGTACACTCATATTTTGATCTACATTCACTTGACGAAGTAAGGAAGGTCAAGAACGTAAAGAAGGAAGTAAGCCCAAGTCACCCCAGAGATCCCTCCAAAGAAGAACCCTCCTGTGAACTTAGCCCATCCCTCAGCCGTTTGAAGCTGGTCAGGCTGCTTCTTCCGCCCGGTCAAAGTCAAACTCGGTGCGATCGACGGCTCTCCTTCCTTGAAAGAAGAGATTCCGTAGATGGTGAGGCACATGCTGAGGATGATGACAAGCCCAGCCGCGGCTAAAGAGCCGGCCTGACCAGCGTAAACAGTGTTCCTTAATGGACCAGCCTTGACGAATGGACCCACTAAGAAGAAACCATGGGCTAGACCCACTTCGACACCACGGAGGAGCGGGTTGACAGCAGTGCGGTAGCCAGGGAGGTTGGAAAGGTACCACGCGATCAAGGGACTAGATGTCACGGGAGTTTCCAAGCTTCCGATGAATGGATCACCATTGATTGGTTGAACCACTTGGAACGTAGGCTGCCAATTTGCATATTAATTTTTAGACCACTATACATAAATCACAATTGCATATGTTATTCTTTTAACTCCCATAGAATCATCAAAGACTTTTATAGATTATACAAAACATAAACTAGAATATGGCCAATCTACGAAACTAGTGGTACTATTGTATGTCACATGAGTTAATTCACACTTTGTGTCCGATGATTAATAAAAATATACCTTGTCGGATTTAACAGCTCGGACGGTGAAGGAAGAGACTCTTTTGGTTGGAGAAACACCGAAGGGAGCGCCGGAGATGCCCTTGGGAACGGCGAGGCGCTTCGCTAGAGAAGTGGAGGAGAAGCTGCTCCTTAGCTGGCTGGCCATTGGAGATGCACTCGCTGCCATTGGTTTTGTCTTAGTTGTGTTCTTCTTCTTATGAAAATAAAATAAAAAAAAAGGGAATGGGAGAGTATGTGATGAAGAAATAAGCAATCTACGAAACTTGAGATTGCATTTGCTGATGTGGCAGGACAGAGGATCTGGTTCTTGTGGCTCTTAAGCCTCTATGTGTTTGATGTATCTGATTCTCATTGGATGTTATCTTATCCACTTTTTCTTTTTAATTTAATTACTTTTTAATATATTTGTGAAAAATATGTCTTTAATTAATATAAATTAATATAACTCTTAAGAGTATTATATTGTATAAGATGATTTTAACATTTGTTTTTAAATAACCTTACTTAAAACTAAATAATATATCAAAAAAAACTTTTTTGGTACTGAAATATTAAGGCGATCGGAGATTTAACCGCTTATAATTTAGTTACCAATAAAAAATGAATGACTCAAAAAAAAATTAATCCCTCAAATAAATAAATAAAATAGTTTGAAATTCATCCCAAATAGTATCTCAGCGGGACACTAAATATTAAACCCGTTAAAAAGCGGACCTTGCGGGCATAGCACAAACGGATTGCGGGTTTTAGCGGATTATACCCGTGGATTGGCGGGTTGGCTCGCGGTCTTCAAATATTAAATAAAAATATATATTTAATATAGATATATAACTATTTTTATATAATTTTAAATATATATCTTTTAAAAGTATGTGGTGACACAAATAATTTAATGTAAAAAATTAAAACATCTATACAAGATTAATATAAACATTGATTTTATTAAAAATTGTTTTTTTAAATTATTATTTATTATTTTTATTTTATTTTAATATATTTTTTATTTATTTTATTTTATTTTTAACATATTATTTAGGCATGCGGGCCAGCCCGCTAACCCGCTGAGCTTAGCAGAGCGAGATTGGATATAACTTTATGTTCGCGGGCTTAGTGGATCGGCCTATTGCGGTCCAAAAAATAGAAATTGCCCGCTGCAGATAGTCCAAATGAATGTGGGCCGGCCCATTTGATACCTCTAAGGTGGACTGTAGAAACTCTTCTTAAAATGTAAAAACTCAATCTATAAATCTAGTAAACAATTAGGTATTGGAGCAAAGAACAAAATAAAAATATAAGTAAACCCAACATTCACTAAAACTTAAAAGAGCCTGAACGACGTCATCTAATCCTCCGTTTATTTCAGGCTTTTGTCTTATAATGGGCCTATAAAAAAGGCCTATAAGGGTTTTTGGAACTAAAAACAATACATAGAAGAAAGCAAATTAGGGTTTTGGATTTTCTAAAGCGCAGTCTTAGCCGGAGGAAGAAGGATCTCAGAGAAGAGAAGCTCCGTTCACCGTCGCCGCCATGGGTCGTATGCACAGTAGAGGGTTCGTTTCTTCTTCCTATCTGATTGGGAATTTTAGTTTGAATTACAACTAAGTTCTCTAATAACTCCGTATCTGTTTTTGTGCTCTGTAGTAAGGGTATCTCAGCATCTGCTTTGCCGTATAAGCGTCCACCACCGGCTTGGGTCAAGATAACATCTCAAGATGTAAGCAAGATTCTTATTTAGATTTAGATTTAGATTTTGATTTGTTTGGCACCGAGCATAGGCCTTAATCATAGTTTAGGTGACGAGTTGAGAATCATTTTCATTTAGTATGTGAGAACAAAGTATTGTAATCTTGGAGAAGCTCTTTTATCAATCATAGGGGAAGGTTCCTTTTGGAGATTTCATGTGTTTGCTTGTCTCTCTCCTTGTGATGTTACTTGATATGGTTTTGGGAGTAACATGTTTAGTCTAATTGATCATGATGTTTGTGTTGATGTATTGATTTAATCTGTTGGTCCTGCTCTCTCAGTTACATGATGCGGCTTTAAGAGTAATGTATTTGATGTTTGTGTTGATGGAACCATATAGGTTGATGAGTCCATTTGTAAGTTTGCAAAGAAAGGTTTGACACCATCTCAGATCGGTGTCATTCTTCGTGACTCTCACGGAATCCCACAAGTGAAAAGTGTTACCGGAAGCAAGATTCTTAGAATCCTCAAAGCTCATGGTAACCTTTTTTTTTGTTATCCTGTTTAGAGTCTTCTTTAGTGTCTTTTTGCTATAGACTAAAACATTCAAGCAAACTAAAAGAGTTATTGTAACTTTGATTTAAGGTCTTGCTCCCGAGATCCCTGAGGATCTTTATCACCTTATCAAGAAAGCAGTTGCTATCCGCAAGCATCTTGAGAGGAACAGGAAAGATAAGGATTCTAAGTTTAGACTGATTCTTGTAGAGAGCAGAATCCACCGTCTCGCTCGTTATTACAAGAAGACCAAGAAGCTCCCTCCCGTCTGGAAGTAGTAAGTACTTGCAAAGAGTTTTCTTAAAGATCTCGATGGTTGATCATATTACTTTTGAATATTGATCCTACTTCTTGTTCTTGCCTTTGCAGCGAGTCTACTACCGCAAGCACACTTGTGGCTTAAGAAGCGCAATACCATAGCATTTGTTTAGTTCCTTGAAGAACAACCATTTTCATATGGATCTTTATTTCCAACTTTGTTCAAGTTACTTACAATGAGATTTTGATTTGGAATTCTTATTTTTTTGTACGCAGAAAACAAACTTCATTAATTAAAAGCTTCTCACACATTTTAGTGTTTAATAGCAGCATGGATTGTGAAAGATAAATTTCTTTTATCATATGTAAAGAAATGAATTTGCTTTTGTTGAATCCACGTGAGACACGTTGTGGAGACGTTGCTTTAATTTTGTGTGGTCAAATAATACTCAAAATCATTTTACTATTTAAAAAAAAAATAAAAAATTATAATAAATAAAAGTCCTATTTGATAATATATTTATAGTTTAACAGCATAATTATATTTTTGGTCAAAAAAATATATCTCAACAAAAAAAAAACCATTAAGAACCCTAAAAAAAGGTCATTAAAACGCAACATACCAAAAAAAAAAAGTGAAGCTCTTGAAACTTCTCTTCTTTTGCTTGTGGTTTAGGTTTTGAGAATTGAGAGCAAAAGAAAAAACGAAGACGCGTCAAAGGTGAAGTCATATAAATCATCTTTGCACCTTTCTGGGTTTCGTTTCAACCTTGCAAAATTTTTGTGGGCTGCTTTTAGTTTCTTCAATTTCTCTCTAAAATTTCGTTTTTTTTTAGGTTATCTATTTCATCAATTCGTTTTGGGTTTATGTGGTTCTTTCAAAACCCTAACTAAAATCGTATATATGGGAGTTAAAGGTTTGATCTTTTTGCCTTGTTTCAGGTATTGAAATGTGTCTATTGCTTCTTGCTTCTTCTGGTTTATGGGTTCCTGCGACGTGTTGAGAGTGTTGTTTGGTTTAGCTGTCTGGTGCATTGCTTATATAACTGTTGCAATCTTTGCATCTTTTAGAATCTTTCACTCTATTTGTTCAATTTGAAGAGTGTTTTTTGTGGAGGTTTGCTCGCTAGCTACAATGGGTTACGCTCAGCTTGTCATCGGTCCAGCAGGCAGTGGAAAGGTTTTATATATTATTATATGTCTATGTCAAGTTAGTTCTGTAAAGTAGTTTCATCGCTTAGATTTGACTGAATTGTTTTTGTTCTGTGTTTTGGATCTATTCAGTCAACTTATTGCTCCTCTTTGTATGAACACTGCGAAACTATCGGTCGAACAATGAATGTTGTTAACCTTGATCCTGCTGCGGAAATCTTCAATTATCCTGTGGCTATGGGTGAGTCAGTGAAGTTTCCTCTAATTCAATTCCCTTCCTTGAAGGAGTTTTGAGTGGCTTCTCACTTTCTTGGTTTCATTGAATGCAGATATCAGAGAACTTGTTTCTTTGGAAGATGTCATGGAGGAGCTAAAGCTTGGTCCTAATGGCGCCCTCATGTATTGCATGGAGTATCCTTTACTTGTTACATTGACAACTTGAGAAGTTTACTGGTTTTTCACAATCGGGTCTTGAAAAATTGTTAGCTTTTATATATGAAAACAAAGAATACATAGGTATCTTGAGGATAGGTAAATTGTTCATGATATGTTCTCTCGCAGTGGAAGAGCCTTAACTTACAATCCATAGGTACCTTGAGGATAGCTTGCATGATTGGGTAGATGAAGAATTGGAGAACTACAGGGACGATGATTACCTTATATTTGATTGTCCAGGTACATACATGATCAATGAATTTATCTCTCTGATATTTGTTAATGTATGTAGTTTCTTTAAGCCGTTTGTTAGGTGTTTGCGTATCAATACTGGATAGAAGTTGATAAGAAGCATCCCATCTATGTTTTATCTCTAAATTCTTTGAAATCTTTGTCTTGTTAATACAGGTCAGATTGAGCTGTTTACACATGTTCCTGTGCTCAAGAACTTTGTGGAGCATTTGAAGCAGAAGAACTTCAACGTCTGTGTTGTTTATCTGCTTGATTCACAGGTGTCTATATAAGTTTTATTTCCCCTCTACTACTTACTCTTATTATAGTGAACCATTTTGTGTTGACAAGAGATAAACTTTGTTGGATCAGTTCATAACAGATGTAACCAAGTTTATCAGTGGTTGCATGTCATCTCTCGCTGCAATGATCCAGCTTGAATTACCACATGTCAACATCCTCTCAAAGATGGACCTCTTGCAGGATAAAAGCAACATTGATGAGTATGGGTTCCTATTCTTTCGTTTGCTTTGTTTGTTGGAGTTTCGGTATTCTAATTTGCTTCGGTTTTTTGATGACTTCAGCTACTTGAATCCGGAGCCTCGCACATTGCTGGCAGAGTTAAACAAAAGGATGGGTCCTCAATTTGCAAAACTGAACAAAGCCTTGATTGAGATGGTATCGTATATGATTGGATTCTTGCTGTTAATGTTGACTATAAAAACAAGTAATTCGATTTCTTGATTGCATTTTTGGGTTGTGGTTATTTAGGTGGGAGAGTATGGGATGGTGAATTTCATACCCCTTAACTTGAGGAAAGATAGGAGGTAAACTATTTCCTCTCAGTTCATTCTTCTAATTAGCTTTATCCAATCAAAACTAATATCACCATTGCTTACTATTGGCAGCATTCAATATGTTCTTTCGCAAATCGACGTTTGTATTCAGTTTGGAGAAGACGCTGATGTGAAGATCAAAGATGAGGATGAGGATGAGGATGAAGATTTTGGTGACGATGGTCCTGATTCATAAGTTGTGTTCGGTTTCTACGACTTTTGGCTTGAAATCTTGGTCTCATTGCCCTTGTCAGAGACCAATGAGTTTGTGAGAACTACTTTACTGCTGACTATCAAAAGCCTTAAATGAGAGACTTTCAAAATTGTCAGAATTTCTCAAATCAAATTATCAATTCAGTTGCATTTTAAATCCAGTTGGAGCCTTAATGCCAGGATTGGTCGGGCTAAGGTCATTAGTGTAACAAACTTAACCGAGTTCACTATCTGCGTACTTGCGCTCCAACATTTTTGAGGAAAGCCTACAAACGCACGTAATCTAAAGAGAGTGAGTTCCAGTAAAACCGTAATGCTTGTCTCAAACCAGATCAAAAACATATAACACCTAACCGGTCATTCAAGTTCCTATGACATATCACCCTTTTTAACAGTTTTATGTTCAACAATCAACCATGCCATTCATTCCATGCAATCTAACATATGACAAATTAGTATCATCTGTGTCACTCACCTCCATGCCTCTATAAAGAATATTCATGTATATGCATATATATAAATAGTTTCGAAACAACAATAATTATTGTGTTTTGATACAATAATCAACATCAATACATTTGACATCGTACTCTTAAAAGGACGGGACACAAGAAGGATAATGACGAGGAAAAATTAACAACAAAAAATGAATGCCCAATTGCTGCAATGTCTATAATGATGCAGTGATGGGGTAATCAATCCTGGAGATACATACTCTATTGACAACTATCTGGCTCCAACTTGGACACCATTTTTGGATACTTAACAAGTGCCACATGCTTCATCGTATGGGCGACACACAGACAACACTCTCAAAACATAACCCCAATGTTTTTTTAGAAGAGTTCTTCTGAGTTAAACTTGTTCCATGCTTCCTGTTTATTGCCATAACAAAAGAGATGAAGCTAGCAAATGTAGATTTGTACAAATCTGTGATTTATAGTTATCAATGAGAAGCAATCTAATTGGGTAATTCGTTAACTTAAGGTCTTTTGTTGGCGGTAGCTGGTGGCATCTGAAGTAGCAGTGATGGATTATTGGATTTAGTTCCAGAAAGATGGTGAATTCACTTACCTTGAGCATGTCAAAAACTTTCTCGGCAATGTATTTCTGCTGGAGATTGGCACCTTTTTGTTGAACTTTGTCAGGGTGTATACAGAGAGTGGCCTTCCTGTAAACTTTCTTGACAGATGCAGCCGTAATTAAATCGGTCAATGAAACAGGCTGCCATCCGCATTCTGGCCAAAGAACCTGCTCATTTACATAACAACATCAGAATAGATTGTGGACTCATAACATCGAGGTACAAATGAACACCAGAGGTGCAAATAATAAAGAAATCGGACAATACAACTTACATATTGTAACGTCGAAAGCAAAGCACGCAAGTTTCCCTCCTTCCCCGCACCCCAACGTTTTATCTCAACATCCAGGGTCACCCCAATCCTCTGAAATCCAGGATAGCATGATGATTGAACAAACAAAAATTACAGATCCTTTACAATCCAGGATTAAGTACGGTGAATAAAATAAAACCAAAAAAGAACAATGAGACGGGTGATAATAGTTGAGACAGTTCCCTAAGGTGGCGCAATTTCTTATGCTAATGGCTGCAAGAGGCCCCAGACTTAAGTCTCTCAACAAAGCAACATGGTTTGAGATGTGCACAACAGAGGAGGGAAAAGGAAGAAGCCACATCTAAATATTTTAATCTGAATCACGTGATAAGGAAACTTACATCTTTCTCAACTTGTTCTCTTTGTACTTGAAGATCACGTTCATTTTTCTCAGCAAGTGCTTTCGCCTGATAGAGAAAACAATTCATGTTAATATACTGGTGAATCTTGTGTCATTGTCAGATACAAAACCCATCAAAAAAAACTCTAATGATACATACAGCCCGCTCCTGTGTCCTCTGGTGGCGTTCCAGCCTGGCACGTCGTCTCTCTTCAGTTTCTCCATCCACATCTTGAAAACCACCAGACTGGGAAGCTGGAGCTATATACAACACAGGGGGGTTTCAGTGTGACCAAGTTAACAGACATGAACATATTATTATGGATAAACCTCAGAGATTGCAGTACCTCCAAATATTGAACTGAGATCATCAACAATGTTTGTTGTTGAAGAGGTCTTTCTCAAGTTCTCTGTTGCTCTAGAAGACACTTGCGAAGATGGCCTGCTAGATTCGAAAGATCCTCCTTTGTTCCATGAATCCTGGAAAGGATCCTGAAACACAACAAGAGTTATAGGAGGAGTCAACTCACCAGTAGGCTGTAAAGGACTTAAATCAGAACAGAAGTAGATAATCCCATCTCACCAAAGGGTTGGTTCTCTGTTGTGGAGCACTGTTTGGTCTAGAAACCGAGTTAAAGAAGGAGTCAAGATCACTGTTATTTTCTTGCTGCTGCTTAGCTTTAGCTTGGGCAGCTGCCCTTCCACGTGCCTCAGCAGCTGCCCTTTCCACAGCAGCTCGTTCTGCCCTAACCCTTGCTTCCTTCTCCTGCGCTTCAGCATTCACCCTTTCTCTAGCTTCTGCTGCAGCTTTCTCAGCCTTTTCTCGTGCCCCTGCAGCTGCCCTTTCACGTGCTTCAGCATGGGCTCTTTGAACTGCTGCTCTTTCTGCACGCTCTCGGGCATCCGAAGCCTTCCCAACAGCAGCTCTCTGAACTTTGGCATGAGCTTCAGCGGCTGCTCTTTCACGTGCTTCCCTTGTAGCCCTCTCTACGGCTTGTCTTGCCAATAGTCTTTCCCTTTCTCGCTCAATTCTTTTCTGCTCTCTTTCTCTATCCTCTCTCTCCTTATCCTGGGCTTTTTCCATCTCTGCCTCCCTCTCTGCCCTTTCACGCTCCAATCTCACTTGCTTTTCTCTAAGTTCCCTTTCCCGAGAATCATGATTCTCCATGTGATCTCCTTCTCTGCTTCTACTTGCCTTCAAATTTTCTTTCTCTCTCCTTTCCTTAGCATGTCTAAACTTCGCTTCTGCTTTATCCATGGCATCCTTCATGGCAGCAGCTGATGCAACAGCAGCAGAGAAAACATCAGAATCTTCACCAAAGGTAGGTTCAGGGTGTCCATTCGCAGCGGTCTGCTTTCTGCCCATAGAAAAATCATCAAGTTCATCCATTTGAGATGCTGTCGGGCTATTTACAGAAGCTCTAGCTGAGCTAGGAACATAAGAGTGGTGGTTAGTGGAGCTCGATATAGAAGGCTCGTTGACCTTCTTTTTTACAGGACGTGTAGGTCTCGGTGGTGGAGGTCTCGCAGGTGGCGGAGCACTAGTAGGTTCCGTAAAGAGAGGGATCTCAGATACAGTAAGCCACACATCATCAGATGACTCAAAACTTCCTTCTGTACTGGTAGGTGGTGGAGCACTCGTATTTTGTGGCTCTAAAACATCGTCAAATGAAGCTTTCTTAGAATGGTAACTCCTAGAACTTTCTACAGGTGACTGGGAGCCACTGATGTTTGCTGGTTGTTTTAAATGACTCTGGCTTCTACTATTCATATCTGGGCCTGATTTTCCAAGACTATCGAGGGGGTCAATTTCAACAAATACTCCTCCATGGACAGATGCATGATCAGTTTTTCTGCTGTTGAATTTACCAATATCCTCCAAAGGATCATTGAACCCTCCAGTGGAAGGATCTCGAGGGGTTGATGCAGACTCCTCCAAGACTACAAATGGGTCTTCTTCCACAAGATTGGAAGATGTCTTGGCAGGCTGATACGGAGATTTCTGGGATTGACTGGTCTCTGAAGTAGACCTGTTCAAAAAAAGTAGAGCATCTTTCAAATGATAGAAAGCTATGCCTATACAAAAAAACAAATCAAGATGAAACTTTCAGAGGGTATATAGATAAGAGAAGCTTCTAGGTAATCAAACAGCTCTCCATAAGTGCTAAGATACATTTCATTATGTAAGTGTGATGGCTCTAAGCTCTATACATTGAGAAACCTCTCAAGTCATCTCTAGGAAAAACAAATTTGAAGCAATGACCCTAGCCAAACAGATCAAGATGATAATTTGCATATGAATGACAAGCCAAAGGTTCAAGCTTGTGGATATTTCCTCAGAAAGAATGAGAGAGTACAAACTAACAGCTCCTCAATAAATACAATCGTTCATGCTACATTGCTACATTTCATTATGTAAGTGTTATTGCTCTAAGCTATGTGCTCTCAAGTCAACTCTAGGAGAAACAAATTTGAAGAGCAGTGACCCTAGGCACAGATCAAAATGAAATTACGCATATGAACGACAAGTAAAAGGTTGAAATTTTCTGAGATTTCTCTCTTAAGTTCAGAGAGTACACATAAGAGAACCTTTTATGCAAGTAAACAGCTATCATAAGGACAATACAGTTCATGCAACCCAAATCTTAAGAGCCATGATCCTAACCAGTAACCACAGATGAAGAAGAAGGGTAAATATAGCTGTTTCGAAGGAGGACCAAACCCGGGAATCAAACAGCTCTACATACAAGAGATTTTTTTTCAAGGTTCAGAGAGTACACATATAAGAGAACAGTTCTCCATTACGAACCAATACAGTTCATGCTAGAAGTTCTATACCATTGAGCCATTTCACGCAAGAAAGTTCCCAAATTAGAAGAGCAGTGACCCTAACTAGACGTAACAACAAATGAAGAAGAGAGAAGATTACCGTTTAGGTGGAGGGGAGTTAGTGCGACCAAAGCCGGGAATCAAGTCATCAAAAACGGAGCTACCCTTGTTCTCTCGGTCACTGTCTGTCTCAGTTTTCCCCAAATTGGTGCCCATAAGATCATCGAAGGGAGAACTGTTCTGTTTCCTGTGCTTTGCAGGTGAGGTGGAGATGGAAGAGAAAACGTTCTCAAACCTAGCTGAGTGAGAAGAAGTGGAAGGGATTTGGAGCTCAGGAATAGACTCAAACACATCCTCATCATCGTAGACAGGCTTGTCATAGACCGGCACGGACGCTGATTTGGATTTGGGTTCCTTGAACATAGCATCATAGTCAAAGGCCGGTGCAGATGGAGAACGAGAATCACCAGAAGAGGATCCGTACTTTGGTGGTGGACCGCTAAACACATCTTTAAAGAGAAGATCATCACCATCGCGGCCAAGATCGTCAAACACCGGCGAAGGATCGAACTTTTTCCCGGCGGCGTTGGCGAAGTTGTAGGAAGAAGCGAAACTGTTGAAATCAGCGGCAGAAGAGTTCGATTGAGGAGCCATCGGAGCTGATTTGCCCTGTGGTTTCAATCCGAAGTCTCTCGCTAACAATCCTGTGAAATCATCCATTTGGGTTCCTTCAATTTCTTCTCTTCCTCCAAAAATCGAAAAGCTTATAGATTTTCCCACCAGAAATCAAGACGAGATTATCCTCAGATCTGAGTCGCCATTAACGATTAACGAGTCGGATCAAAGCATTTGATTTCAAAAAAAGCTCCCTTTGGTCTCCCAACTTGTTTTGTCTATGGTTTCTTCTCCGACTCGTACATTGTTTTTCCCAGTCTGCGTAATTTCTTATTCTGTTTTAATTATTGGACGAACATTTAAGACTTTACAAAGTTGGTCCCTAAAATCTTAAAAATGCAATGGCACTTGCTAAAATTTTAGATTCGAGATTTCACCTCCTTGGTAAAAGGATTTGGATTTCTTTTTTTTTTCTTTTTTTTGGTAAGAAGGATTTAAGATACAGTTCAAATCCTTAAATTTCATTTTTTTCTCAAATCCTTCTTACCAAAAAAACAATTAAGTATTATAATTAACTGTTCAAATTTAAAGATTTGGATTTAAAGAAATTAAAAGGATTTCAATTAACTGTCTAAATCCTTAATTTTTTCTTTCTTTGGTAATAAATTATAGAAATTTAAAGATTTGAACAGTTAATTGGAATCATTCTTTTTCTTTTTTAATAATTTTTGATATACATATAAACTTTTTCTTTGTTCACTTTGATTTTCTTCCTTTTTTCAATTTCTTCAACCAAACTCGGAGGTGTCAATATTATTACATAACCAGTTTTTACCTAGAAACATATATCATTCATCCTCTCTATAATAAAACGGAAGTACACAATATTGTTTTGTAAACTATATAATTTTAATAAGTTGGTTACAAATAAGTTATACATTAATGATAGATTAATTAGTTACAAATATGTTATACCGAAAATCTTAAAGAGAATATTCTAAAGAATCATATCATCTAACTTACCATATTAATTTTCTTTACTAAATTATTCATCAAATAAAATCTTTTGATATCTAACTTAACATATTAATTTGTTAATTATCATTATAATTCACCTCTCATTTTTATATATGAGTCTATTTTGTGAAACAAATAAATTATCATATTATTTATTAAAATAGTTTTATTTCCGAATATTCCATAAGTTGAATTTTTAAAAACAAATATAAATTGTTCAATCTATAACATATTCAAGATTCAATAATATTATTTTTTAAAATAATATCTATTGAATTAATTTTTTTTACTGAGTAACAGATCAAAATTTGAATATTTAAATTCAATTTCATAGGTTTTGTTGAATTTTATAATTTTATATAATATAATAAACTTTAAATAATTTATTTTGAAATATTTTTAATATATTGAAACTTGTATAAAAGTTAGAAACTGTAAACACTCTAAATTTATTTGTTATAGCAATGTCAATAATATGTCACTATAATATGAAAGAATTTCAAGAAACCAAATATATTAAAACAAAAAGTATAACAATATATTAAATTACTCATAATATAATAACTCACTTTTAAAAAACCAAATTTACATAATTATGTCTTATAATGGCATTCAAGTCATGATGTAGATATACATTGTTGAAATAACATCACATATATAACCTAATACAACATATTAAATTTTTATTTTAAAATATAAAATATACAAAATTTTGTATAAAATAAAATTTGTCCACTGTTATAGCACGGGTACTTATCTAAAATCATTAACTATATAAAACTTACAAAATATGTGTCTTTTTCAAGTCAATCATATTTAGCATATGATTTTATTGCATAGTGTTTTTATTCAAGTGTTTTTTAAAAAACAAACACATAAATTATATTTTATATAAAAATTATAATATAAATAAAAAGAGTTTCAACTCGTGCTTCTAGCACGGGTCTTAATCTAATTAGTTATATTGAATCGCTACAAATCTACCTTGAATTGACGAGCCAACTAAAAATGTAATCTTCATGATCAAGCTTCTTTTGTGATGATACACAAAATATGACAACAAGAAACTATACTCATATCATATCACATCTCCTACATGCACATGTTTTTAATCTCATGTTCACATATTGTAAGAGATATACTTGACTCACAAACTTTATTTCTACCTTCTAATCATGGAACAACCTTGTAGAACTTAAGCTTCTTCTGCTTAACTTCGATCAAATTTTTTTATTTTAGGATGTATTGTACATGTATGGTTGCACACTTCTTCAGGTTCTCATAGATATGTGTAGCCACACCCTATGTTCAACATAAGGTAATCTCATTTCCAATGCATCCAACAAGCCCTAAAAATGTAAACTTCCAATGCTTTTTACCTTGTTGTAAAGCCAACACAATGGAGATATACATTTTTATCGGATATTACATTAAACCCTCGATCCTCCTGTAGATTGAAATCAACCTTCAACTTTTGTATGAACCACAATTGACTTATTTTTCGCATCAACAACGACATAAGCAATCATATACCATTGCTAGCATCCCTTCAGCAATATCCACATGCATTATAATCAAGTATAGAAATAAGAAAACTATAAACTGAGGAAGCATAAACTGAGAGATGAATTTTCTTTTTGAAAAAAAAAAATTGTTTAGTGGGGAGGTTGTAACTCGATGATGATCTGATTTACTAGTCATGCGACTTCAGTTTAACCTAGCCAAACTGAGTCGGTTAGTTTTAGTTTTGGTCAATTAAGATTTTAAAAATTCTTCCAAATTAACCAAAACTAATTACGGTTAGGTTTAAAAATCGGTTAATTAGGCTATTGAAGATTTAACCAAAATTATCTGAATTTTTTTGGTACACCTAATGCCATTGTCGTTAGCATCTCCAAACTTCGTGTTTCACATGCCGACTTAGTCTTAAGAACTTATCACAGTTTCATATGTGATGGTTAAAACTGAGATGGTTTAACAAGAACGACGACTAAAAAAAATATTGAAGAAGAAGATGTTGTTTTGAAGAATTGAAGAAGAAAATTGTCGACGGTCGCTGGAAAATTGAGAAGAAGGGGTAGGGCTTCTTTTATTATTGGATTTTAATTTAATCATTCTAAATAAGTGATTTTATGTTATTTGATACTAGAGAAATTTCTCCTTTTATTATATTAGGTTAGGACTCCTTTTATTATGAAATTAAGAAGAACGATTAGGGCTCCATTTATTATGTTATTTAAATATTAGTTGGGCCAAACACATAAAATATTTTAATAAAACAAACTCATCTTTTTTTTGTTTGAAACGCAAAGTTAAAACTTCATCCGCAATCTACGAAACCCTAATATAGCAGAGAAACCTACATCCACCATGGCCAAAAAAAGATCTCAAAATCTTAAAACGAAAATAACCGACCAGTTCTTAAAAACTATCTGAACTCTGAACCAAAAACTGAAAAACTTGATTCAATTTCCTTGGTTTAGGTAAAATTCGTAGGGCTATGATTTATTGTCTATATATGTGACTTTCATGATTATACCAATCTATACAAAATAAAAGGAGAAGCTATAAGTTCTTAAGGTTGTCCACATAGGATTTAAAATAGCCAATAGGGATTCGACATCTCACTAATTTACATTTTTTAAAATTTTCAGAATTGCCTCTACTAAGATTTTTTAAATGACCAATCGGGATTAGTCATCTTAATATTTAACATTTTTGAAATTATGTAAAATTTTTATATTATAATACTTATAAGTAAGTGTATGTACAATGTCTCACATCGGCTATATTAGTTTAGACGATGACTGTAAACCATTATAAATAAGACTAATATCCTTCCAACTACGAATGAACATGAAGCTTGATTTATCAGGCGTCCAAATTTAAAAGTTTTATTTGGTTTATTATAGTAAATTAAAACTTCTCAAAAGTTTCAAAATATTATAATATTTTTAAAAGTTAAACTATTAACAATATTGAAACTTTAGATGTAGTTGAAAAGTTTAAAATATTATAATTATTGAATCTTTTAAAAGATTAAAATATTATAAATATTTAAACATAATAGAATGTTTTGATAAACTATAAATACTTCCATAGAAAGTTTAAAATATTATAGAAAGTTTAAGTATCATTAATATTTAACTCTAAAAAAAATGTTACAAATATTTAAACTATATCTAAAGTTTAAAATATTATAAATATTTAAACTCTATTAAAAATTTAAAAGTTTAAGTATTGTTAAATATTATATATGCAATTTTCAAATATCTTATTATATCTTGAATATCTTATTTATCTCTGTTTGCGCTTTTTATATCTTATGAGCGTGTTAATACATGTTTTTGTGTATAACTTTATAGATGAGTTGTTATTCTTTCAGTATTTCTCGGTCTAAGAAAGAAAGATTGACGTCGCAAGACCTAGATTTGATGTTGTTTGAGTCAAGTTTTGGGGTTTAAAGAAGAAGGATCGACGACAAGCACACATGTTTTATTAGATATACATTTGTTTATATTACTTTCTTTCCAAATAATTTATAATTATGTAGTATTAAAGATTTTGGTTTGAGAATTTACAATTTTGTAGTATTAAGGATTTTGATTTGAGAAGTTTCAATACGCGTGAATCTAAAACCGAGTAAGTATACAGTGAAAGTATCAATATTTGAGTGCATCTCGTGACTATGTTGGTTATTATAAATTGCACAAATTTAACGAGAAAAGAGACAATGATTTTGGTCGTAGAGTTTAATTGGTTAACAAGTTGTGTGGTAGTTTTAAAAAAGAGATTTTGAATGATTATTCAGTGGAAGAATATGAAGAAGCTGACGAAGAAGAGAAAGAAAAATAGTATAACGTTTTAAGTATAAATTCATGATTTTTTATCATATTTGAATTTTTAAAAGAGTATAACGTTTAAGTATAACATTATATATTTTATATATTTTTTTTAAATTGTGTGTTTGTATTAAAAATTTGTCTTAATAGTAATTTAAAGTTTTTTATAAGATAATATTTCATAACTATTATTAATCATATATCATATTCATCAAAATATATTAAATAAACCCATGCGTAGCGGTTCAAAACCTAGTAGATAACAAAATTTTTGAGGGTAATTCTACTGGTTTCAAAAAATATATACATAGTTTTATACAAGAGAAATTAGCCGGATCTGCCATGAATAGTGGCAAACTTTCTCAGCAATGCCACTTACGAGAACATCTTTTCCCGCCTGCCACACATGTGTTGTAAGAAGACCATTATGCCCTTATTTCATCTTAGTTGAAATTAAAGCATTTTATAATTTTTATTTTTATTTTGTATTTTGAGGGAGGTGACATAAAGTTGGAAGAGCAGATAATTGCTTCATCAGTAAATGTAAAACTTCGTCCAGACAAACCAATGGTCGAACGACTCTCTCTTCTCATAATTTCGACTTCCCCAACTGCATCGACTTTTCATCTTTTGAATGTCGTCGTCGCTGCGATTGAGCAGAACGTTTGATCGAGTGCCCCCAAGTGATCAAACTGTGCGATTGAGAGACCGTGAGTGATGAATTTCTTAATCCAGACAATTCTCTTGACAAATCCTCGGGCTCCGCCTCCATCCGCCGCTACACGCGAAGCCCCGGAGACTAGTTCCAATGTTCAGAAACCTGACACTTGGTATGATATTGAACTATATTGCTCTTTTTAGCTTTATGATGTCGTCTACTTATCATTTACCCTTGCTTTAATTCGTTTCAGTGTAGAGTTAGATGCGTCTGTTCTTAGCGATGGAAATTTGGCCATCGCCGCCATTCATAGATACATCAGTTGTCTAACAACAAAATTTCGTCTCCTATGTTTGGCGTTTTCTGTCCATTTAAACAAAACAATTTGTTACACACTGCAGGACAACCGATCTACTAGAAAAGAGCATGCATTCCAGGTTCTCTCCACTAATGTTATTTTCCTTCGTTATATTAGGTAGACCATATCAGTTAGGTCGATTTCAGTTGTTTTCTAACATAAATGTTGTCCACTCTACATGTAATCTAAGGCGGAGGACCAGATCCAACATCATACGTACTCGTCCACTATTAATTTCCCCTAATTTATATAGGGTCCACCATATCTTGCTAACGTTTCCAAATTTAGTCCACTTCTAACAATGCATGTTGTCCATCGTGCAGGTCGTCTCATCCGATGGACTAGATCCAAAATACCAGGTTCTTGTCCACCACTAATAACGCTCTCATTTTTTGGTCTACTGTTTTGTTTTGTATGTTTACCAAAATAACTGCCAAACCCTATATGTGTGGAAACGATGGACCAAATACATCAAAATAGACTATTGTCCACAATTATCATGTTCTTTGGTTGAGTAGTTCGTATCACTTGGGTCTAAAGAACTTGTTTATAGTTCCACACAGATTTGATGAAGAAGCAGGCACTGGGAATGGTGTGCCTCCTGTCGTTGACAACTAGATCTTACATTTAAGGTTTATGTCCATCAACATTATGTCCTTCCTTCGTTGGATGGATCATATCCGTTTGGTCCATTACTAACAGTATCTCAACTACTCCCTATTGCAAGGTTGGATTCACCATTCTGTCCACAATCGGTAGACACTGCGGGTTTTCCACCATCGTCCAAGTTGGATTCACCGGTCTTTCCACAATCGGTAGACAACACGGGTTGTCAACCATTGATAGGCATCACGTTTTTCTTGCACATTGAAACATACAAATACAGTCCACCACACTCTTCATTCTTCATTTTGAACTATTCAAACTTGACATCACTGTTAACTGAAACAGGGGGCATCTTACCTTGTGTAAAGACAATTGTGTTTTTGGGGTGCCAAAAGCTAACTCTATATTGCTTTCCTCTAGTTTGATACCCAACAACTCAGCTATCTTTGCCTTCAGCTCCACCCCCAACCCATAAACATCATTCATTGCATATGTGTTACGATTCTTTGGCAACTGTCCAAATTAATTGCGACGACATACCTATTGTTTTCCGACCACCACCAACTCCACCTACTCTCCACCAATCGTGTTTTTCAGATTTGTTCCCTTATGTTTACTTCTAAAGAATGACATCATTAACTACCATTTACTCTTCTTTAACACACTTAAATACTTAATTGACAGAGACTCGCTGCCATTAATGTATGTCCCATCATCATTTACGTCGCCCATTTGAATTCGCCCACCTCCTCTCTTCTCCTCTTTTAATGAAGGTAGTTTTGTGATTTCCTCCACCTCTCAAAATGAAAACGGACATTTCCAAGAAGGCAATTACAAAACTGATATTATTAAGAAGTTTTTTTTCAAAAATGGCATTCTCAACCAAATTTCCTTTATAAAAAGGTTATTTTGGATTATATTTTTATCAATAAGGCCTTTTGAGACATTATTCAATATTTGAAGTTGTTTTGCCCTAATCCCTACACAAAAGGAGGTCAAAAGCAAAATCCAAAAATTTGGGGAGTGCCATGTAGCTTTAGGATTATGGGTACCAAATTTGTAGTCTCTGAAAATGTAGGACTGATCTATCAATTGAAGAAGAGACTGGGCGAACATGTACACACAAGTTGGGAAAAAGAAGGAAAAAAAAAGAAAAAAGGAGCTTTTTTTGAAATCAAATGCTTTGATCCGACTCGTTAATCGTTAATGGCGACTCAGATCTGAGGATAATCTCGTCTTGATTTCTGGTGGGAAAATCTATAAGCTTTTCGATTTTTGGAGGAAGAGAAGAAATTGAAGGAACCCAAATGGATGATTTCACAGGATTGTTAGCGAGAGACTTCGGATTGAAACCACAGGGCAAATCAGCTCCGATGGCTCCTCAATCGAACTCTTCTGCCGCTGATTTCAACAGTTTCGCTTCTTCCTACAACTTCGCCAACGCCGCCGGGAAAAAGTTCGATCCTTCGCCGGTGTTTGACGATCTTGGCCGCGATGGTGATGATCTTCTCTTTAAAGATGTGTTTAGCGGTCCACCACCAAAGTACGGATCCTCTTCTGGTGATTCTCGTTCTCCATCTGCACCGGCCTTTGACTATGATGCTATGTTCAAGGAACCCAAATCCAAATCAGCGTCCGTGCCGGTCTATGACAAGCCTGTCTACGATGATGAGGATGTGTTTGAGTCTATTCCTGAGCTCCAAATCCCTTCCACTTCTTCTCACTCAGCTAGGTTTGAGAACGTTTTCTCTTCCATCTCCACCTCACCTGCAAAGCACAGGAAACAGAACAGTTCTCCCTTCGATGATCTTATGGGCACCAATTTGGGGAAAACTGAGACAGACAGTGACCGAGAGAACAAGGGTAGCTCCGTTTTTGATGACTTGATTCCCGGCTTTGGTCGCACTAACTCCCCTCCACCTAAACGGTAATCTTCTCTCTTCTTCATTTGTTGTTACGTCTAGTTAGGGTCACTGCTCTTCTAATTTGGGAACTTTCTTGCGTGAAATGGCTCAATGGTATAGAACTTCTAGCATGAACTGTATTGGTTCGTAATGGAGAACTGTTCTCTTATATGTGTACTCTCTGAACCTTGAAAAAAAATCTCTTGTATGTAGAGCTGTTTGATTCCCGGGTTTGGTCCTCCTTCGAAACAGCTATATTTACCCTTCTTCTTCATCTGTGGTTACTGGTTAGGATCATGGCTCTTAAGATTTGGGTTGCATGAACTGTATTGTCCTTATGATAGCTGTTTACTTGCATAAAAGGTTCTCTTATGTGTACTCTCTGAACTTAAGAGAGAAATCTCAGAAAATTTCAACCTTTTACTTGTCGTTCATATGCGTAATTTCATTTTGATCTGTGCCTAGGGTCACTGCTCTTCAAATTTGTTTCTCCTAGAGTTGACTTGAGAGCACATAGCTTAGAGCAATAACACTTACATAATGAAATGTAGCAATGTAGCATGAACGATTGTATTTATTGAGGAGCTGTTAGTTTGTACTCTCTCATTCTTTCTGAGGAAATATCCACAAGCTTGAACCTTTGGCTTGTCATTCATATGCAAATTATCATCTTGATCTGTTTGGCTAGGGTCATTGCTTCAAATTTGTTTTTCCTAGAGATGACTTGAGAGGTTTCTCAATGTATAGAGCTTAGAGCCATCACACTTACATAATGAAATGTATCTTAGCACTTATGGAGAGCTGTTTGATTACCTAGAAGCTTCTCTTATCTATATACCCTCTGAAAGTTTCATCTTGATTTGTTTTTTTGTATAGGCATAGCTTTCTATCATTTGAAAGATGCTCTACTTTTTTTGAACAGGTCTACTTCAGAGACCAGTCAATCCCAGAAATCTCCGTATCAGCCTGCCAAGACATCTTCCAATCTTGTGGAAGAAGACCCATTTGTAGTCTTGGAGGAGTCTGCATCAACCCCTCGAGATCCTTCCACTGGAGGGTTCAATGATCCTTTGGAGGATATTGGTAAATTCAACAGCAGAAAAACTGATCATGCATCTGTCCATGGAGGAGTATTTGTTGAAATTGACCCCCTCGATAGTCTTGGAAAATCAGGCCCAGATATGAATAGTAGAAGCCAGAGTCATTTAAAACAACCAGCAAACATCAGTGGCTCCCAGTCACCTGTAGAAAGTTCTAGGAGTTACCATTCTAAGAAAGCTTCATTTGACGATGTTTTAGAGCCACAAAATACGAGTGCTCCACCACCTACCAGTACAGAAGGAAGTTTTGAGTCATCTGATGATGTGTGGCTTACTGTATCTGAGATCCCTCTCTTTACGGAACCTACTAGTGCTCCGCCACCTGCGAGACCTCCACCACCGAGACCTACACGTCCTGTAAAAAAGAAGGTCAACGAGCCTTCTATATCGAGCTCCACTAACCACCACTCTTATGTTCCTAGCTCAGCTAGAGCTTCTGTAAATAGCCCGACAGCATCTCAAATGGATGAACTTGATGATTTTTCTATGGGCAGAAAGCAGACCGCTGCGAATGGACACCCTGAACCTACCTTTGGTGAAGATTCTGATGTTTTCTCTGCTGCTGTTGCATCAGCTGCTGCCATGAAGGATGCCATGGATAAAGCAGAAGCGAAGTTTAGACATGCTAAGGAAAGGAGAGAGAAAGAAAATTTGAAGGCAAGTAGAAGCAGAGAAGGAGATCACATGGAGAATCATGATTCTCGGGAAAGGGAACTTAGAGAAAAGCAAGTGAGATTGGAGCGTGAAAGGGCAGAGAGGGAGGCAGAGATGGAAAAAGCCCAGGATAAGGAGAGAGAGGATAGAGAAAGAGAGCAGAAAAGAATTGAGCGAGAAAGGGAAAGACTATTGGCAAGACAAGCCGTAGAGAGGGCTACAAGGGAAGCACGTGAAAGAGCAGCCGCTGAAGCTCATGCCAAAGTTCAGAGAGCTGCTGTTGGGAAGGCTTCGGATGCCCGAGAGCGTGCAGAAAGAGCAGCAGTTCAAAGAGCCCATGCTGAAGCACGTGAAAGGGCAGCTGCAGGGGCACGAGAAAAGGCTGAGAAAGCTGCAGCAGAAGCTAGAGAAAGGGTGAATGCTGAAGCGCAGGAGAAGGAAGCAAGGGTTAGGGCAGAACGAGCTGCTGTGGAAAGGGCAGCTGCTGAGGCACGTGGAAGGGCAGCTGCCCAAGCTAAAGCTAAGCAGCAGCAAGAAAATAACAGTGATCTTGACTCCTTCTTTAACTCGGTTTCTAGACCAAACAGTGCTCCACAACAGAGAACCAACCCTTTGGTGAGATGGGATTATCTACTTCTGTTCTGATTTAAGTCCTTTACAGCCTACTGGTGAGTTGACTCCTCCTATAACTCTTGTTGTGTTTCAGGATCCTTTCCAGGATTCATGGAACAAAGGAGGATCTTTCGAATCTAGCAGGCCATCTTCGCAAGTGCCCTCTAGAGCAACAGAGAACTTGAGAAAGACCTCTTCAACAACAAACATTGTTGATGATCTCAGTTCAATATTTGGAGGTACTGCAACCTCTGAGGTTTATCCATAATAATATGTTCATGTCTGTTAACTTGGTCACACTGAAACCCCCCTGTGTTGTATATAGCACCAACTTCCCAGTCTGGTGGTTTTCAAGATGTGGATGGAGAAACTGAAGAGAGACGACGTGCCAGGCTGGAACGCCACCAGAGGACACAGGAGCGGGCTGTATGTATCATTAGAGTTTTTTTTGATGGGTTTTGTATCTGACAATGACACAAGATTCACCAGTATATTAACATGAATTGTTTTCTCTATCAGGCGAAAGCACTTGCTGAGAAAAATGAACGTGATCTTGAAGTACAAAGAGAACAAGTTGAGAAAGATGTAAGTTTCCTTATCACGTGATTCAGATTAAAATATTTAGATGTGGCTTCTTCCTTTTCCCTCCTCTGTTGTGCACATCTCAAACCATGTTGCTTTGTTGAGACATTTAAGTTTGTCGTATTTTGCAGCCAGTAGTGTAAAACAAATTGTGCCACCATCCTTAATCCTGGATCTGTCTTGATTTTCTTTTGTTTAATCACCTACGTATCCTGGATTTCAGAGGATTGGGGTGACCCTGGATGTTGAGATAAGACGTTGGGGTGCGGGGAAGGAGGGAAACTTGCGTGCTCTGCTTTCGACATTACAATATGTATGTCTTATTTTCCTCTTTCTTTATTATTTCTATCTCTGATGTTCAATTTAGGAATCCAAACTTTCTTCTAATGTTAGGAATCCAAACTTTATTTTGATATTGCCATGTAAATGAGCAGGTTCTTTGGCCAGGATGTGGTTGGCAGCCTGTTTCATTGACCGATTTAATTACCGGTGCATCTGTCAAGAAAGTTTACAGGAAGGCTACTCTCTGTATACATCCTGACAAAGTTCAGCAAAAAGGCGCTAATCTCCAGCAGAAATACATTGCCGAGAAAGTTTTCGACATGCTCAAAGTAAGTCATTGACCATTTTTCAGGAACTGCTACTTCAGATGACCCTAACGAATCAAATTAGATTTTGCATTTCCTCATGGATAACTAGAACTGCACAATGCATTGGGCTTCATCTCTTTTCTCATGACAATAAACAGGAAGCATGGAACAAGTTCAACTCCGAAGAACTTTTTTGAAAAAACCTGGGACTATGTTTTGGATAGTGTGTTGTTCGTCTGTCGCCCAAAAGATGAAGTATGTGGCTTTCATAAAAAGCCAAAAGACGGTGCCCAAGTTGGAAGCAGAGAGTTGTTCATAGAATATGTATTCCCAAGATTGATGACCCAGCACTGCATCATCATATACCACGCAGCAATTGGGTATTCTTTTTTTTTTATTATTATTTTGTTGCTAATTTTTCCTTCTCATTACCCTTCTTTAAGAGTATGATGTCAGATGTATTGATGTTGATTTCTGTATCAAAACACAATACCTGAGAGCTGTGTATTGTTGTTTCCAAACTATTTACATATATATATGCATATAACATTCTTTGAAGTGGCACGATGCGACTCTGTTGGCGATCTAGTGTCGCTTTTTCTATCCATCATGGTCTGAAGTTAGTATAATCAGGCTAGATAGTCTTTGTGAGCGTGTTTGTATATTCCGATACATCGTCACAGAGGAATTAGACAGTTTTTGTCTTTTTGGTAGGTATATTGTGTTATCAGTCTGAGTGTCACGATTTGAACTAGTAATACAGAGACCCGATCCAGTTTAGAAATCGTTTTATCCGAAATGGTACTAATGTCTATATTGAATTATTGATCACTTGTCCGAGTTGCAGCGATTAGGATTTTCCATTATGGTAAGGTTAATAAAATAAGAATAAAGAAGAAGAATGTTCCTAAAGTCAATTAAACGACATCTGCAGAATTCCACCGTGCCTAATGATCTCCGGGAGTTATATAAAGGAAAAATTATGTGTACCCATCTTTTAAGTTAATAGCTTATACAACAACCTCAAATGTACTACAAGCCTCACATGTTATGTACAACGCCTTCAAATTATAGTTAGTCTGAACACTGAACTCGGGTTTCAATCTGCATCCTCTCTCGAGATGCTCAGCGTGCGCTTCTGCTAACCGTTCTTGCAGAATGTCCAGATTAACCTGATGCAAAAAATTGAATCCGAGAAAGAAAAAAACTCAAGGACAAGTTCAGGGGCTGAGAGTGACAAAGAGAGCTATAAAGAACAAGAATCTGAACCTCTTGGCCTTTGTTCACCTGCATATTACACATGTTGCAGTAGATGTGTCGGTGATTCTCCATAAGCTCTCCTTTATTGCATATCGGACACCATATCTGTTTTAGCTCCTGGAAAAGCATATCAGTCCAGTCCAGTCAACTGGTTTCTAAGGTATTTGAGAAAACAAGGCTGCCTTGTGAAAGAGAGAGAACCTACCAGTTCACTATTTAAACACATATTCTGAGAAACTAAGGTGGCCAAGTAATCATCTTCCTCGTCTTCCCATGTTTGGATCTGAACATACGATCCTGGACATAGCGCCACAAAGGCATCAGTATTCATTCAGGTTTCTTTTTCAACGCAAATCTCATGAAGAACAAAAAAAAAAACTAAATGGTTTAACCATTTACTGTAGTAGTCTCTGAACACAAATCCTTGTAAAATATCTGTTGCATTTCCAACAAAATCTCTTCACTATCACCTTCATAAACAGCTTTAAGACCTTGCTCCTCATATTCCCATAATATATCATCACAATCAGGAGTTACAGTCTGATTCCCCGAGAGGTTTCTCGACGAATCCTCAAATTTTTTCAATTCATCAGTTACAATATCCTGGAAAGCAGAATTGATAATCTCCTGAAAGTAAAAGAAACCTAACCACATCAACATAGCTATAAAAAGAACAGTCTTTTGTTTTCTCCTTTATTGGGATTACAAAAACAGAGGACGAAAAAGAAAAAAAAACAAACCTTTCGATCAGAAGATTGACAATCAGAGAGCCTCAACTTCCACAGCAAACGAGTCCTATCTTCTCTAACTCTTCTGAAACAGTTTTCTCTAAACTGTGTGTGTGTATATATATATATATATATATATCAACGCCATTTTGACATACATTAGCCAACAACAAACATAACACATGAAAGATTCTTTTATAACCTATGATGAACACAATTCAGAAACAGAAATTGAAAAAGGAGAACCTTTTGTTTCCTTATAGAGAAATCGAACTCG
>NC_025695.1:19812039-19818144 GCF_000633955.1 Camelina sativa | reverse complement strand
TTTTTTTTTTTGTCTATCAATTTCGCTGAAACTGATACTTGGGTATCTTCAATTTTAATGGGTTTTGTGATTTCCTTTGCTCTTTGCTTCTAATTTCACTGTTAGTGTTGTCTATCACTTCTTAAGCTCTCCGTTGTTCGCCATTTTTTTTCAGTCTAAGCAAGCCACCGTGTTGATTGTTCTTTTTTGATTTACTGTGATTAAACAATCGGATGCGTTTTTTTTTGGTGGATTCATTTCCGGGAATTTTGGATTTTATTGTGTTTTAGAGTTTAAGTGTGTCAAAACAAGGTGGTGATCGCATCTTCTTTGTTGGTCTGATAGCTCTCTAATGCCTTTTCGATCAAGTTCTTTTTATGGGATGATAATTGATTGTTTTATGTTGCAGAAATGTTGGAGACGGGTTTGACTATTATGAGCCTGGTTTTGACACCTTGAGAGTGCGAGATTTCTGGAGTTTATTTAAGTCGAAATGAAGAGGAAATCGCCAGTACAAGTTCAAGCTCTTGAGGCTTTTTATTTCGGTACGAATATCTTTTGTTTTATCAGATTGTCGGTGTTGATCATTTTTGTAAGAATTGGCCTCTTGTGCTACCTTTTCTGTGTATAATTTACCATGGATCTATTTCTGATGGTTGTTATGTATATATGATGGCAGAGCAAATGTATCCGACACCTAAGGAAATGGAGGACATGGGCAAGTCTTTAGGGTTAACAGTGAAGCAAGTAAGTGGGTGGTTCAAGAGGAGAAGTAGAGGAAAAGGCGTGATATCGCCGGCGGATGATGTGGTGGGAGGAGGGAATCCTCAGTCATACAATACATCTCGCATTAGGAGTTCCATGTCTTCCAGATGTGATTTTAGAGCAGGTGTTAAGAAAAGATGTAGTGTTGAGACAAGGAAGGCCAATTGCCAAGAGTTGTTTACTTCACAACACATTTTGGCCAAGATCTTTCGAAAGGATGGTCCGCCGCTTGGTTCTGAGTTTGACCATCTCTCGTCTGGAGCACGCAAAGGTATATTTTTACCTTTTTGGCTACATTGCAAGATAAAACATGTCACACCCTATGGAGAAGGCTTGGATTTCTGAAAATTTGGCTTTTAACACCAACGCTTTATATTGTGGCAATGAAGTTAGTGCTTTCTTATTAGTTTTGATTTTTCTTATGAGAAACATCTATGACTGGACAATTGGACCCCGAATGAGTGCAGACTTGATTTGTTTGCATGACTTCAAAAGTATGTGACAGTTATGTTTGATTCTTATGTGTGACTTCTTTTCCTTCGGATAGCTTCTTGGCTAGGCACTTCATCTGTCGAGCAACAGAAACAGAGAATGACAAGAAAGAGAAAGGTAGTGGATATATCTTATGTGTTGTTTCATAAGGTAGTTTTACCTGGGTTTGCTAAGTTACTTAGTCCCTGATCTTAATTTTCTTTAGATTTCTGAGCTGATGGATCATACCAGTCAAGATTGCGTTCAAGAGAATGCTACTGTGATGAAACATGGTATTGGAAAGGGTTTGATGACAGTATGGCGGGTAATGAATCCAAACAGGAGGGACGTATCTCCTTGCGTTGGTTTATTGGATGAAAGAGCTACATTACCTCAAAGCTCAGCACGTAATCCCCCACATCAAAAGAAAAAGCAAAGTCAATTAGCATCAATACTGGTATTTTTTACCTACTTTATCTTTCATCATTCTGATTCATTCTCTTTCTGTTGCCGTTTTCTCTTAAATTTCTTACTAACTGCATTTTTCATTCTTCAGAAGCAGAAACTGTTGCAGAAGAGGTCGACAGAAAAGAAGAGGCGTTCTATAAATAGAGAGGTAGCTTGATCTTTATTTGGAACTTGTTATTCATTATAGTCACATGGAAAGTGCAAATAAAATGTTAACTCTTGCTATAGGTGGAATTGAACAAAGATGAAACTCAAAGGGAATTTAAAGATAACTGTGAGCTTGCCGTGGATAGGGAGGTATTTAAAGAAACCTGCCAAACAACTTCGATACTAGTGGATGACGAGGAATTAGAGATGCGTGAGCGACAGGAGAGAGGAAATCCGTTGACTTGTTCATGCCATCATTCTAGTAGTGGAGCTCATGGTTGTTTTCTTTGCAAAGGTGTGTATGCCAGTGTTACATGAAAGAGTCTTCGTTCATGTTCTTCTGTTACGTAGTTCCATGCGGTCCTCTGACAGTTTTTAGTTGTTTCCAGATTTATTGCCCAAGTTTCCCCCAAATTCTGTTCAAATGAGGGTGCCTTTTGGTTTGCATCCATGGAATTCTTTTCCAGAGACTGTAAAGAAACTGTTTAAGGTATGTAAACTGTCAAAATTGGTACTTGACGATTTCTTAATGTGTTTGTAAATTAGCTCTCATTTCTGACTTTCTTGGAAGTGACTCAGTACTCTCTTGGCAGGTTGTCCATTTCCTTTATACTTATTCAGTTACTCTTGATATATGTCCTTTTACACTCGATGAGTTCACGCGGGCATTTCACGATAAGGTGGTCGCTTTTCTCTGATAACAAATGCTCAGTTTCATACAGTTTTCTGTTTTGGAAGGAAATTGTTTATTGTATTGCACAGCTCTCTCACTCTCGTTTTATCCTTCTGACAAATAACGTATACTGTGCTTGCGTTTGGACATCAGGATTCCTTGCTCCTTGGTAAAATTCATCTTTCCCTGCTGAAGCTGCTTTTGCTTGATGTTGAAACCGAGCTGCAAAGGGGATATTTTTCAAACTTGAGTATATCATGCAAGTTTCTAGCCCTGCTTCAGTCGGTATGCACTAATGTTGAGCTATATTTTAACTTGATAGTTTGATGGAGTTTTAGGATCACCAGTAGATAATTTATGGTAAAATCTTCCTGTCTCCATGGCCCATCTTTCGGCGTGTGCTTTTCTAGTTTATTTTTCATAAACGCATAAAAAAAAGAGCACAGTGGGACGGGGACAGATTTTAACATTTTTCATGATATTTTTCAGGTTGAGAGCCAAATTCTTATTCTTGATCTGTGGAAGGATTCATTAAATTCTCTTACATGGACGGAAATACTGCGCCAGATATTGGTTGCCGCTGGTTATGGTTCAGTGAAGGGTGCTGTTCAATCAGAAGAACTAAGTAAGGTGCTGATTTTGTGCTCTTGCTGACACATTTGATCCATTGAAACATTTGGCTATATTTTATTCAAAACCATGATGATTCTCTTGTTCCTTTTTTCATATGAAGTTCAGCAACTAGCATGTATTAGTTTTGCTTGGTTTTATTTTGTTATTGATATCCACATGTTTGTGTTGTTTTGTGCGCTTTTCTGATGCATTGTTGGTTGATGTTACCTTTCTTCTTTCTCTAGGAAAGGAGACTCATGAAAAATTATGGCCTTCATCTTGGAACTTTAAAGGGTGAATTATTTAGAATGCTTAATAAGCAAGGCAATAATGGCTTGAAAATATCCGAGTTAGCCAATGCTCCAGAGGTAAATTTTTGTGAAATTATTATCAGCTTCTGTTTGTAAATAAAGGGATCTAGGTCGTTTACTTGTACTGTTCGGCTGTTTTCTGAAATCCAAAATGATATCTAACGAAATATGCTGATGGCATGTGGGTTTGTAGGTTGCTGTTCTGAACCTTGCAACTGCCCAAGAAGAACGAGAGAATTCAATATGTTCAACTCTGGCAAGTGATATTACATTATTCGAAAAGATATCAGAATCAACATATCGTGTACGTGTTAATTGTTTCTCTGAGGACCTTGACAAGAGCCAGTCTGATTCGGACGCGTCTGGGAGTGTTGATGATGAATCTGATACTTGCTCAGTTAGTTCTGGTGATGACATTGAACATGTTTCAGAAAATTCTGCCCTTCGAAAAGTTAAGTGTAGGAAAAGGCGGAAGCATAAAAGTAAAATGCGGGAATTATGTAGTGAGATTGATGAAAGCCATCCCGGAGAACCATGGCTGTTGGGGCTAATGGAAGGGGAATATTCAGACCTAAGCATTGAAGAGAAGTTAGATGTTTTTGTGGCTTTGATTGATCTTCTTAGTTCTGGTTCCACAATCAGAATGGAGGTAATCTCCATACTATCTAGACCAAATTTTTCTACTGAGTCTTGAGGTACTTAAATAAGTTTTAAAAACTGAGTGTTAGATCGCTCCATCGTTGCATCTCTAACAAAAGCTTGGGCAGATAGAATTTTGATCCATATGAACTGAATACTTGACGCCCTCTCCGAATCTTTAGATAATGATACTTCTTTTTGGCAGTTGCAGGAAAAAGTTTTTTTTGTTACAGCTATATGTCTCTGGTGCGTAGTGCTAACATTTATTTTTCACCACAGGATCTACCGAGAGCTATGGTTGACTGTGTCCCTAGTATCTATAGTCATGGTTCTGGTGGAAAAATTAAGAGATCCTCCTCTAACCAGTACAGCTATCCACGTGGATCATGGGTCCATGGAGGAGAGCTTCCTGGAATTAAAGCGCTATCCAAGTCGTCTGATTCTCATCCAGTTGATTCTTCATCAGTTGTGGGGGACTTTGCAAACCTGGCTGGAGATAACGCTAATAATGTTCACCCTATGCAATCTGTGTACCTTGGTTCTGATCGTAGGTTCAACAGGTACTGGCTTTTCTTAGGCACATGCAATGCAAATGACCCTGGTCATAGGTGTGTGTTCTTTGAATCTTCTGAAGATGGTCATTGGGAAGTTATCAACAACAAGGAGGTAATGTCATTGTGCTCTTCCTGAAATCTTAATCACTCTGGATGGAAACCTATATTATAGGTTGTATTACTCTGTGCCTGATTTTTTCCTCTTTTGCTTGGTGTAGGCTTTGCGGGCGCTGTTGTCAGTTTTGGATGATAGGGGCAGACGGGAAGCTCGTCTTGTTGAATCGTTGGAGAAGCGGGAAAGTTTTCTTTGTCAAGCCATGCTGAGTGGACAGGTGACCCAGTCGGAGAGATCCCATTTCACAGACATAGTCAGAGAGGACAGTTCTTCACCAGTCTCTGATATAGACAACAACCTATGTCTGAGTGAGATTGCAAATGATCAATTCTCCTCGCAACATGCGGCTATAGTATTTGAGATCGGAAGTAAGCGGGAAAAAAGCCTATTGTGGAGCCTTCTTCAAGAGTTTGATGAATGGATATGGGCTAATTTTAATTTTAATCTCAATGCTGTTAAACACCGCCGAAGATCCTACCTTGATTCACTTACTAGGTGTAAGAGTTGCCATGATTTGTATTGGAGAGATGAGAAGCACTGTAAGATTTGCCATGCCACGTTTGAGGTTGATATAGATGTAGAAGAGAGATACGCGATTCATGCGGCCACATGTAGCAAGAAAGAAGAGTGTGATACATTTCCGGATCATAAAGTTCTATCTTCCCAGCTGCAATCGCTAAAGGCTGCAGTGTATGCCATTGAGGTATGTCAGTAGTTTTGAGCTTTACTTTTTTTTTTTTGGGTCTAAATGCTCAAATATTTACTTTTTAAGAGATGCCTCCGTTATATTTTGTGTGCTGAAACATTTTGCAGTCTGCTATGCCTGAAGATGCCTTGATTGGTGCATGGAGAAAGTCAGCTCATAGGTTATGGGCCAAAAGACTTCGGCGAAGCTCAACCGTGTCTGAAATTACGCAGGTTTCATTCTATTATATAAGCTTCTTTTCCCTGTGGCACCATCTTCTTGTTCAAATTGACTGTCCTCTAGTTGGATCTTATTTAATTATGTGCAATTATTGAAGGTAATTGGTGACTTTGTTGGGGCAATCAATGAAGATTGGCTATGGCACTCTAGTGATCAAGGGCATTCTAATGCTTTATTGGGAGAAACTATAAGTTGCTACCCTTCGATGCCGCAAACAACTTCTGCGATGGCTCTATGGTTGGTAAAACTGGATACCTTGATTGCTGCCTATGTGGAAAAAGCTCAACCAGAAAGGAATCAACTGTTGTGCAGAACCAGAAATACAAGTATGATGTTCATGTTCTAGTAGTCTGACTCTCTTGAACTTTGATAATGTTTTTGGGATGTGTTGAGTTCCTGACTTGTGTGAATTACTCAATATTCCAGGTAGGCGAGCCTCTAGGAGG
>NC_025695.1:19808988-19811939 GCF_000633955.1 Camelina sativa | reverse complement strand
TTCTGGGCTGTCTTGAAAGTTGCAAAATGTCCTCCATAAGCAGAACCCGGCGAAGGACGTCAAAGTATGCTTTTATACTTTTATACTTGATTTCAAGGGTTTTCCCCAAACAAAAACGCAACAAAACGAGCATTTAACTTAAGTCATCCCGCAGAAACCGACCTTGCATCGACCGATAAACACTCTGCATTGATCGAAGTACATCCCAAACCGGAAGTCCGGTTAGCAGGGGTTACAGTTTGTTTGTGTTAAATTATAAATTCATGTTACTGATTAAAACCAGAACGATTTGGTGCATATTATTATTTAGAATTCTAATATAAATAATTAAAATTGTTTGAGTGATCTATGTTATTTATCTTTTTCAAAATTGACAAATGGTAAAATTTGTTAAACAAAGGTAAATCCCAAAAAGGAGAAAATATTAATCAAGTGTTTAAAAATTTAAATAATATATATATTAAATAGAAATGTATAAGGTTATTTGAAATCAAACATATTAAAGAAAATTATTCTGAATATA
This sequence comes from Camelina sativa, assembly GCF_000633955.1. Classification (NCBI taxonomy): domain Eukaryota; kingdom Viridiplantae; phylum Streptophyta; class Magnoliopsida; order Brassicales; family Brassicaceae; genus Camelina; species Camelina sativa. The sequence continues at coordinate 19,811,416 of NC_025695.1, read as the reverse complement.
ACAAACCAAAAAAAAACAAATAGTGAAATACTAAAAAGAAATTTGAGAAAGCTATTTGTAAGAAAAAAAAATTATAATAGTAGTGATAGATTTTAGAATTTTAACTAAAATTTAAAATACAGGATAAATACACATATTTAAAAGTTAGACTAATCTTATGAGTTTGTAGGTTTAGGAGAATCAAAATAATAGAAACATAGTAGAGTATACATATTTGTAAGTAGAAAAAAAATTAAATATGTGAACATAAATTTTCTTTTGTTAAACAGTAACGATAAAATGTTATATTTGATGTTATAATATGCTGTTTATGGATAGAAACAAGTCTAATTATGAGATTCATTACTAGGAAGAAAATTTATGGGTAGTACAACACTGTCAAAGAAACTTCGCGACAAAGGGTGAGTATATTCTCTAAAATTTTTTAACGTCTATGTTAGTAAGTAATGATCACTCAACTGATAAAAAAAAAGAGTATTGGAACATATAAAAGATGAAAATAGTTATTTATCTCTTTATAATCAATATATTATAAATGAGATAAAAAAAATGTGAAAAGAGAGTAGATACAAGAGCTGTCGAGTATACCGGAAAATAAAGAGAAAATTAATTTGTAAAAAATGTTAAAAGAAATAGATAAGTTATATATCGCTTAATAAAATGATATTTATATAGATTTTTATTTTTTGATATTTAATAATTATAATTATATTCAATGGTTAGCATTAGTAATAAAAAATTATAGTCTCCTGTAATGCTCAGGTTATCAATCTAGTAATATATATAGGTAGACTATGGGCTTTTTTCGGTGATTTAAATAAACAAACAAGACAAGAGCAACTCGACCGACACACGTAATCATTGTTGATATCTATGTTTTAAAATCGCTAGGCGCTAGTCGGACGGTCGAGATGGGCCTAACGCCTAGCAAAAAAATCAGAGATTAAATAGAGATTAATCGGGGACTAGTTTTAGGTCTATTTTATTAAATTAATTAAAAAATATATATAGATCTATAGTACTAAATATATGTATAATTATATTTATATTAAAAGAAAAAGATTAAATCAAATAAAACTATTGTATTATCTTTAAAATAACGATAAACACATAAAAACATAATTTTACAATAAAATTTAATGATTTTTATTAAAGATTTATACATTAGTTATTGTAAAACATCACAAACTCTTAATTTAAATATCTAAATAAAAAACAAATATTTGATTTATAATTGGCTCCAAAAATAATCAGTATAGACTGGTATAATTAGATAATCGATGGTAGACGGGGATTAGTCTTTAATCGAGGCGGCAAGGGTGGATCTAGCGATTTTACAGGGTGTAATCGGTGCTAGGCAGGAATTTTTAAAATAAAAGTTAATAGGAATACTATGAATATGTAGTTAAACATATACTTCTAAAATACTTCTAAAATAAGTGGCATTTGATTATTTATTTATTTATATAATCAGGAAATTCGAAAACAAAACCTAAACTATTCTTCGAACTATTAAAAAAAAAAAGATGAGTATTCTTTCATAATTAATTGTGAAAAAAAACATTTGAACCTTACCACAGTCAATTAAAGTTCTTAGTAGATCACCAAAATTTGAGCCTAAAAGCAGAAAAATATTAAGATAGAAATCATTTTCAGCAAAACATACTAGAAAGCAATAAGTAGTAAGTAGCACTGCCAATTTGTTTCTTAGTCTTTTGATTCATTAACTATTTTGAGTAATGGACGATAAAATATAGTTTGATAATATTTTATTTTCTCAATAGTTGATTTGTTACAATTTATTACCTTCATTATAATTGATAATGATAATTGATGGTAGCCTGCTTGCTTAAAGATTCCTTCATTATTACATCTATATACATAGATATATGATTGACCTTTACACCATTAAATATAACCATCCCTTGGTTTTTAGTCATCCAAAAAAAAAAATATAGCTTTTCAACTACTATTTAACATAACATAAGCAAGAGCTTTCTGATAGAACAAATCACCAAACTCAAAAAAGAAGGCTAAAGTAATAAGAGCAAACAGATCTGTCTCTCAATCTTCAGAATTACAAGAAGAAAAGAAGAGAAAAAATTGTTCTAAGAAGCTCAATCTCCAACACAAGAAAGTTCTTCCAAAATACTATTGACAACTTCAAGTCATTTTTCTTTAGCCCTCATCATCATCTCGAGCACACCCAAGAGGCTGTACAAAGAAGGCATCCAACGGTGGTTCGAGTTGGATCGTACGGTGGCCATCAAAACTGATGGAATGGAAAACTTCTAATATACATGATCAGTGATTGATATGATTAGATTATAAATTTAGTTTCATTTTTTTACTCCTTCGTTTTCTTCATAAAATTGATTGTATGTGGCTGTAGTGCGATGAAGCTTTTTTTTTTTTTTTTTTTTTTTTT
>NC_025695.1:19808213-19808963 GCF_000633955.1 Camelina sativa | reverse complement strand
AATGTTTCTGAAGGTTACAAATAACAGTTGATGAAACGTTTTATTTTCTTTGTCTTGTTTGGTTGGTTATGTACCACTTTTCCTGGGAATTGTAAACTCAACAGGTTTCATTCAGTGATCAGGCTAATCAAATAAACTGGAAACAATCAATTTCAAATGAAAACAAAAGTTGTTCAAATTCTGTTGAAAAAATGTCATTAACGGATTTTAGTACATCTTGAAATTTAGATTGGACAAACTAAATCTTGCAAAATATTACCAAACAAAAGTTAATAGTACTTTGATGCTAGTTGAGTGGTTAAAAGCATAAGATTGAACCAAGCTTTGAATTCCTGCATTGCATTTGGTCTAAATTGAAGCATGTTGTGATTTGACACCATTTCCTACTTATAAGAACTTAATATTGACTGTTAAATATCAAAGTGTGCATTGCTTTAAACTCAAGGATATCATATACATATTTGGATCATCTTTCTCCTTTTTACCACTCTTGTTGATCCAAGTAGCTGATTGAATCATTAAAATCAGTTTCCAATACCCTTAACCAACCCTTCTTTCAAGCCATGTTTATTCTTGTGTGTGTGAGGCCTATTTTTGGGATTGAGCTTGGTAGAAAGTGTTAGGTTTGAACTGACAAGAATAATGCCTTGTGTAGTTCTAGTTTGCATTTTCCAAACTAGATAGGACTAGGTGATTTCATTGTTGGGTTTGGGATTTGGTTGTTTGAAAAAGAAAGAAAAGAAAAGAGGA
>NC_025695.1:19807541-19807873 GCF_000633955.1 Camelina sativa | reverse complement strand
CATTTTCCAAACTAGATAGGACTAGGTGATTTCATTGTTGGGTTTGGGATTTGGTTGTTTGAAAAAAAAAGAAAAGAAAATGGAAAAGAGAAAGAAAAGGTTAGAGTCTTTAGGAGGGGAATGTGTTTAAGTAAAATCAAAATCTAGTGAAAGAATGGGAAGTATGATATTGTTTAAAGATGGTTTCAGTCAAAGAAAAGAAAGAAAGAAAAAGAAGAGTATAGCAAAATGCTTTTCTGTCTTAAGAATAAGAAGAAAAGAACACCATAGCAAATAAGTAAGAATCGCCCATTCCACTAGAAAGATCAAATAAGAAACCTCTCCTAAGACTT
>NC_025695.1:19780447-19805437 GCF_000633955.1 Camelina sativa | reverse complement strand
TTTTATCCTGTTTCATTCTAGTTGCATTTCTGTTGCATTCATTTAGTATCCTGTNCCCAGCTTTTTAGAGAGTCAAAAACCTAGTTTTTACCTTTTGGGGAATTATTCCTTTTGCACTTTTATTTTCTTAAGATCTTGTACTTCTTTTAAAAGGAGAAAAAGACTAAATTCTTCAATATTGTTGGTTTCATAACCTTTTTAATATTGAGAATTTGAGTTTGGTTCTTTCTTCAATATTGTAGATCTTTGATTTATCTTTCTAATGATGCAAGTTTCAGTATTTTCTGGGTTTATGACTTTGTTGTTCATCATGTGTTCTTGTGAGTAGTTGCTTAGGATCTTGAGGATGGGTTAGGCTGGGTTGTGTTTGAGGTTTGTTTGATTTGGTCAAGCTTGATTGTTGTAGATCTCTTCTAGGCTAGATGTTCTTAATGCTGATCCTATATCTGAGAGGGTAGGATCTGATTTCAAGCCTCTTAGCATCACACCAATGTCTAAGGAGCATAGATAAGGCTAGATCTAGAGATTATCATTAGGCTTGCTAAGAGATTAGAAGTCTTGTTTGATTTTTGACATATTGCTTAATGCCTGCTTGTGTAGATTCTTTACTTTGTGAGAACAAGTCTAGAGATGCATGAGTTTGATTGTTTCTTGCCATGAGAGTGGATTAAACATGTCTTAGAAATATATGTCTAGAGATTAGCTCAAGTTGTTTGAGATTTGTTGACCAAGTTAGATGACCTCAATCATAGTCCAGCCCATGAATCCCTCCTCAAGACCTTCCTTGTTTATTGATTTCTTAGCTTAAATCCTGTTGTTTGATCGTTGTTTGATTCGTTTTGGTATTGCTCTGTTTTTCTTGTGTTGCTCTGTTTTGCGTATTTGTCCAGCTCGACCCTGCACTCGATCTACACTCGATCGAGTGCTTGCTCGAGTTCCAACCCAGAACTTGTGTTTATGATTTGTGTTTGTCCTGTTTCATTCTAGTTGCATTTCTGTTGCATTCATTTAGTATCCTGTTCATTACTTACCTTGCATTAGTTCAATACTTGCATTACCATAGTTTCTATTTCTGTTTTAGCTTCATAATTGTGATAATCATTCTGTTCCATTTGCATTTACCTCCTAGCTCTTGTAGTTTTACTTTCTGCACTTTACATTTCATAATAGGATTGTTAGTGACAAACATCCTTTACATCTGGCTTGACTTAGACTCATATGCACATCTTGATTGTTCACAAACACTCAGATTGGATTGACACTTCTTATACTACAATTGCATAAGGGGAATTGAAACACCCTGCCATCCATTCATTCATAAGTCATCATTCCATACATCATTCATCACCACACCACAAATATATGTGTTTCAGGTATTCTAGTGAGGGGATATGTGGTTGGTAGGACATTGTGTTATCTTATGCGAGCCACGGGAAGGAAACCTGGTTAGGGATGACTCAGACGTGTTCAGAATTGTTTGCTCGCGACTCTTGGGGGATGTTAGTTCTCCTAGTACTGCCATATTCTGAGACTTTGTGGCTTGAGATTATGGTTGGTATATCGACTTCGGATGACGATCCGGGGGCGCGCTGTAGGGTGGCAACCCGAGAGACGAATATTGGACTTCCTTTATATATTATGGCATGCTGGCTTAGGCCCGATGAGGAGCCAATATTATGGCATGCAGGTTTTAGCCTGATGAGGAGCCAATAAAAACTCAAGGTCGAGACCTATTAGTAAAGGAAAGTCCAAAAATCGAGAGCAAATAATGCTTGGAGTGTGAGTCTATCGTCTAGAGGTAACCTTCGTAGGTCGGTTGGAGAAAGTGTGGGCCGTAGAGACGGTTGCACTGTAGTTCTTGGCGGACGATTATTCGAGATTCGAGGACGAATCTATGTTGGTGGGGGAGAATTGTAACATCCGTGTTCCGGGAATAGAATTTGAGATATGTTGAGTAAACCAAAAGAGTAGATTTTAATTAATTTTGGTTTAAATAAATCCGGGTTTAATCTAATTAAACCAAAAACCTCTAATCTCTTTCTCAAAGTCACACCTCCTCTCCTGTTTTTGCTATTGTCGACATTGTTATGAGAGAGAGAGGGAGAGAAAGGGAGAGAACTCTTAGTTGTTTAGTGTAAAGGAGGAAGAATAGGAGATGAAGCTTTTTCTTTAGAGTAATGAGAGAAACAGAACTGTCAGGATTTGGGAGAAGGCAGATCCGATTACTCAAAACGTTTCGAAAGATATTTTTTTGGTAGGGTTGTAGCTAAGAGATATTCGTACACTCTCCTTTTTACAGAAGTGAATTTGGGTTAATATTCTAGGAGTTATTGGCAGTTTAGTGGGGCATTTCGTCTCAGTCGCGGATTGAGACCAGCGGGTGTTTCGGGATCGATTGCGGTTTCACCTGAGATCTGATCGTTCTGAAAATTTGTGGGAAGCTTCTGGACGTGTCGACCTTACTTTTCACCGAAGGGATCAGAAAGTTAACAGTTCGTTTTGATTTCTTAGTTTCACTTGTGAGGTTGTTCTTTTCTGATTTTTCTGGCAGTTTGTTTTCAATGTTTGTTTATTGGTGTGATTGGTTGTAGGAGCGAGTTTGGTTGTTCTTGGATATTGGAGAGCCTCTCATTTGGTTGTTTTTATTTTCGTGAATAACTTGTTAAGGTGAGTGCATGACCATAAGCTTATCTAATGTTTTGTGTGATGATGTGTAGGTGTGGTGAAAGTGTTATTGGTTGTTCTGTTTAATGGTTGGTTTGTTATATTTTATTTGGAGTTGTACTCTTGATTTGCTTGTGTGTATAGCTCGTAGATGGGAGGATCGTCTCACTGGGTATTTCTGGTAATATTCACGCATCTCATTGTGTTTGTGGTGCAAGTAGAGGCAAAGTGTGACCATGGGATCATGGCAATGAAGAGGAAGATGTTCTAGTGGCTCGCTTGTTTGTTGTCTGGTTTTTGTTAGATTGCTAGAGTTGAGTCCTAGAATGTTGTTTAGGATTGCTGGTTTTCTGGTTTATGTTGATTAGATCTTTAGTTTATGGTTTTGGAATTATTACGGTTTATTTGATATTGGTTATTGGTTTTATTATTTCCGCTGTTTGGTGTGATCGTGTTTAGGTGGTTAGTGGGTATGGGAGCACTAACTTAGATGTTTATTATTATATTATATTTATATATTTATTATTTATTAATTAAAAAAAACGGGTCAAGTCGTTTTAATTGGTTGTTGTTTCTATTGGAGTTTTTGGTTTAATTTTGTTTTGTATTTCCGCTGTTATATCGATTGGGGTTAGGTTGTTAGTGAGTATGGATCACTAGTTTAATATTATATTCGAAACAAAATAATATGTGCCGGGTCGAATTAAAAATATTCACCCTAACCTCCGCCGTCTTTGAATTTCTGCCTGGTGAAAGAAATCATCGCCGAAAAACAAAATCTGATCATTGATTCTTTTAGTTTCACCTTAGACATGACCACGATTACGGTTATATACGGTTACGGTTTATAATTATTATGATACGGTTAAAATTAAAAAAAATAATTAATGTGATTATTAATATATATATATATAATAATAACTTAGTTAGACTGTTATGAATTATTTTAATTATGCTAATATATGAAAAGTTGAATTAATAGTCTAACAAAATTTAAATTTTTTTTTCTTATCACAATGAAAACAGCATTTAGTCATTACAATGAGTTTTTAAATTTTCCAGACATAGAAAATATTTGTAGTGCAATGATTATAATTAATAAGTCATTTATGTCATTGGCAATGACTCCAAACAATAATGATATTTTAAACTATAGAAAACTTTTTTTTGGTAAGAAACCATTACATAAAATATTAACTTTATAAACTAAGAATGAGTTGATTAACCGAAAAAGACAGTTATTTAAGGATAGCTAGTGGTCCTAGTGGAGTGGAGGGGCATATTAAACAATTTAAGTCATCATTGGAAATTTGGAACGAAATAATCCCTAGTATTAAAAGAAAAGACGTTTAACAAATTAACCTTTTTTTTAAGAAATTATAAGGATATGCCATTCGAGTTAAGACAAAAAAAAAAAAAATTGCTGAGGGTAATTTTCTCAATTAATTTCTGTCTGAATTCGGATAAACACGCAGATCTGTTTTACCCAGTAATCTGACCTGGTTTCAATTTTTAATCTCCATCGTTTATTATATTTTTGAGAATAAATCTGAACCGTTCAATTGACTTAGTGTACTAAACCTAAATTATTTTTTCTTTCGCCTATGCTCTCTCTTAGCCCTAGGCATTCGGGTATTTTGGTCGGGTTCGGGTAGGAACCGATCAGGTTCGGATCTTTCGGGTAGAGGAGTTTAGGATCCAATAGGATAAATAGAAAATACCGGTTCGGGTTCGGTTCAGGTCTTATTGGGTTCGGATCGGTTCGGGTCTAAAATATCAGAACCTATAAATACACAGATATTTATCGGGTATCATTCGGGTTCGGGTATTTTGTACCCGATTACCCAAAATTTTACCCGATTACCCAAAATACCCGAATTTTATCCGATTATCTGAAAATTTAATTCTTAATATTAAGAAAAGATCTTTAAAAATATATGTTTTAAAAGTTTTGGTTAATTTTTTGAATATATAGTTAAACATTTCAATATAATTTTGGTTATTTTTAGTATTTTAATCTATAAAAAATTAATATTTTTGAATTTTAAGCTATCGTTTTGAATAACTGTGTTATAAAGAAACAAATTATAACTAATATTTTATGTATATTATTTTATTTCGGGTATGTTGGATACCCATTCGGTTTTCGGTTCGGTCCTGAGTTTGGTTCCGGGTTTTCGAGTTTAGGACCCAATAGAATATTTTACCGGTTCGGAATTCGAATTCGGGTTCATATTTTTGGATCGGTTCCGATTCGGATTTTGGGTTCCAGTTTTTTGACCAAGCCTACTCTTTCTCGCCGTCTTTCCCAAATGGAGAGATAAGACTTTTTTCCTTTTTGTCGACAAAGTCAAAGAGATGATAAGAGGAAGAGAAGAAGGCAAAAAAATTTGTTCAAGCTTCGTGTATATGCAAAGGTTTTTTGTTTCTTTTATCTTTTAATTAAGTTTAGATTTTAAATCTGTGTTTGATGATTAAAACCAAGTGTAATTGGAATTTTGTTTCTGAATCTTGATGTAGAATGGTTTTGGATTCTTCTATGGTCATCAGCATGATTATAAGATGATAAAACTCAGTCTAAACTTAATTAAAAGAAAAAAAGAGACAAAAACCCAAAACCATACTTTTACCATTAAGGTTTGTTTGTTTATTAAAAGAATAAAAAAACTCTGAGCCTATATCATTTTTGCTTATTTAAAAATGAAGATTTCCATCAATTACTCTTTTTTTATATCTCGATCTTGGGCTGAAGCTATGGCACAAAGTAATTGGGAAGCTTACAAGATGTAAGTTGTTTTTTATATTTTAATGAGACCTTAGTTTGTTCAATTCCCAGATTTTTTTTTCTTCTTAGTTTCAGGTTTTTGGGTTTTGTAGGATTGACGTTTATATATAATTTGGTGAGGAAAAAACTTCATAATACTGCAAAATCGTAACCTGATGAGCTGGTAATTGTATGACTTTCTTGACCAGAGTAACAATATGAGAAACAAGAATATTAAACCATCGGATGTTCGATGGTCATCATCATTATTTTAAGATGGCTACATTTCACATTCTCTTTTGTTAATTCACATCATAATTGGTACAATGAAATGAGGCAGAATTTCAATCGAATACATTGCTGGAGGTAAATTCAACATCTTCTTGCACTATTATTCTATATTTGTTTAGGTATATTAGAAGAATTTGTGATATCTTCTTGATTTGGTTTCGTTTTTTCAGGTGCCCAGGTAAACGACTGTTAAACCTTATCCTCATAACTATTTCTAAATGTTAGTACCTTTTGTTTCTTAACCTTACAATTTATTTGATTATTGCAGTGGATGCTTCAAACTCTTTAGGCAACCAATTACATGGGATCCATTGGAAAGGACAAATAAGGAGATGCAATGAAGGATGCTATCGCAGCTGGTGTCAATGTGAGTCTTCTTTAAGTCCATATCAACGGGAAAAGAGACTGTTTATTACCTATTGTTCTATATCCAGGTCCACTATTTTGGAGATGAGTCAAAACCTACCGGAACTTGCGGTGTCTGTGTTCTTGGTGGAGAAAGGTTAGGTTATAGTCAATCTTTATATTTGCTTTTGATTATTCGCTTAATAAGATGTCCTTCTGTTGAGTTGTATTGAGGCGTGTCTCCCTTTTTTTGTAGGTCGCTCATTGCAAATCTTTCTGCTGCAAACTGCTACAAGGTTGAACACTTGCATAAGCATGAGTACTGGGATCTAGGTAAATAGAAATCTCATCTACTGCCTTTTTTCAAAGAGTTTACTTTATGAGATTTGATACGTTCACATGTTGGAATCTGCTGAGATTTTGTGAAACATGTTTCTTTTTTGGTAGTTGGGAATGCTTTGTTCTACTACATTGATGGATTCTTCATCATAGTATCACCATAATCCATTCAGTTGGTATGTGAACATGCAGCTGCTAACAACAAGCTAAGAAGACATGATCCTTTATGAGAACCAGACATGTCATATTTTGTAATGTCTTCTCTTTCATCAGATTTCAACACATTTCTCTACTGTTTCTCCCTAACATAGCAAGAATCAAGGTTTACTAACATCTGAAATATCTATCAACTCTCGATTAGTACATGATTTTTTCTATTAAGATTTTTTTTTATTAAGAAAAGTTATAAATACGACAAAAATATGTTTTATTATGTATTAAAGTCATACTAATTTCATTCTACAAAAAGAAAACATCTCTATAATATTATTATTTAAAAATTAATATATGAACATTGTAGAACGGGTTAATTATTTTATTCTCTTTTTAACCTTAAAATTGAACTTATATTTTTTTAAACAAATAACTATATAAATCTTGGATTCAAATGTATCAATGATTTAACATTAAATTGTTAAAAATTAATAGGATATGTCGATTAAAGTATCAACAACAAAATTATTAAAATATTGTTATTATGATTAAAATTTTACTGCTCAATCATGTTACAAAAAAAAAACTGTAAACTTTACAATGTATATAACTATAAGTTGGATGTTCGACTCTCATAAAGCACACCCATATAAAGCCCATTTTTATTTTAAAAAATTGGGACATTTGATTAGTTCCTGAATTCAAACCGACACGGTACAAAATCATCCACTATAGTTTAGATAAATTTATTTATTAAACAAAGATATGTAAAAAAAAACTATAACAATTTCAACCAAAATTGAATCAGAAGTCGGATTGATAACCATAAGATTAAAAAGTTTTAAAATTTCGAAAATATGTTATTTATATTATGGAAACTGGAAAGTACAGTAGTGATTATGAAAGTATTAATTGCTACAATTATTTCTCATATAACGTGATTTATTATGCTTAAATGTAAGCCATATATTAAATATTTTTGTAACTAAAACAAAACGAAAATTATGGAAATGTGATTAAGTAGGGATACAAATCTTAAAGTTGTTGCTATATTTGTATCCCGATTTATAATACAAAAAAAATCAACTTGAATAATTTGCTAAAAAAATAGCTTTAGTTCTTACTAATTATAATTTCAATTATCAATTGTAACACCCGGACCGCCACCTCGTAATGGGCTCCATGTCCAATCTCAGTCCATTGGCCAACCTTCTTTAATGGGCCTCATGTCCTCTCATTAGGCTTGTGAGCCCATCCATATCCGACGACCGGTTTGCTATGTCCGGGAGGTTTTTAAAGACTTGTTATCGTCCTACAAATCACCACATGATCTTTCCCTATGTTTTGTCCTCACTCGTACAGTTCCGACAGTCACTTCCCGTAAGGTCACCCATCCTGAGACTACTCCCGCTCAAGCACGCTTAACTGTGGAGTTCTCTCAGGCCCATTGACCGAAAAGATAAGTGCACTTTAGTGACATAGGTGGCCAAATTAATTATCTTAAACCTCTCCGCAAGTTTATGAAACCGGGGTGTCACATCAATTTGTGTTGAAATCATATCTGAAATTTTATTTTTAAAATTTACTAGTTATAGTTCCAATTGACAAGTTATAATTCCTTTCATTTTATTTTGAGAATCTTTGAAATTTAATTACCAATCTTCCTAATATATTTTAATATATTCGTTTAGATTTTTTTATTAAAACTAAACTTCTCCAGTACTCTTCATTCATCTATATAAAGAAATATTATTTCAACCCTTGATACACAATATTTAATGTTTTTGCTTTTTGTACAATTGAGTTTTTATAGTTCTTTTAGTTAACATTTTTTTATTCTATTTTATTTTTTATAATCTTTTTTCAACAACTGACCTAATTTTTATATTGTAGACTATGATCAAACATAGTTGGAAAACTATGGGTATTATCAACGCAGTCTCCAAAATACTTTATTAAAAATCAATATATATATATATATATATATATATATCTTATCTTGCTCCTATATTTGATTGAGTTTTTGAGATGTGATTACATGGGAGGTAGACCATATTACCATATTTTAGTCAGTCTACTTCGATTAATTTTATTATGTGATTTTACTTTAAGAATAAAGATAAGAAAACTTTATTATTCATTATCATTTTCATTGTTCTAATGCTGTCATTTTTTTATGACATAAAAATGATAAGTAGAATGGGAGCTATATTTCTGTAATTTAGAAGTTAGTGTTACTTCTTATCATTGTATACTCGAACTTAAATAATATTTTTAAAGTTTAAGATTTTTTATATGTTTCATATTTAAGATTTTTTTATATGTTTTATATTTGTTTCAAAGTTTGTTACTAAAACGCATCATATATATTTACGCTCGATGTATATTTCATGTTTAATGTTTTCTTTTTTCTATATATGCTACTCTTTTTATTCTGATTTACATTTTGAATAATTTGATATCTATGTTCTTTAGTATATATATTTTTGTTTCTTGCAGGATAAATGATTTCGTGTAAGCTATTCCACAAAAATTACAAACTAAATTACAAACTATTCCACAAAAAAAATGAGTATTTTTGAAAATATTTTGAGAGTTTTTGTGAATTATATATATTTTTTACTAACTAGATGTAAATTAAATATTTAAATAGAGAATTAAAATCACAAAATTTAAATATTAGGGAGGTCAGCAGACCCTCCTAACTTTGTACTAGGTCCGTTGTTGTTTATATGGCGAGACGGTTTGGATCGATATTGATAGAATTTTAAAATATTATTAATTTGGTGCTATAACAAGGGTAATTATCATTTTCTATTTTATTAACACCATCCACATTAAAAATAGTATATATATTTAAAATGATTACGTAAAAAACAAATTATTGTGCCATATCCTAGGGGTTAAACACTATGCTTTTCTGGTTTGCTACATAATAAGAAAGGATTTTCTTTGCTTTTATGATTAAACACTTTAACAAGCTGTACGCTAAAGAAGCACTTGATGTAAAAAAAAAAATTCGAATAAATTTTACATTTTATTTAACAAATATATATATATATATATATATATATATGAGAAGTTTTGAAACTATTTTGAGAGTTTTTGAAAATTATTTTTTACTAATAAATGTAATTAATTATTCAAACGGAGACTTTATATATTTCGTGAAGTAACTAGCAACTTTGAAACGGATACTTTCAGAATTTTGGTATTTTTTTTAAACAGTTAGATAATTTTTAAAATTGAAATTATTTTTGGATAATTTCAAGTAAATAAATAAAAATTAAATGTTCAAGAAGAATTCGGGTATTTCGTCTAATTTTTTTTACCTAATCTCTATTAAAATATTGCCTAACGAGTAATTATTTAAAAGAGAACAAATATTAGATTGAAAAATTCTGATGTATATGGTAAGAGAGGAGACCGGACGAGAGGAGAAGGGATGAGAGGAGATGGGACGGGACATGATAAAATGAGACGAGTCTAGAAGAGACCAAATTAGATACATATAGGTTATATACGTGTAATAATCCATGCTCGACATAGCACGAAAACCCTAAAGTTTTACGCGCCGTCCTCGCACTTGCATCGACCGACGCATGCTCGACATAGCACGAAAAACCTAAAGTTTTACGCGCCGTCCTCGCACTTGCATCGACCAACGCACAAAGTGCATCGACCGATGCATTGCCGAGCATCGTTTTCCCCCAAAGCTTCTCGCTGGATCTTCGTTCCTACAACCACATAACTCGATCCCAAGCAACCAGAAAGCTTCCTAATGTCCCAAATAAAAATCTAACAAGCCAAACAACACATAACAAGCAGATCAGAGAAATCTCCAGCTTAGATAAGTCATGGTACTGCACTTACCTTTGCCAAGACAATTCTGAACCTTAAACAAAAAGAAAACACTTCCAGGAAGCTCCTACAACGATCCCAGCTACAGATCTCTACAAGAACAGCTTCCAATATCCCAAAATCTCCAAGAACACTCAAGAACACTTTTCTCTCTTTCTTTTCTCTCAAAAACGGCTAAACTCCCGAATGAGACAAAACACTCGAGTTAAGGGTTTTCCCTAACCCAAAACGCAGCGTTTAACTTAAACTCGTCCATTGAAAACCAACCTTGCATCGGTTGCAGCGTTCAACATTATGGCATGCAGGCTTAAACCGGGATTTCGGTTCGCGGATGTTACAATTCTCCCCCACCAACATAGATTCGTCCTCGAATCTCGAACAACCATCCGCCAAGGACTCCTGTGCGACCATCTCCACGGCCCGCACTCCTCCGACCAATCTACGGAAAGTCACCTCTAGGCGATAGACTCACGCTCCAGGCATTATTTGCTCTCGACTTTTGGACTTTCCTTTACTCTTAGGCCTAAACTTTGAGTTTTTATTGGCTCCTCATCAGGTCTAAGCCTGCATGCCATAATGTTGGGTCCTTATAAGGCCTAAGCCCGCATGCCATAATATATAAAGAAAATCCAATACTCGTCTCTCGGGTTGCCACCCTACAACGCGCCCCCGGATCGTCATCCGAATTCGATATACCAACCATACTCCCAAGCCACAAAGTCTCAGAATATGGCAGTACTAGGAGAACCTAAGTCCCCCAAGAGTCGCGAGCAAACAATTTTGAACACGTCTGAGTCCTATCCCTAATTCGACCCATTATTTGCTTAACTCAAAATTGGTTTCAAAGCCAACTAAAGAAAAACAGAAACGATCTTATTGATATTAGACCAAAAGATGGGCATACAAACATAATCACTTACACGGAAGATAATTATTTTTTTAAAAATCCCTTATATAATAAAACGGAAATACACGACGTTTTTTGTATACTATATAATAAATTTATTTATGATTTTTTGGTTATAAACTTGTGACATAGGTGTATCATAATATACGGGTTAGTCTGATTTCTGGATAGTATGGATTTAGTTAATTATAGTAACATATAAATCAATTATAGGTAACATGTGAAAGATAAGGAAATCTCTCAACCTAATTAAAACAAAATTATGTGATTCTTCTTTCACATTTATTTTATTTATATTTAAATTATTTTAATTTTTTATCTAATATATTTAGTTAATAAAATTTAAGTTTTTTTCTGCATATGATGTAATTTAAATTTTTTAAAACAGACATATATTGCTCAACTGATGAATAAAAAAAAATATACAAAATGTCGTACATCACCTAAGAAAACTAGACAAAGATTCAAAATCATATTAATAAAAAAGAGACCAAAATGATTCTGAATACGAATGAGCAAAAACCTTGATTTATCAGTCATTGAAATTAAAAAAATTTATGCATTTTATTATGGTTCTTTATTTTAAAGAATTTCAACTTTTAATAACTTTAAAAATTCAAATGTATAACTTTTTAAAAATTTTAAAGATTATTAATATTTCAATTATTAAAACATTTATCTTTTTAGAAAATGTTTAAGATATGAATAATATTTAAACTTTATAAGAAGTTCAAATATTATAAGTATTTCAATTTCTAAAATAATAAAATTTATTCAAAAATTTTAAATTTTAATAATATATATGAATTAAAATATCACATGACGGGTTATACGGGAGGACATGTTTGAGTAGATATTAATAGAAACTTAAAATGTCATTAATTTTGTGCTACATGGATAAAATATAATCTCATTATTTTGTTAACAATATGAATATTAGATTAATAGATGTATCTAATTAAATCGATTAATTAATACTGTAACAAAATAATTAATATGCGGTANTCGTACATCACCTAAGAAAACTAGACAAAGATTCAAAATCATATTAATAAAAAAGAGACCAAAATGATTCTGAATACGAATGAGCAAAAACCTTGATTTATCAGTCATTGAAATTAAAAAAATTTATGCATTTTATTATGGTTCTTTATTTTAAAGAATTTCAACTTTTAATAACTTTAAAAATTCAAATGTATAACTTTTTAAAAATTTTAAAGATTATTAATATTTCAATTATTAAAACATTTATCTTTTTAGAAAATGTTTAAGATATGAATAATATTTAAACTTTATAAGAAGTTCAAATATTATAAGTATTTCAATTTCTAAAATAATAAAATTTATTCAAAAATTTTAAATTTTAATAATATATATGAATTAAAATATCACATGACGGGTTATACGGGAGGACATGTTTGAGTAGATATTAATAGAAACTTAAAATGTCATTAATTTTGTGCTACATGGATAAAATATAATCTCATTATTTTGTTAACAATATGAATATTAGATTAATAGATGTATCTAATTAAATCGATTAATTAATACTGTAACAAAATAATTAATATGCGGTATAGTGTAGGTTAAGTCATATAATTAACAGTCAAAATACAATATATAATTTTAAAAACTAAAAAAATCAAATAAAATTAACAAACATAAATCAATATTTTTATCAAATAACTTAAACTGTAGTGTACCGCGGGTCAAAATCTAGATCTTACAAAATAGATGTTATTTACATAAGTTATATTCAACATATGATTTCATGGCATAGTGCTTGAGCAAAACAAAAATAAAAACAAATAAAACAATCATATATATAACACTTTAAATAAAAATTACAAAATAAATAAAATAAATGTTAACTCGTGCTCTAGCACGGGTCTAATTCTAGTAACTTATTATTTCAACATCTACGTATGAAGGGTTTACATAAGCAGTTAATTAGAAAATCTAAAATACAATAAATATATTGGGAACAATATCAGTCAATGATAAGATTAGATCCTCAAAAGTAAAAAACAATATCCTCATAACTCATAAAAAATAAATGCCACAATTGTACACATCTAAATGAAATGGTATAAAGATATAGTGTATAAATAAAAGTGACTGCGAAGCCCTTATATGCCAAATTAAAACGAAATACTACAAAAGAAAAACGAAAAAAAACCAAAAAAAAACAAGAAAGTGTCAACTACACCACAACCCACGCGTTGCGTAGGGAAGCACCTAGTTATAATTAAGATTTAAAAAAATAAGGAAATCTTTCTACCTCATGTAAACATAAATATATGATTCCTTTTCATTTTTATTTGAATTTATATTTAAATTATATTTAAATTATTCTATAATACATTTAGTTTAAAAATTGTGATTTTTTCCTGCATATGATGTAATACAATTTTTTAAAAACGGACATATATTACTCAATTTACGGATACAATATCCCACATCGCCTACGAAAAGTTGGGCAACAGTTCATAGTCATGCTATAAAAGAGACCAAAATTATTCATAATACAAAAACTTGATTTATCAGGCATTCAAACTTAAAAAAACTTTTATTTGGTTTATTCCGGTTCTTTATTAAAGATTTTCAAAAATATTAAAAATATTTATATTTTTTAGAAAGTTAAACTTTATAAAATGTTAAAAATATTAATAATATTTAAACATTTATGAAGTTTCAAATTTATCAAGTTAAAATATTATAAATATTTCAATTTTAAAAAAAGTTAGAAAACCATTAAAATATTAATAATATATTTAAACTTTTACGAAACTTCAAATATGAGAAATACTCAACCGTTTTAAGAATTCTAAGTATTAAAAATATTTAAATTTTATAAGAAGCGCCAATATTATAAAATGTAAATGGTTACAATCTTAAGAAATAACATATCAACTCAAGCTAGTATTTATAATACAAAACAATAAATATTAAAAATTAAGATTATATAGAGCGAGTTAAAATATCTCGTGAAAGAGTTATATAGCAGGACGGGTTTGTCGATTTTTATTTAAATTTAAAATATTATTAACTTGGTGTTACACGTGTAAAACATCATTTAATTATTTTGTTAACACTATCGGTATCAGAGAGTAGACAAAACTAATTAAATTGATTAATAAATATTATGTAAAAGAAATTATATTGCGGTATTATATGGTTTAAACTTTAAACCATAAAATTAACAATTATTATATAATTATAACATATTTAACCAACAAATATAATTTATAATTTAAATGTTTTAGTTATAAATAATTTGTTCCGCGGTGTACCGTGGGTCCTAATCTAGTTTTATTATATTTGGAAAACGGTTACGGTTAATCGACGGTTTTTATACAGTTACGGTTAATCAACGGTTGCGGTTAATAATTTGTGTAACTTAACTAATATGATTTTACGGTTACGGTTATGGTCCTGTTACGGTTATAAAAAAGGTCCTGTTACGATCCGAAATACAGTTACGGATTAATTTTGGTCATACTTAGTTCTACTCTACAACTTCTAAATTATCATTTAATTTGATAACATTTTTTATATGTACTTCTAATTAGTAATTACTTTCTAACTTGACATTTCGATCAGATAAATTTTGAATTAACAAACAATCCTAAGATTCTCTACGGTTCTGGCATGTTTTCATTCTTAGTTATAATATCGCTTTGAGAACAGGATTAGATTGCATGAATTTGAGTAAATATGTGAATAAACCGCCGATATTAATTCACCCATAGCTCTCTGTACAAAATCCATAATCGCATGATTTCAGTGGCTGTGCGTAGATATTGAAATTCGCTTTCTATTGGTATATCGCACGCCTGATTTCGTTAAGTATAGAGAGAGTTATAGGGGCCGAAAGTTTTTGTGTGCATGGATGTTTAATATATGCATGAGGAAGATGATGAACAGTAATCGCTACGTGGCAGATTCTAATTTGTTTAAAATACATATATTGTTTATTCAATAAAATGAGTTTGGTATGTCCAAATTTAAAATTTAAAATTTCTCTAGGTTTGTCGTGAAGAGGAGATTAAGAAACTGAGATTGTTTTTGTCAAATTGTTATTTTGAAAAATCGAATATATTTTTTAGCATTTTTTATTTGTTAATTCATGTTAGAAAATACTTTAATTAAGTGGGAGTTCTGGTTGTGTTTAGAACTGAAATTTTGCATGATATAAGTTAATTTGTTGAGACAAGATTGTAATACGGGTGATGATTGGGAACATAGTGAACTCTCGATCTTGTATTATAAATTAAGTTACACTAGATTGATTTATGTTTATGGCAAAATGTGTGTTGTGTGTGAATAAATATGCAAACAGATTAATGTCTTTGAATATTCCAACAGACATGGCTTGTAAGAATATTATTGCGGAGCTCAATAGAGGAGACAAACTGGATGGTGACAATTATGATATTTGGTATTGCAAAGTCCAGTATGTCCTTGAAGAGCAAGAGGTGAAAGAGACTCTTTTCCATCTCATGGAAGAGCCTGAGCAGGGTACTACCGCTCAACACAGAAGAGATCAAGAGGCATATGTTGTCTGGAAAAGAAAGAATAGCATCGCTCGCATTACATTGCTGAGTTGCATGCAAGATGATCTTATGTGTGAGTTTGAAGAGTATGAAACTGCTAAAGGCATGTGGGAGGCTTTGAAAGAAAAGTTTGGTGCCACTTCAGCCACTAAACTTAGGAGACTTAATCAGAGGTTTAATGACTACAAGGAGCGCCCAAATCATTCAATGAGGCAGCATCTTAGAGTCATGGCAACCGTGATTAGAAAGCTCAAAAGTGCTGGTCAAATTATATCTGATGAACAGCAAATCCAAGCGGTTCTCCACTCGTTGCCTGAAAGTTGGGACCATATGAAGGTTCAAATGACGCATAATGTTAATGTGAAATCCTTCGAGGACATATCACGTCATCTTGAGTTAGAGGATGAACGCCTAGAGGCTGCTAAACCTTTCAATGAGGCCAATGTTGCGAGTTCAAGCTCAGGCTTGAAACGCAAGAGAGGTAACAAGGGAAACAAGGATCCCTATCAACCTGAACTTAAGAAGCAGAAAAAATATGCCAAGCGTGGAAGCAAAAAGGATATGACAAAAATAAAATGCTACAACTGTAGCTCCATGGGTCACTTTGCTCGTGAATGCACTGAGGCAAAGAAAGTATTATCCTTGAATTCTACTTGCAAATATGCTTTTGTTTCTAGTTGTGTAATGCTTACAGAATCTCATCCTTTGTGGATTGTAGACTCAGGAGCAACAGACCACGTAACTAGGAATCGAGATGCGTATGTTGAGTACCGGCGGATACGTAAAGGTTCAAGATAGTTGTATGTAGGAAATAACTCCAAGGTTGCAGTACTGGGTATTGGCACTTGTCAGCTACACATGAGTGGCGGAAGAACACTTATCTTACATGATGTCTTGCATGCTCCTGAAATCCGTCGGGACCTTGTCTCTGTTTTAGCTTTACTTAGGATTTGGTTTGAATTTCCATGACATGTGTTTAAAAATTACTTTAGGGTCTGTGTACTACGGTTTTGGTTATGCTTGTGATGGTATTATTGTACTTGATTGTACTACAAATATTACTACTAGTAATGTTGATCAACGTTTTTCGTATGTCACAAGTTCTACAAATGTTGAAACAAATGTGTGGCATTCTAGACTTGGTCATATTGGTGTTGATCGAATGAATAGATTGGCTAGAGAAGGCCTTCTTGGCTCTCTCACCCGAGTTGATCTTGACACATGTGAAGCATGTTTAGCTGTAAAGGCAATAAGGAAACCATTTGGAAAAGCAACTAGAGCTGAATTTCCATTACAATTAATTCATTCAGACATTTGTGGTCCGATGAATGTGAGGGCGAGGCATGGAGCCTCATATTTCATCACATTTATAGATGACTTCACTCGATTTGGGTATGTGTACCTGATTTCTAATAAGTCAGAAGCACTAAAGTGCTTTAGACGTTATATCACTTTGGTCGAAAATCAGTTGGAGAGGACGATCAAGTCTTTAAGAACAGATCGAGGTCGCGAATATCTATCTGAACAATTCAAAGAATTGTGTGATGAAAAAGGCATTGCCAGACAATTGACTACCCCATATACACCACAACAAAATGGTGTAGCGGAAAAAAGAAATCGAACGCTTCTAGACATGGTTAGGTCTATGATGGCGCAAGCTAACCTTCCAATTTCATATTGGGGTGATTCATTAATGACTGCTGCCTATGTACTTAACTGTGTGCTCTCTAAGACTGTTACTTCTACTCCTTATCAGTTATGGAAGGGAAGAAAACCTGACCTAATGCATCTAAGACCTTGGAGTTCTACAACATTTGTTCGCGATACTTCTCATCCTCATGGAAAATTGGGTCCTAGAGGAAAGAAGTGTATCTTTATATGATATTATGAGCACTCTAAGGGTTATGTGCTTATCGGCAAACACTTAGATGGAGGTATAACAAAAATCGAATCACGAGATGTTACATTCTTGGAAAATGATTTTCCTCAAAGGGGAGAGATTGATAAGGTGTTTCATCTTCAAGAGATGGTTGACCCGACTAATGTTACTCCTATTAACCAATCTGTGGAAGTTGGTGAAAGTTCACAAGAACTATTTCAACTTAGTGGGAGAGATACATTGGTTAGTGATTCTCATAGGAATGAATCACAAGAGTCAGAGGTGCATCGAAGTATACGTGGAAACATTCCTCGACGTCGTTTTGAGATCGAAGGGGAAGCTTTCATGGTTGCTCTGCATGATGACTTAGAGCCTCGAACTGTTTATGAGGCTCTCTCTTGCCCAAAATCGGATGAATGGAATGTTGTAATAGGAGAAGAACTAGAATCTATGAAGGTAAACCAAGTATGGGACTTGGTTGATCTTCCGCCGGAACGTCGAACGATCGGAATCAAGTGGATTTTTAAGATCAAACGAAAGGCGGATGGATCCATAGATAGGTATAAGGCTCGCTTGGTGGCGAAAGGATATATCCAAAAAGAAAGTATAGATTATGAGGAAACGTTTTCACCAGTGGTGAGGTTTGCCTCAATTCGCCTTATTCTAGCCTTAGTCGTCGGATTAGATTTAGAATTACATCAAATGGACGTTAAGATTGCGTTTCTTAATGGGGAACTAGAAGAAGAAATCTACATGGAACAACCAGTTGGTTTTGTTGTACAAGGCCAAGAGCGCAAAGTTTGCAAGCTCAAACGTTCAATATATGGCCTAAAACAATCTTCTAAGTAATGGTATTTTCGCTTTCATCGAGCTATTACCTCTTATGATTTTACGATGATTAGTGAAGACCATTGTGTCTATGTCAAGAGCACTGGACAATCTTTTGTAATTCTATCTCTATATGTCGATGACATATTGTTGGCTGGAAATGATATGAAGTTTCTCATGACTATTAAGAAATGGTTATCATCTCATTTCGAGATGAAGGATATGGGGGAAGCAGATTATGTTCTTGGTGTTAAGATATATCGAGACCGATCAAGGAATTTATTAGCTCTTTCACAAGAGTCATATAGTCGTACAATCCTTGAAAGGTTTAAGATGCTTGATAGTAAACCCCATTGACACTCCAATTGCGAAAGGTGAAAGCCTAAACCTTGATATGTGCCCTAAGACCCTTGAAGAGAAACAAGAGATGGAAAAAGTCCCATACTCTAGTGTTGTGGGCAGCTTGATGTATGCTATGATGTGCACCTGGATGGATATTTGTTATGCCGTTGGCTTGGTAAGTCGTTACCAGTCAAACCCCGGGAAGAAACATTGGATGGCAGTGAAGAGAATTCTTAGATACTTCAAAGGAACAATAGACTATTCCTTGTGTTATCAAGGATATGCTTTCTTGCTTAATAATGGTGCTATCACTTGGAGTAGCAAGAAACAATCTTTTACAGCTCTATCCACGATGGAAGCTGAGTTCATTGCATGTTCAGCATCAGTCCAAGAAGCTGTATGGCTAAGAAGATTCTTAGAAAGCTTACAGATCACTCTAGAGGCTTCGTGCCCTGTGACTATTCATTGTGATAGTCAAGGGTGTATTGCTTTCTTGAAAGATCATAAGTATCATGGAAGGACAAAGCACATTGCAATCAAAAAGAATTTCGTGAGAGACATTGTGGCAAATAAGGAGGTGGTCATTAAGTACATATCTACGCATAGGATGGTAGCTGAACCATTTACCAAACCCATCTCAAGAGATGTTTATCTTGCTCATGTTTGAGCTTTAGGTCTGCGTAGAATTTGATTTGTGTACTTATGAGAATTTGTCATTTGACGTTGTATCTGTATTGGATGTTACATATATATTTAATAATATTTCTTTTGATATCATTTACATCGGTGAATTTTTTTTTTGTGTTTGCATATTACACACAAATATTAAGAAGTGTCACCAAGTAAGAGATTGGTTCACTCACATGAACAATCGCCTCAGATTTCTTTGTGAGATGTTGAGATGAGACATGACCAGCTTGGCGCTAGTGGGAGCTTGCCTTTGTAAGGCTAGTTAATGTTGCCTTGATAAAGAGTCAAGATGAGATATGCTTATTAAGATATCAATCATGATTGACCCAAAGTCATGAATACTTGGAAGAGCAGGATAAGTACATAATCAGGCGCTAGACAGCGAGCTGATAATAGCTTGATCCACATAGTAGTATTTGGTTTAACCAATTGACATATAATTTTGAAAAGAGTTAACTACTATGACATGTGAGTCATACCACATGTGCTAGTCCGACAATATAGGAAGCGAATGATTTTTTTTTTAATCACTATCATCTGCAATGTGAGTTCCTATAAACCATACCATGGTTTCAAGAGTTACCCTTGAACCTTCGTCTATGTTCTGAAGGGATAAGCTGATGTTCACTACTTTAGTATGTTTATCCAATGGTGATGGAATAATTATCCTTATGGGACATGCTAGGAAAGCGGTTAGTTTGGAACGGATATACATGAGTACGGAAGGGAAGAACTATTTGATTTTTCATTGACATATGTGTTTGCTGGCCAGCCACTATATCGCTCAATTGGAGTTTGAATATAGTGAACACATGATGTGAAATGTCTAACATATGCTATAGGGATAAGATATGTTAAGGTTGATGTAAAAGATAAATGAATTTGGGGGACAGCAAGACATGCTGAAATGCAATTATTTTCTTTAGGATTGTAGCAGTTATGTATTCCTAACAGGTGCATAGTTTAGCTCCCAAGTTCAGGTGTACTCGCAGGGTCGCACGGTTCATTTGTTGTATGATTTCCATGTTTCGATTCTCTAGCTAAACTCTAAGATTTCTCTAGTATTAATTATGCTCTCTATCATGTGCAAGTGGGAGATGTTGGTTTGTGGTCGGTTTGCGCCCATGATTTGGCAGCATACCGAACCGGTTTAATTGAACCGGTATAATTGAGAAGTTGTTTCTCATAAAGATGCGAAACTTGTTTGTGACTGTTTGTGAAGTCTGTTCGTGAAGTCTCTTGCTTTACTATAAAAGTAAGATCGCACAGAGACATAAAACAACTTGGACAACACTTATGTCCATTGACATAGAAAGAGAGAGAGTAAAACCGTTCTTGAGAGAGAAAGCTTCGAGAGATCAACGAAGAGAGCACTTGAACGGTGGTTGGTGGTTGATTTCCATCTGTGATTCCAATCCCGATCTCTGCATCAATTCTCAGACGATTCATGCCATATTCGTCACTGAACCGGTGAAGGTACGTTTCCGGTTTCACGCTTCCGCATAGTAGTTCAACAGTTACAATATTAGATCACTAAGTAAACAGTTCTAACTATTATTTTGACGGCTTCAAAGAAAAAAAGAAACATTATATTTCTATCAATTAGACCGGTTTTGGTAAATGAATGAACTACGTACCTAAATCGGAAGCCGATGACGACAAGGAGAATGATACCCATTGAGGCAGAAAACGAGACCAAATTGCTGATAACCATCCCACGATATAAGAAACGTTTTGAAGGATTGTGCTCTAGTATCAAAGTTCCGGCCATTCTCTTACAAGTTTTGTTTTTAATGGCTGGAAGGGAACAATTGTCACTCTGCCAAACGCCACCAGGAGGGTTAACCATTACCCCAAAGCTCATTGAAGCTATGACAGTTGCTGCAACCACAAGGTTTCCTCTTGTCTTTTCAAGCCAGTCGCCTTGGTGGTTAAGGTGCCGTACAAGCCATGCAGATGAATCTTGGTATGGATACTCGTCTCTAGTGTTTACCTCCATGATTGGAAAATAATGATGGATACAAAAAATTTGCGTTTCTTATAATTTATAGTTTTGATTGAGATTATTTCTTGCCTTTGTTTGGGAACATTAATTAGAGTTTGAAAAACTCTTCAGATCAAAAATATTGGACATCTCATGTTATTGTTTGGGAACATTAATTAGACACGCACATGGTAATCTGGTTTTTTCTTTGGGTATTACTGCATATGTATAGACTTTTTCTTTTTGTTAAAACTCGAACCCCCGTTCGCTCTAGCTGCCTCAAGTTTCTTCTCTCGATCTGACCTCTCCGGCCACCGACACTTCTCGTCGGAGTCGTGAGAGGGTCGTCCCTTGTCGGCTTTCATCAAGTCTAGCTGATTATGAGTCTTTCCCAGCCTTTTACCGGGGATAGTTTCAAAGGTTTCGGAACAGCTTCAAGCTCGGATCTTCTCCGGTTTCGGCGACATCCCCCCTGAGCGTCGTCTCCTATTGGTTCGTGATGGTCAACCGCGATTTTCCCTGTCTCGTTGATGGCTTTATTGAGCGAAATTTCAGATCTGGTTCTCCTTGGCCTTGGTTGTTTACGGTGATGGACGGGTCGTTGGTTTCTACTGCAGTCGAGATGTTTTTGCCTCCTCTCCGGTAACATCTGGCCTTTGTATTCTTCTGTCCTCCTAGTGCTGCCCTAGGTCTCTTTGTTTAGAAAATATTTAGGTTTAACCTTGGCTACATTCTCATCAAGTCAAGCTCGTTTGGTATATCCCCAGTTTGCTTGGTGATGGCTCTAGTTATCCTTGTTGATTCTGTTCTTGGTCATTTATTTTCGGTTGTTGATATGTATGGGGTTTTGAATCTAGAATTTTGCTCTACCTCTTCTTAGAGTCCACTTGCTGTTTTGAAGTTAGTTTTAGCTATAGGTTCGTTCTTGGTGTGAGTCATTTGGATGGTATTTTGTTGCTGAGTCACCTACTAGCTTTCTCCGAGTTTCCTTTTGGAAAATTTAGAGTTAGGTTTTAGTCGAAGCAGTGGAATCGTTCTCTAATTCTTCTCTTGCGAGGACGTCGTCAGCTTTAAGTCTGTAGGTGGCTGAAGTTGGTTCGACGAGTGTCCGCGTGTAAGAATAGCTGATCTTGCATGGCCTGTCTCCAGTCGATTTTAAGGCTTTGGCCTTGTCCCTAGTGTTTTTAGTTCTCTCTAATCGGCTGTTGAGGTGTGCTTGAAGTTGTATTTGTGTCTCTGGTCGTGTCGGGCTCCTGCTTCTTCTCTGTCGTTTTGCTTGATGGTTGTCTTCGGTGTGAGGTTCTGGTCTTCTAGTGCTCTCGTCTTTTACAGGTTTTATAGGGGAGCTTTGTTGGAATCTCTCATGCCTTTGTTCAATATAGAACTTAGTACCTTTTCTTCTTCATGTATCATTGTTTGTTTGTAATCTAGTTCCCTTTCTTTTGGGGTTGTGTTTCCCTCTTGTGGGTTAATGACTCTGGGGACATTCTTGTAGTCCGCCGGCATATGTTGCTCTCTTTGAGTTTTGTATTTTCCTTGTTGTAATTTACTTTGGTGAGAAACCAAGCTTATCAATAAAATTTCAGATGACGAAAAAAAAAATATTTACGATCTTACAGAGGAAATTTAGAATTGTTTTCATGAATTTGATTATATATCACCGTTAGAATAATTAATATATCAGTATTTTTAATTATGTTTAATATTTTTTAGGGTTTTACAAGTTTTTCTCATCAATACAATAAAACTACAATGTTTCTCACCATAGCATGACATTAAAGCAGGTATTAACATCTCAGTAAAAAAATTTACCCAATCAAATGATAACATTAATACATGTCTGCTGATTTATTCTTATGTGGACAAAACAAAAGGAAAATAGTTAGGGAGCGTTTAAATCGATGCTTGATTTTTCTTTCTTTCTAATTAGATTTCTACTTTTCATTTTGGAGATTAAGGAAATTTCACGAAGCAATCTCAGATTTGTGCATCGTAGGAAGAGATGCTTCAATGTATATTTCTCCTCTCCGATTCTGGGTAAGTGAATCTTCAAATATTTCTTTCTGGATTCAGTTCGACTTTGATTGATCAGTCTAAAATTTAATTCATCTGGTTTGTGTTCACAGAGAGTTAATGATAGAGAAGCATTTTACAGGTCATCGCGTTGATGGATCCATATGTGCTTGGTTCTAGGATCAATCTATTAGTCAAGGGCCTCAAGGCTATCCCTTTAAGGTAGTTTTATACTAAAGTTCCCTTTTTTTTTGAGTTCATTGATTCTTGGGTTTGTTTGATGACTGTAACTCATGAGTCATCTTTTAGTTCTTGATTGTACTGTCTTAGTGTGAATGTTTAATACGTCAATGTCTTAGTGTTAGTGTGAATTTCTTAGTATGAGTTTAATCTTTTAGCTCATGGGTCATGTTTTAGGAGGGGCAAATTCTCTTGGAACCCCAGTTTTTGTTAACTTGAATATTTGAGGTTTATAAGAACTGTGTTTATCTTAAAGTGAACCTCTTTCTTAGTTTTATCTGTTTAAATATTTGGAGATGTCTAAAATATAAGTATCATCTTCAATATCATCCTTAAAGAAGTTTAAGACTGATGTCGATAACCTTCACTCTCCTTTAAATTTGTGCTGTTTTGTCTGTTTTACAGGTTTATATATATATGCTCGTGGCAGATTTTCGTTGTGTCCATTAATGCCTCATGATTGACATGTATGACATTTTTTTTAATTCTCTTGCTTCATCTTGAATCTTTGATTATATAATTAAGAGGTTTGTTGTGGTTAAGTCCTCATATGGTCTTGTGGCAGTGGTCTCATTTTTCACTCGCAATCGCTTGTTGCTTTTGAGATCCTCTTTGTTTACATCTTGAAGATAAATATGGTAATTATCAATAACTTCTAATCATTAATCAAGAAATATATGATTGGTTGATTTATTATAGTTTTGGTTGTGCTCTTTTGTTTGCACTTGTTGACTAAAAGATTGTCTTCCTACCATTGTTTGCATTTGAGGTAGCAATTTTGATAGACGTTGTCAGCTATTCCATTCAATGCCTCAGGAAAGGGCCGAAAGGCCAACATGTACAACCTACTCAACTTCTGGTTCCTTTGAAGTTAGCTGCAGTTATCTTTCTCTTACGACATGTATGGCTGCAATATCCTATCATTCTTTTATCTTAATCTCTCTCATCAATACGTTTAAGTGTCATTCATTTATGTGACCCTATATGATTAGTCTATGTGTAAAGACATGGTCCAAGAAATCAGAATTTAGTGGTAGTGTATGCTATCTAAATGAATTTGTATCGGATGTTTGATTTCTTTTTCTGAATTTAAGTTGCATATTTGGATTTGGTCTTTTTTTTTTTTTTTTTTTT
>NC_025695.1:19759213-19780006 GCF_000633955.1 Camelina sativa | reverse complement strand
TATGTGACCCTATATGATTAGTGTATGTGTAAAGACTTTTTTTTTTTTTTTTTTATTGGGCTAAATGTATGTGTAAAGACATGGTCCAAGAAATCAGAATTTAGTGGTTGTGTATGCTATCTAAATGATTTTGTATCGGATGTTTGATTTCTTTTTCTGAATTTAAGTTGCATATATGGATTTGGTCTTGTAACCCAGTTTTCAAGGTAAAGAAATAAAAAACCAAAAACAACTTCAACAAACAAAGAGATATTCAACAACAAAAGTAAAGTATTTATCCATTAACTTTCTCCAACACTAACAAAAATAAAACCAAAATATAATGGAGGTGAACTGGTGAAGATAACCAGGAAATAGAAGAAAATTAAGTCGGGAAAAAATAACATCTCAGCTTTTCCAAACAACTATTTTTTATTTAAAATCTCATTTCATAATCTAAGGTCAAGGTATGAAAAATATATATATTTAGAACAACAATGCTATTTTGCTATTCTACCATAATAAAAAGCATAATCAATAGAAACCATCAAAGTTGTTATCATTAAATTTAATACCATCAGCTAAAATAGATTAAATAAAACAAAACAACTAACAATAATAATGTATGCTCCAATATATCGTAATACAAGAAAAAATAAACAAAATTGATTTTAGTCTACAATTTGATTACAAAAATAAACAAAAATCCAACAACAAATAACAAAAAAAAAATAAAATAAAAAATATTACCAATNCCAAAAAATATTTTATCATACAAATAATTAAAATAAAAACAAAATTAAAAACATTCCTGCGGCGTAGCACGGATACTATCCTAGTAAGTTATAATTAAGAATGTCGAATATTGGAAGTCCCTTAGCCCAATGGTCAGCCGATGGTTGATTAATGCTTTGATATCATAAAGTTTTTAGAATTGCTAAGACATTTTTTTTTTTAGTTGAAAAATGTGGCTGAGAGAATCACAACATTTGACATGGAATTTTGAAAAATTTCAAAGATCTTCTTCCTCTTCTCCTTTTTTATAAGACTTCTTCCAAAGGTGCTGCTAATCCATCCGCTACACCACTCAAATAAGGCTCAAGATTTTAAACACAGTACACAATAATCAACAAACATAAAAAAATTAATACACACCCAAATCTTCTTTTACTCTTATGCATAAGATGATCATCAAACACGTACGTGCAGTTTTTTTGGTTGGCTATGTTTTTAGTGCATGCGATGATCATATATATATGGTTTTTTGTAAGTTGGACAAACAATAAGATAGATACCGACGTACGTGGCCGAGTTTATACATCTCATTTCACTCCGATCTCATTTTTTTTTGTTTTTTTTTTTGTGTTTCATCATCTTTAAACTATTGATTTTCGTGTTAGATATATGTTTTCAGTAGTTGTGATTCGTTTCATCTTTTAAACAAAAATTAGGGGTTGACCCCGAAGGCCGATGTGAGAGATCATTGGAAACAAATTTTTTTTGTGTTGTAAAATATTCTAAAATCATCTATAATAAAATCTCACATAATCATATTTCTTTTCTTTTTTTAGATAGAAAAAACTCTAAAAAATATTCAAATCTTCTAAACTCTCGCTTAAATCTATCAAAATTCTAAAATATTAAACCCTACCAAATCCTCTAAAATACAAGTTCAATATCCTCTAAGACTATGAGCATCTCCAATTCCACTCTATTTTACAGATAAGATTGCTCTATATTTAAAGTAACTCTATTTTTAAAATTATTTTTTTCTATTAACTCTATTAGAGAGTCAAAAATAGATTAACACACTAGAAAAGAAAAAAAATTATTTTAGAGTTACTCTATAATTCTATATTAGAGTAAGAAAATAAAAATATACATGGGAGATGATCTAAGTGTTGAAGATTTTGTCGCTTTTCCAGTTTTGTTGGACAAATGCAAATTGTAGAGCCAAATTACCAAGATACAAAACACTAGAATCCTTTCACAGAAGGTCCAAGATTGTACTGTCAATGACAAAGTACTCAAAGCGAGATCTAGTGTAACTTATTTTTCTTTTTCTTTAAATCCATGGAGAGTTGGTTTAATCATTTCTCTTTCCTATCATTTGTATCAACGTTTTTCTGTTAGTTGGGACTTTAGTGGGATTCTGTTTGCATTTTAAAAATGCTAATAAAAGTATAAACCAAGTTGATGTTTTTAGCTAAAGTTGCAAAAGATTCTTTTCCTATTTGTCAAAACTAAAGAGTATATATCAAATAGATTCTTTATTTATATATACTGATCCTGATTTGATTTCTCTATAAGATTCATGTTGTTGAATATCCTGTGATTATATATGTCCCATTTCTTTTTTTTGTCGAAAACATGAATGGCTTGTTGTGAGTGCGAAAACACATTTACGGCCATGATTGTTCCTCTCTCTCACTCATTTTACAAGTGTGGCATTAATATTTTTTTCTTGAACCAGGTTAAATTTAAACCGACAATCAATTGTGGCAAAAAAANTCTCACATAATCATATTTCTTTTCTTTTTTTAGATAGAAAAAACTCTAAAAAATATTCAAATCTTCTAAACTCTCGCTTAAATCTATCAAAATTCTAAAATATTAAACCCTACCAAATCCTCTAAAATACAAGTTCAATATCCTCTAAGACTATGAGCATCTCCAATTCCACTCTATTTTACAGATAAGATTGCTCTATATTTAAAGTAACTCTATTTTTAAAATTATTTTTTTCTATTAACTCTATTAGAGAGTCAAAAATAGATTAACACACTAGAAAAGAAAAAAAATTATTTTAGAGTTACTCTATAATTCTATATTAGAGTAAGAAAATAAAAATATACATGGGAGATGATCTAAGTGTTGAAGATTTTGTCGCTTTTCCAGTTTTGTTGGACAAATGCAAATTGTAGAGCCAAATTACCAAGATACAAAACACTAGAATCCTTTCACAGAAGGTCCAAGATTGTACTGTCAATGACAAAGTACTCAAAGCGAGATCTAGTGTAACTTATTTTTCTTTTTCTTTAAATCCATGGAGAGTTGGTTTAATCATTTCTCTTTCCTATCATTTGTATCAACGTTTTTCTGTTAGTTGGGACTTTAGTGGGATTCTGTTTGCATTTAAAAAATGCTAATAAAAGTATAAACCAAGTTGATGTTTTTAGCTAAAGTTGCAAAAGATTCTTTTCCTACTGGTCAAAACTAAAGAATATATATCAAATAGATTCTTTATTTATATATACTGATCCCGATTTGATTTCTCTATAAGATTCATGTTGTTGAATATCCTGTGATTATATATGTCCCAATTCTTTTTTTTGTCGAAAACATGAATGGCTTGTTGTGAGTGCGAAAACACATTTACGTCCATGATTGTTCCTCTCTCTCACTCATTTTACAAGTGTGGCATTAATATTTTTTTCTTGAACCAGGTTAAATTTAAACCGACAATCAATTGTGGCAAAAAAATTGATTAGCATTTTTTTAATAGTAAAAGATGACATGTGTATGCTACATTATTTAAACCTTTATAATGTCCACTTGATCTAGTAAAATATGAGGGGAGAGAGAAAGCTGGCCCCTAAGATCTTGGAATCCTTTTCGACATGCATGTGGTGATTAATGATGTTATCTAATCATTGAAACAAGTCAAGTTGCAACTGGCGTGGCCCATCTCCTGTTTTGTCAATGGGTAAACCTAGCAGCAAGACAAATCTATTAAGAGATCACACACATTACTTTGTTCCCACAATAGATGTTTTTATTATGTTTCTCTATCTCGTGCTTTCATAGATTGTTTTACAAAGCTCTTCTATAAGTTTCATCAAAAGGTAATTTAGAAGTATTCATCTCTCACCTTTTCTTATTGGGATCACATTTCTGATACAATACATCATGACGGTTGGTGACTAAATTCAGAAAACTTTGGTGTCACCAACTTACGTGAATATATGCTCAAATATGTGGTGAATATTGTTAACACGATCATGTAATCTCTGTTTCACATAAACATTATTTTCTTAAGATTCGAGAGATCAGTCGGACCAATCGTTTGTAAAGATCGTGTATTTCTTACAAGAAAGGGGACGTGACACTGTGTTGGCAAAAAGTGAACATATATACTAAGCAAGCGTGCCATGAGGAGTGCTTCTTATGTGTGTTCCCTTTTTCACTCGTATGTGTTAAAAGCGCATGCATTTTCCTAAAGCAAATAAAGTGTCTCACTTTTTCTTACACATGTTAACTTCTTCATGATACTGATCGGGTCCAAGATCTAGCAAACATCTAATATGCCCATCGTTGGTCTCTTATAAATGGGAGTAAGTTTAGTTTTGTAAAAAGTTATTAAAAATGTACTTTTGGAATGAACGTGGCCTCTTTCTTAAGAGAGGGGTTTCTTCCATTTTTAGTTAATTCTAAGTTATATATTTTGGGAGTAATCTTCAAAACTATGTACATCTATTAATTGTCGACAACTGTTAGGCAATTACAAAACCAAAAAGAAAAACAGTGAATAATAACGTGCGTAACTAACGTTAGTTACATTTTGGTAACAAAATTTGTTAGAATATATTGTTTGTGAGTATATTTGTTACAAAAACATTGTTACATTTTAGTAACAATTTACCACAAAATATATTTGTAACTAAATTGTTACTATGTCCTACAAAAAACTACAAATTTGCTACAAGATAGTTTATTTTAATTTTGGTCACTAATTAGTAAGTAACCGTCACAAATATTTGCTACAGGTTATTTGCGTAACAAATTTCGAAGCTATATCATCCCAAACTTGTAGTGAACTTATTGTGTTTCAGTAGTTAAATGGTACATTCGAAAATTTAAACATGATGATTATAGCAACGTAACTACCAAAAATCCCATTATATGATGATTAGAAAAAGAAAATATAAATCTGTCCAAAAACAAATCCTAAAATATTGGAATCTTTCTTATACTTTTTAACCTCACATAAAAGATAACTTGCATTTGGTATCATCCGATCGAACTAGCTTCGTTCGGATAAACAGTATTTCCCAAATGTTAGTTTGGAAGCCTTTGAGCCTTTGCACCACAAACATACATTGTTTACTTACACATACAGAAAACAAGGCTCAAAAAAATAAATGAATTTTTTTTTTGATAAAGAAAAATAAATGAATTGTTTACTTGAGCTTTTTGATACATTGTTTGTATGTGCATCTCTATGTATACAACAACTATTTATAAATAATCGGACAGCCTAATAACCGAGACAAATTTGGAAATGGACCACGAACAATAAAAGCAGTTTTAAAAAAAGAATATAATTAAAGATTTGTAAACCAAGAAAAAAAAAAACGAGTAAACATAATGGGAATGGTCCATATGCATGTTAGGCAGTACGGACTAGGGATGCCATGCAGCGATAGCACAACACCTAAACGTGCACCTCCCTCCTCTCTTGGACCATTTCAAGCCTTCTACTCTCTCTTTCATTCCTTTAATTTGCGTTATATTTCATTTTCTCTCAACAAATCCTATCCAATGGAGTGGCTCCCTTTGACTTTCTCTTTGACTCCGATGTTGAGTCAACTTTTCTTTTTGATTTTTATGTTTTTATGCCAACGAAACTAGTATTTTATTCATCACTTAATCCCTCTGTTTAATTGGTTTTTCTATTGGGAGTTGTTTAGTTTTAATCGAATGTAAATTTTACTCATTGATGCAAATTAAAAATTAAGGGCGTCTTTGTATTTAAAATTGCAAATGGAGGAGAAATGATTTATAACTTGTTTGTCGATGAATTTGACGAGCTGAAAGGAAGAGATTGACGCATAAAATAAAAACTAAGAACCGAAACAGCCGCATATATGATGCTTAAAGTGCCCATTTGTATAGTTTCCTCGTGTACACTGCCTTTTTCTAATTAGCTACCAAAATGAAATATTGCTTTGTATACCGAAAAATAACTTTAAGAAATATAAATGATGATTCTTTTGAAAGTTTTTCTTTTGATAATTAAAGAACCATATTGGTGACCATTTGTCTGCATAAGAGAAATTTGTCTCGAGCCAAATAGTCAGCATTTGAATTTGAAGAACGGGAACCAAGGAAAAAAAAAAAAATCAATTAAGCTTGCTATAAGAATTAAGAATCGAAAATTCTGGAAATTATCTTTTCAATATGGAACCTATATCCCATGTTAAATTATCGACCTCTCGTCCTGGTCTACTGGAAGGCAGAAAGAATGTAGCAGTGATTCCTTACCTTGTCCTTCATTTGTCTCTTCGACTTGCCTTACCTTGAGCTTGAATGGAAGTCCGGTACGGCTCTCGTGTGACGACCCTAATTACAGGGTCACCAATGAATGATATTCCGACTCAACTGCATGATTTTAGTAAAAGTATAAAAGGTGTCGAATCACACTCTCTAGCTACGATTGTGGTGCGGCAAGATTTCATTTTGTATGTGTTTTATAATTTTACCCTTATTTTGGGAAGAAATTACAAAGTCTCTCTAAATCTTTGACTAAACATTGTTTTCAAAAATCAGTCTTCAGATTTTAAACACCATCATCGCCGGCGATTTTTTAGCCACCACCGTCTTCTGTCACCATCATCTTCTCCATCATCAGCGCCTCTTCATCATTGTTGTCGTGTTTTTGATGCGTTCATGCTCTAATCGGTATGTTTGCTTTTCTCACCAATTCAAAAATTTGAGTTTTAAGGGTCTTTGATCATAAAATTGTANCAAAAATCAGTCTTCAGATTTTAAACACCATCATCGCCGGCGATTTTTTAGCCACCACCGTCTTCTGTCACCATCATCTTCTCCATCATCAGCGCCTCTTCATCATTGTTGTCGTGTTTTTGATGCGTTCATGCTCTAATCGGTATGTTTGCTTTTCTCACCAATTCAAAAATTTAAGTTTTAAGGGTCTTTGATCATAAAATTGTATTAACTGGCTTCATTAACAGTTCCTTATTAGTCTATAAAACTCTATGGTGATGGATTTATTAGCTTTTGAACGAATAGCTAAAACTTGTATATTTTGCATGCCATGTGTTCGACTAAATGTCTAAATGAATTCTTCTTTTATATGGGGTTTTCAACATGATCAGTTAGTACTTCTTCTTGATG
The DNA here is from genome assembly GCF_000633955.1 of Camelina sativa. NCBI lineage: Eukaryota > Viridiplantae > Streptophyta > Magnoliopsida > Brassicales > Brassicaceae > Camelina > Camelina sativa. The sequence continues at coordinate 19,772,890 of NC_025695.1, read as the reverse complement.
TTGAGTATTGGTTTCGGAGAAGTATGTATCTTAAGATGTTATATTGTGGTTCTAGATGGGATTTTCAACATGATCATTTGGTGGGTTTTCTACTGTTTTTGAAAAGGTTGAGGACTTGAGCCAAATACTATGGAAGCCTTTTTGCTTATACATTGCTCTTCTAGTATCATTGCTGAGAAATTTCTCCTATATGATCTGTTGCTATGTCTTTATTTGCTAACTAGAATTTAAACCTTCAAACTTTGTGTCTCTTGATTCTAATTATGTTGTTTTCATAAGTTGTAGAAGTCTAAGAGAATGACAAAGCAACATAGATCATAACAATCTACAGATGATCCAACTACCAATAGCACAAGATTTAAGTGGCAGCCTAAAGAAGACGTGAGGTCCATTAAAGAAGGTGGATCCATGAACTGGGATTGGACTTGGGACCTACTAAGAGGTGGCGGTCGGGGCATTACAATTTCATTGTAATTGTAAAATCTAAACACTAATCATCTCATTTGTAAACCTAAACCGACGAATATATTAACTGTCATTGATTTAGCGATAGTCAAACAACCAACATAATATAACCATCTAACTTTCGTTGATTTAGCGATAGTCAAGCTAACGACATAGCAACAGATTTCAACAACTATCGCTGATTTAACGACCATCTTCAGCGAGACAGCGACTATCAAACGAACAAACAAACAGTGTCGATGATTGATGGTCGCTCTAGCTAAAACCAGCAACAAGAAAACGAACAGTACCTTCAGAAAATTTAGTGTATAAATAAATATAATACTTAGTACTTTTTTTTTTTGGCAAACTTATATAACACTTAGTACATGCAAGTTGATGTTACCCTAAGAAAAAAAAACAAAAAATACATGCAACTTGACAGAATAAACAATAGTGTCGACCAAAAAGGAAAATAAAAACATTCCGATGTATTCTTATTCGTATACACAACAAAAAGAAAGAAAAGTGGAGCAATCAATACGAGAGTAACGTTTAGAAGAGGATTTAATGCGACTAGATGCATTTTGGTATATTATGTGATTTTATGGGCCACCCTTTTATTTAACTTGTATACTTTAAAATGCTTATTTATTTCAACCAAACTATATTATTAATTTGTAGAAAAATATTTAGGGTCATCTCTTTTTGTTCATTTTTTCTCTTTTCTACTAATTATATAATCTTTTATCTAATATTTTATTAAAAAATAAATCAAAATTAAATTTAAAAACAAAATAAATTAAAGAAACAAATTTTGTATATTTTTAATTAAGAAAAATTAAATATTGGCTTAGTTTAGATTTTTAAAATTAGAAAAAAATTATGTGTCGGTTTAGGTTTACAAATAAGGTGATTAGAGTTTAGATTTTACAATTAAAACAAAATTATATGTCGGTTTGGGTTTACAAATGAGGTGGTTAGAGTTTAGATTTTACAATTAGAATGAAATTATATGTCGGTTTGGGTTTACAAGTGAAATGGTTAGGGTTTAGATTTTACAATTAGAATGAAATTGTAACGTCCCGATCGCCATCTCTTAGTGGGCCCATGTCCAATCCTAGTCCATGGGCCCACCTTGCTTAATGGGCCTCACGTCCTCTCACTAGGCCCGTGAGCCCATCAATATCTGACGAGCGATTTTCTACGTCCAAAGGTTTTAAATACTTGTTACCGTCCCTACAAATCACCACATGATCTTTCCCTCTGTTTTATCCTCACTTGCATAGTTCTGACAGCCACTTCCCGGAAGGTCACACATCCTAAGTCTACTCCAGCTCAAAACACGTTTAACTCTAGAGTTCTCTCAGTATCCTTGACCGAAAAGATAAGTGCACTTTTATGAAATAGATGGCCAAATCAATTCTTTTAAACCTCAGCGCAAGTCTCTGAAATCGATGTGTCACAGAAATTATATATCTGTTTGGGTTTACAAATTAAATAGGGTTTAGATTTTATAATTAGAATAAAATTATATATTGATCTGGGTTTATAAAAAAACGGTTTAAGACAGTGAATGAAGAGGTTCACCCCTAGGAGTAAATGAATAGATTCACCCCTAACGGTGAAACCAAATATTGGTCTCACATACTAAAAAGTTTACCTAAATCATCTCTGTAAATATAAGAACATACAGTGGGTTGGTAATTGTGAGAGGATCCGAGGAAAATTGTAGTGATGTGAACTAGGAATTAACATGTATGGTGCAATTTCGTTTTTCTGTAAAACAAAAAAATTGGGAAGTTAACTTTGTCGGCCAAGATTTATATTTTGACCATTCCAATTTTTTTTTAAAAGTAGAATCAAAGTTAGGTATTTGGTAACTGTTTGAAAAAATGTTTCTTTTTTTTTGTATTTATTATGCCAAATGCATTTATTATTGTTCACTGTTTGATTGTTTCTTTCATACACCTCATGGTTTACATAAGATACACTTATGTTAATACTGTTTATTTCACAGTTTACACTAACCTCATTTGTCACCAAGTCACCATACAAATATACACAACAAAATACGCATATATACAACATTTCCACGTTATTAATAGTCTCTATAGGTTTTTTTTTTTTTTTTGGGTCAGAAGTAGGAGGCAAAGTCTCCTACAATTTATTCAAAAGAGAAAAAAGACTTGCAATTGAATGTTTCGTGGGTACACAGTCCCATTACATTTGCCAACAAAACCAAACGAACATCATCAGGACAAACATCAAAAAAGAAAAACAAAGCGGTAAAAAGAATGCATAGTTAGCTAATACATCTGCAAGACGATTAACTTTCTTATACACGTGAGAAATTTGGACTATCTAGTCCCTTGAAATAAACCACAGTACAAGCGTAATAGGAACGACAATGGATGAGAATCACTAATCTCTATTGTTAGAAATCCAACTACGACCTCCGAGTCCACCTCCAACTCCACACAGGTCGCCTTCCACTCCCAAGCCATATAGAACCCAGAATAAACCTTTCATAGCTCAGCCAATGGCACTGAGCATATGCCAAAATTAAAGGCAAATCCTCGACACAATTTTCCATTACTATCTCGTAAAACTCCCCTTGCTGTAGCCAACCCCGGGTTACCTCTAGAGGCACCATCCATGTTACATTTCACCCACTCTGCACTCGTTTTAGTCCATGAGAGCATTCTTTCCACCCTACCAACACCCCTACTAACCGCACCAGTCCGTACCATAGCCTGAAAAACCTCCTTCCCAAGCAGCTTAATAGCCTCTATACGTTTAGGAACTAAATAATGTGACCTTTGTGGTATTTTTCACTTGTATATATTTTAAAGTTCTCCATTAAGGGGAATAAACACCCAAGAAACAATTAAAACTCTTCAACTGTTTACTTTGTAATATGCTTGGAGTATATTCTAGTTGTCTAGTTGGATATGGATATCAACTTAGATTTAGAGTTCTTGAGTGACTAACTAAAAAACTAATTGGATATGAGTTGAGTGACTCGTCTTTTTTATATACATATATATACTAATATGCACACTACTATAAATAAATTCGAACGTATTTAACTTTGTGAAAATGTTCTTGTATACTGGCTGTGATAATATTGCATGAGACTATAGATAACGTTTTCGACATGCTTCTATAAGGAGTCATTTATAAAGATCCACCTATAAGTGGCATTCTTAATTTCTAACAAAATCCCTTTAAATCTAGACACCTAGATCTTTTGTTTTCTTTTTGTCCATGCTACTATCAGTTTATAAATTTATTTTTGTCCGATACACAGAAAGTCTAATGTCAAAAGAAAAAATATTAAATGCTAAGAGGTGACAGCTTATTTTGAAGGATATTAATTGAGATCTTTTACGAGTTCTATTTGATTAGTCTAAGTTGACAGTCAAGAGAAGTAGAGATAAGAACAAATTAGAAATTTGAAGAAACCTGCGAAAAAATTTACTACAAATCTCTAACGTGAGAATGACTTCAAGTTGAGTTTTACATTCACAACAAGAATTAGACGGCCCCATCCAAAGATAGCTGTGGCGAGAATTGCATGGACTATAAAATTGTGGTCCAGTAGGGTGATTTAGATGTTCACGTACATACTTTAAATATGAGGATGTATTATGTATAATTCACATTGATTCCAACTCAAATCAAATCCAATGAACAAAATGAATTGCCTTACATATACTAGAAAGATCATCTAGCTATATATATATACGCCGTTTAACTTGTCTTTCACGTATAATCACATTATCTAGCTATACAAACTTAGATGTGGTATATAAAAAAGATTAATGGTATAAATACTTTCTTTTCTTCAACAATATATATTATATATATATATATATGAGGTAAAAATATATATATATATATATATATATATTCTATATAGATATATATATATATATATATATATTATACGAGTTTTGAATACTTGTTTAAATACGGAAGGTGACTCAATAATATCACTAGATCATATGTGCTGATCTAATTAACACCGTTCGAATTTATGTCTACTTTGAAGTTACCACTGGACCAATTAAACAACTTGGTTCAAATTCATCTATCGTCTTGATACTAAATTACTAATCTATATATTTTTATGTTGTGAGGACTTTTGGCTTCTTAATTCTTCAATATAGTAGAGCTTCATTTTATTTTATTTTTGTGTTAAATATACTTGAGTAATTTTTTAAAGAAAAGTGAGATGATTGTATCAGTACTCTTTCTTATATCACAAATATGTGTAGATCCGATGATGCGTATCAAATGATGTCACACTTAAAAAATTAAAATGATGCGTGTCACAGACTCACATATCAACATAACTATTTTATATATGTACTCTTTTAATTTATATTTGTGTCGGTTATACAATTATAATTTAATATATAGATATATATATAAGCTTTTTAACAAAATAAACTAATTTTTTATAATATGAGAGCGTACGTGCAAAGGTTAAATTAAATATTTAAAAAACTTCACAATTTTGTTCATATTATCTCTATAATGATGTAACCGATCACTAGCAGAATAACAAAACTTGTATAATTTTTTTTTTAACATGTGAATATATTTATTTTAAAGTAAAGTAATTGTTGTTATTGGTCCCTATGTTCAACCAGAAAATAAGTATTGGTCCATAGCGAAGGGCCCAATCGAATCTTCTGCAAATAAGGAAAGGAAAGCATGCATTTCTTTCATATACTGTATGTACTCATCTTTTACAGCTTTTCTTTACGATGCTATGGTTCAAATCAGTTTGATATATGTACTCATGCATAACCAAATCAACATTTGCTTCGAAACAAATTGATTTAACTGTCACTTTTTGTAATGAGATTTGAAAATTTTGTAGTTAGTTATTTGCATGGTACCTATAATTTGCTCTTAGCGAAAAAAAAAAATGGTACCTAATTTACTATATAACGTATTTCTAAAAAACTATAACATTATATAAAGATAATTAAAAACTATATAAAATTATTATAATCTGTGGATGAAACAACATGATATTTAAATATATAAGAATACGAACAAAATTGTTTGTTCATATTGTCTTATATGAAAAAATATATATATGCCATGCGCTAATTTTTCAAAAACAAAAAGCCACAATATGGTTATTTGGTGCTATTGCTAAAACTCCTAGTTATATATCAATAATAAAAATATAATATAATTTATATAAAAAACTTTAAAATAAATTAAATGTCTATGAGAGCTCCCCACCCTCCACAACATCACCACCACCACCCACTAACATTAATCACATGAACTTTAAAACATGCACAATAACATAAAGCTGAATTTCTAATCTAAAGACTCAACCAAATTCCTCATGTCCTCCATTCAACTAATTAAGAAAAATGAGTAATTGAATAAAGGCTCCCATTACTTCAATTATCATATTTAAATATTTATCTTATTTACAGGAAAACAAAAAAAGGCAAAACATACACAAAACCAACTAAATATATACAGAGGTGGACCATGATCTAATCTTTTCTTCCTAAAAATCCAAAAATCTTTGACCTAACATTGATCTAACCCTGCTTTCTCACTCTCATATGTCACAATTAAAGAGTTAGGAGCCTTACATAAATGCACCACTACTAACTCTCTACTTTTTCTAGATAATCAAATTCATACTTTGCCAAATCGAAACCAGAATCTCAGGTTAACAATGTTGAGGACGACCCAAGGCTAATAAATTTTGTTGAACATCAATATCCTCAGCGATCTTCTTGGCATCAATGGCTGCACCAAGCAACCCAAGCTTTGTGAAACCGACTGCATACAATCCGCTTTCGCCTTTCCAACCGTTAGGAAAGGGTTTACGGGGAAATCCATCTTTCTCACAAAACATGTTCATTCCCTAATACAAAAATATATATATACAATTCAAAGTCAAAACCAAATTAATTCAACTATTAAAACGTAAAAATGGGTTGCGATGTGTCTATATCAAGGAATTAAGAATAATGAAGATGTAGACGCATCATCGCCATGGTACACACCTTTAGCCACATGGGTACGTTGCTTTTGTAACCCGTAGCAAGTATAATGGCGTCAAAGTTATCCACTCTCCCATCAACAAACTCTGCCGAATGTTGCATTACCCGTTTTAACTCCGGATACACCTAAAAAAAAAAAAAATCAGTATACCATAATCGTACGTTTGTGTGTAATTAATATGATTTGAGAAAGACATAAGTAATGAACCTTGATGTCTCCACTTCGGATTTTAGCAAGAGTGCCAACATCCAAAACCGGAGTCTTTCCGCACTTGATCTTGCGTTCAAGAGGGCCTATCTTTGGTCGAACTAGCCCTAACTGATCCGTGTCGCCAAGAACCAAACGTGACATATGTAACAAAAACCGGTCCACCACTTGCACTGGAAACCACTTGAGAAGGCTCGTGGATATCCCAAAAGTCGATAGACCCAGCATTTCTTGAGGTAATACGTGCACCTATAGCATTAGTCGAAAACTCGATTAGCCTTAATAGAACTACAAAATATCTAAATCATGTAATCACATGCATACCTTCTTGGAAAGTAAAAGAATATAAAATGTAAACATTTCATTACTTGATATCAAAGAGACCAATAAAATGTTAGTGTTAAACCCTAAAGACTGAAGAGTAACACATATTACGATCGGGCATTGCAAGAACTATACTAAACATCTATCATTCTTTTTAATCTTTCAAAATATATTAAAAGAGAAGATCGTTTATTTAATCCTCACCGAATCACGAACCACAAGAGAAGGATGAGCATTGAAGTTGCAAAGATCTAAACAAACTTCCATTCCAGAGTTTCCACATCCCACGACCAAAACCTTTTTCTCTCTAAACATTTCACCGCTTTTATAAGAGCTTGTATGGAGGATTGGCCCAACAAAGTCCACAATTCCATCAATCTCCGGCATCACCTCCTCAGCATTCTCCCCAGTCGCCACAACAAGCCACCGCGAAACATACTCAGTTTCCTCCTCCTTTTTTCCTCCAACAGTCCTCACCCTCCATAACCCACACCGCCTATCTAACTTCGCCTCTTCCACGGTCTGGTTAAAAACTGGCTTTAGGCCAAAATGTTCCGCGTAGGACTCAAGATATTGAACAAACTGTTGCTTTGTAGGGTAAGTAGGGTAGCTTGAAGGGAAAGGCATCAATGGAAGCTCACAGAAATGTTTAGGGAGATGAAGCCGGAGACGATCATATGTTTTCAGCTGCCATAATGATGCTATGCAACTGGAACGTTCTAGTATCAAACTAGAGACGCCTCTCGACTTCAAACAAGCCGCCGTGGCCAGTCCCGACGGTCCGGAACCGACAATGATTGGTCCAGGGATCAATATGCACCTTGATTCCTCCACGTATGGATCATGGACTCTCTTGCCTAACGTTTCTGTTACAAACTCCATAGAACAGAGAGAGAGAGAGAAAAAAAGAGCTAAGAAAAAAGAGAGAAAGAGATCTCAAGTTATGCAAGAAGTGAAGTAGGAGACTGATCTTGGATTTAGGTTTATAAACCCATGCGGTAAACAAAGATCATACTCTTTCTTGTGACTCGTGGATAATCATGTCCCGAGAATATTGGTGAAAAGAGAGAATGAGTTTCATTGATCTTATCTACAAAAATAATAAAGAAGAAAATAAACCAAATAGATAAGAAGATGATCGGATATTCCCTATAGATCAGGGTAAATCTACGGATGAAATATATATATTTTAAAAAAAACTCGAAGATTTTGTTAAAAGAAAAATCTCTCAAGAATTGAGATTTCAAACAAAGATTTCGGATTTTGAAGAAGAGTTTTGCGGTTCTGAAACAAACACTTGGGGAAAGAGAAGCAACTCTATATAAGAGTTGAAAAGAAACAAAAAAGAGAGATGAGATGGCGATAGACACATGACATAATTAGGGAGAGATGTCTACATGTTTATTTGTATACTCATATATATATATATATAGGTGGATACGTTCGTGGTATGGGCATGTATTATATGTTTAATTTTATTTAATTGCTATATTTTTTTCAGTTTTTTTTTCTCAAGAAGTTTAATTTATTAGGTTAAAACATTCAATATGAAGAAATATCGTTTACAAATAAACTTAATAACGGTTCGGCCCGTACTTTACGAGCCAAATTATCCGCTTTAGTATTAGCTTGGCAAAAAACTAAAATTAAAGAAAAATCAAGAAAACTCCTCTTATCATTCTGGATCTCTTCTAGGTAGGTTGAGAAGACGGGCTACTCTGCTGGAAAAGACACCAGCTTCACCAAATCTGAAAAGTCAGTTACGAACACCACATCTTTCTTGTTTTCTTCCATCATAAACTTCATTACCCACACCAATGCTTCCACCTCTGTGTGTAGAGCCGACAAGCTACTACAAAGATTTGCAGCACCCATAGTTGGCGAGGGCTCTTCACAACAGGAACAATACCATCCTATTCCTGTAAAAAAATCACTTTCCTTCCAAGAGCCATCAATGAAACACCTGTAACCCGAATAACTCGTGGTATGTACAGGACTGAGAGGGGGTGGTTGAGGCTCATGTAGAAGTTCTAATTGAGCTGAAGTCCAAGCCTTTTCCTTGCGACAAGTTGGATAACATCTCTAAGATCTTTATCCAAAGCCTTAAAAACCTTTTCATTTCGCACTTTTCAGACGTACCATAATAACCAAGTAAACATGGAAGTATTGGCAACCTTCGGCTTTCGCCAGAAAAGATAATCCATATTCACATATAATGACTCCAATGGAAAAACACCTGTAACCGTCGGAATCTGAGAAAACACCAAGGTTTGGAGGGCAGGCGGGCATAGAAAATGGCATGATTTATAGATTCATGTGGATCGCCACACCGAATGCACCCTGGATCACTATACCTTTTTCAATGGACAATACTTAGGTTTACCCCTAGGGATGAACCTCTTCATTCACCCCCTTATAAAATAAGGAAATAAAACATGTATACATTATAATAAAATTAGAAACTTAAACCGTTCTTTTATAAACTCAAACTGATATATAATTTCGTTCTAATTGTAAAATCTAAAGTCTAACCATCTCATTTGTAAATCCAAACCGACATATAATTTCGTTCTAATTGTAAAATCTAAACCCTAACCATTTCATTTGTAAACCCAAACCGACATATAATTATGTTCTAACTGTAAAATGTAACTCTAACCATCTCATTTGTAAACCCAAACCGACATATAATTTTGTTCTAATTGTAAAATCTAAACCCTAACCACCTCATTTGTAAACCCAAACCGACACATAATTTCGTTTTAATTATAAAATCTAAACCCTAATTCTCATTTATAAACCCAAACCGATATATAATCTCGTTTAATTGTAAAATCTAAATCAAGTCAATATTTAACTTTCTTTAAATAAAAGTATACATAATTTTTTTCTTTAACTTGTTTTATTTTTTAATTGAATTTTGATTTATTTTTTAAATAAAATATTAGATAAAACATTCTGATTGGCTGAGAGGGGAAGGGGTGAATACAAAGTTCAAACAATTAATATACTTTTATATCTACTAGGTTTTGAACCCACGCCACGCGTGAGTTTATTTGATATATTTTGATAAAAATTATATATGATTGATTACGGTAATAAAATATTATCTCATAAAAAAAATTAAAGTTAGTACTAAGGAAAAAAATTAAATTTCAGATACACAATTTTTTAAAATATAAAATCAGTTGTGTTATAAAATCAAATCTGATAAAAAAAATCATAAATTTAACTTGACGTCAAGGCGAGGCAAATCAAACAAATGACCTCACATATCCTAAACCACTTTTTTTTACCACCAGAAAAATGAAACAATTTTATAATCATAAATTTAACTCGTTTTCATATTTAATTGATCGCTACCACCTATGTTTTCATGTTTTTTATTCAATATTTTCTTATTTTTCATATTCTTTCTTGTCATTTTCATTGTCAAATTATGTGTTAATTGTCATCGTAACTTTTACTGTTTGGTTCTTCGTTATACTTTCTTCTTCTTCCTCGTCAACTTCTTCACATTTTTCCACTGAAAAACTTTTTTTTAGACTACCACACAACTTGTTAACCCATCAAACTCCAAGAACAAAATTATTTCTATTCTCATAAAATTTGTGAAATTCATGATTACCAGCATAGTCAACACATGCACCTAATTATTGACAATTTTATCCATATACTTATTTGGTTTTAGATCCACGCGTTTAAAAACTTCTCAAACCAAAATCCTTACTTGGTCTATAATATTTTAAAAACATAATAAAATATACTAATAATTATTTATTTAATATGAATCATATGATATATAGAAATATGAGTACACTATAAGAACATATTAATTATAAATAAATAATATCAATTATATTATATCATCAAATAATATTAACCGTATCATATTATCAAATAACCGTAACCGTATTTAAACGTAACCGTTTAACCGTTTGTTAAACGGTTCTGGTTAAGGTTACAAAAATTTCTAACCATAACCGATGGTTAATAAACCTTAACCGTGACAACCGTAACCCTGGTCATGCCTATGTATAGCTAATAAAACATGTGTGTTTGTCGTCCATCTTTCTTCTTTAAACCTCAAAATTTGACTCAAACATCAAATTAAGGTCTTGCGATGTCAATCCTTCTTCCTTAGACCCAAAAATAAAAAATTAATGAAAGAATATCAACTCATCTATAAAATCATACACAAAAATATGTTTTACAGCTCATAAGAAATAAAAAGCACAAATGTAGATAAATAAGATAATTTATGTTTTGCATCAATATTTATAATATTTTAAACTTTTAAAAGGTTTCGAAATATAAAATTTGAATTTTTTAAAAATTTTCAATATTTATAATATTTTAAACTTTTAAAATTTAAAACTTATAATATTTTTAAAAAAAATTAAAAGCTAAGAACTTTTAAAAGTTTCAATATTTATAATATTTAAACTTTTAAATTTTTTAAATATTATAATATTTTTTTGAAACTGTTTAAAATTTTAATTTGATCAAATAAAAAACCAGATCAAACTAAATAAAACTTTTAAACTTGGACGCCTGATAAATCAAGCTTTCCTGCTCATTCGTTGTTGGAAGCATATTAATCTTATTTATACTGGTTCTGAACCATTGTCTAAAAAATTTATAGCTGATGTGGGATATTGTGCTTAGTTCTTTGATTTCCATAAATTTAAAATTTTCCTTTTTCTAAAAAATTCTGTAAATTTAAAAAATGTTAATGAATGACATGTCAAAGAATGATAGGTTGTTTAAAATAAGTCTTAATATAGAAAATTCTGGAAATTGAATAAAATGTTAATAAGTGATATGTCAAATTTCTATTGGTTGTTTAAATCATATGTGGACGGCTTTAGCAGCCTATAGCTCCTACTTTTTATTAGTATAGATTATTATGGGCTATTGGGATTTGATAGCGAACCCTTAACTAACAATTATACTTTTCTTTCCTTTTTAGGTATCTCACTTTTATTTTATTTTTGATACTTTTTTTTCATTATTATCAATAGAGAGGAAATTTAGCCAACCGATTGTTAAAAAAAGCCCAAGTTAGAAAATATTTTAAAACAATCAACCCACTAAAGAATCCAACTTGAAGAAAGAAAAAAAAAATAAAAATAAAGACAAACTTATCAGCTAGCTAAAGTCCTGGTTGTCTTTTAAGATACTAAGTTTTGAACTCATGCTACGTGTGGGTTTATTTGATATATTTTGATAAAAATTATATATGATTGATTACAGAAATAAAATATTATCTCATAAAAAAAATTAAAATTAGTACTAAGGAAAAAAATTAAATTTCAGATACACAATTGTTTAATATATAAAAATCAGTTGTATTGTAAAATCAAATCTGATAAAAAACATCATAAATTTAACTTGACGTCCAGGCGAGGCAAATCAAACCGATGACCTCACATATCCTAAACCATTTTCTTTGACCACCAGAGAAACGAAACAATTTTATAATCATGAATTTAACTCGTTTTCATATTTAATTGATTGCTACCACCTATGTTTTTGTGTTTTTTATTCAATGTTTTCTTATTCTTCATATTCTTTTTTGTCATTTTCATTGTCAAATTATGTGTTAATTGTCATCGTAACTTTTACCGTTTGGTTCTTCGTTATACTCTTTTTCTTTTTCTTCGTCGCCAACTTCTTCACATTCTTCCACTGAAAAACCTTTTTTTATACTACCACACAACTTGTTAACCCATCAAACTCCAAGAACAAAATCATTTCTTTTCTCATAAAATTTGTGAAATTCATGATTATCAGCATAGTCAACACATTCACCCAATTATTGACAATTTTATCCATTTACTTATTTGGTTTTAGATCCACGCATTTAGAAACTTCTCAAACCAAAATCCTTACTTGGTTTATAATATTTTAAAAACATAATAAAATATACTAATAATTATTTATTTAATATGAATCATATGATATATAGAAATATGAGTACACTAAAAGAACATATTAATTATAAATAAATAATATCAATTATATTATATCATCAAATAATATCAACTTTATCATATAATCAAAAAATATCAACCGTATCATATTATCAAATAACCGTAACCGTATATAACAGTNCTAAACTATTTTCCATTGTACGCTATTTATATTATACGTGTTTTCTCAATAAGATTTTGACATGTATAAACAAAAAAGTAATTCACTAAGCATGTATATTATTATTAATAAATAAATAGTGAANAAAACATGTGTGTTTGTCGTCCATCCTTCTTCTTTAAACCTCAAAATTTGACTCAAACATCAAATTAAGGTCTTGCGATGTCAATCCTTCTTCCTTAGACCCAAAAATAAAAAATTAATGAAAGAATATCAACTCATCTCTAATATCATACAAAAAAATATGTTTTACATTTCATAAGAAATAAAAAGCACAAATGTAGATAAATAAGATAATTTATGTTTTGCATCAATATTTATGATATTTTAAACTTTTAAAAGGTTTCGAAATATAAAATTTGAACCTTTTAAAAATTTTCAATATTTATAATATTTTAAACTTTTAAAATTTAAAACTTATAATATTTAAAAACTTTTTAAAAGCTAAGAACTTTTAAAAGTTTCAATATTTATAATATTTAAACTTTTAAA
>NC_025695.1:19754231-19756853 GCF_000633955.1 Camelina sativa | reverse complement strand
CTATTTTCCATTGTACGCTATTTATATTATACGTGTTTTCTCAATAAGATTTTGACATGTATAAACAAAAAAGTAATTCACTAAGCATGTATATTATTATTAATAAATAAATAGTGAATAACAATTTTAAAAAGAATAACATAAGTTATGTCAAAAGAATTATTGTTTTTGAAACATAATAAGACAGCTAATTAAGAAAATAACATTATATCTACATAACATTACATGTTTATATCAAAAACTTTGATCTTTGATTTTTTTTTTCTGATATAATTTTGCCGATCTATTGCATGGGTCTTTGATTCGTGTGGGGTTTTCGATGGAGGCTATCAGATGCAATAAAATGAAATTGAAGTATATAATGCCCGCTAATTTAATCGAGGATGGATACACTGATGGAGGTTCCAAAAGTTATTCTACAGTTAGTAGCATTATATGTTTGGAAGATAAGTTGGTGGTTGATGTTTCTGGTCAAAATTTAGAGTTTTGTTTTCTAAATAATGTTGATGATTCCGGTACTGAAACAAGAGCTGCTTGATCGAATTATTGAGAAGCGGTTTCAAATTTGGGAAGTTGGAATGGTATACCATTTTAAAATTGGTTTCTAACTGGATTTATGCGGATTTCTATCAGATTAGGTTCGTAAACAGGTTAAACTATATATATGGAGAAATATATGAGAACTTTTGATTCGGGTAAAAATAAGTTGAGAATTTATGATTCAAGAATATTTGAGACGAGGTCATAACTTTAAGTTGTTTTGGTACAATTGGATACTTCTGAAGAGTAAATAGGTCGTTAATCCTTAACGTGATTATGACATATGTCATGTTTTGTATNTTTTTAAATATTATAATATTTTTTGAAACTGTTTAAAGTTTTAATTTGATCAAATAAAAAACCAGATCAAACTAAATAAAATTTTTAAACTTGGACGCCTGATAAATCAAGCTTTCCTGCTCATTCGTTGTTGGAAGCATATTAATCTTATTTATACTGGTTCTGAACTATTGTCTAAAAAAATTCTAGCCGATGTGGGATATTGTACATAGTTCTTTGATTTCCATAAATTTAAAATTTTCCTTTTTCTAAAAAATTCTGTAAATTTAAAAAAATGTTAATGAATGATATGTCAAATCATGATAGGTTGTTTAAAATAATTCTTAATATAGAAAATTGTTGAAATTGTATAAAATGTTAATAAGTGATATGTAAAATTTCTATTGGTTGTTTAAAATCCTATGTGGACGGCCTTATGAGGTTATAACTCTTACTTTTTATTAGTATAGAGTCAAGTAGTTGAGCACTGGTGTAATATTCTTGACCTGATTGTGCAGTAAATGGTTAGATGATAATCGTACCGATCTAGTTGCGTTAAGAGCAAAGATTTTAGACGGATCAGAGTAAGGTATAAGGATCAAAAGAAACAAAGCCGGTAAACGAATATCCCCTCTCACAGTAAGGCACGAAAAAGTATTGTGAGACATGATGGGAAAACATGAAACTAAAAGTGTCGTCACAAACTTTGGAGAATCTTTTGCTGATTTTGAATTGCTTGAGTGTCGTCTATAAAATCAAAGCTGCAATTAAGATGTTCCACAGCTCCTTCAAAGTTGCATTCCCTCTGGTGAGCATTTAAAGTTGTCACATCCAGTTGTAAACCCCCTCTTATTTGTCCTTTTAATTTATAACCTTACCATCAATTATTTTTGGCTAATAAAAATAAGCGCGTAAACATTATAACTAACTTAACAAACATTTTTTATTCAACTGTCTATTTAAAAATAAAAATAAAAAAGTTTAAAGAAAAGTTAGTGAAATCAAGAGTCATAGTTTGAAACTACATATGAGCCACTTTGGTCTTTGATTGGAAAAAAAAATATATATCTTATTATATAAATCTTGATTCTCAAAGTTAGTAACTCATCAGATCGTGACATGTGTTAGTTTTAACGATCAGAGATCAAAGTTAAAAACTCACCATATCGTGACATGTGTCAATTTTAATGATTAAATATCAAAGTTAGAAACTCATCAGATCGTGAACATGTCAATTTTAACGATCAAAAATTACAGTTTTCAAGCTTGGTAAAACAAAACATAATATAATTGTAATCTTATTATATTAAAAAACAACTAAAATAAATATATTATGTGCCATCCATATCAAAGTTTCACTGTTACAAAGATTCTCAACCACTACATGGTAAAATAAATATACTATGTGTCATCCATATTTGGTTGTATAATTATACTATATAACCTTTATACTATATAACCTAACACATTAAATTTTATGTCTTTGTTTGCACACAAAAAAAAATTATTTCTCTATGGTTAGCCAATTTTGGACACTAAGTACTGCAACAAGATTTGTGAAGGCACATGCGAAGAAAACGAAGTTCATGAAGAACCGATTGACAGTCTTAGGAAAAAAACTTGAACTGAAGTCTGAACTAATATTTTTATTATATTAAAAATCTTAATATAAAAAGTTGGGTTTTCAAATTAGCCATTAACATGATCATGACATGTGTCAAATAAATTGATGAGATGTTGACACGTGTCAAAAAATTATTATTTTTTAAAACAGCTAATTAAGAAAATAACATTAAATCTAAA
>NC_025695.1:19752635-19753309 GCF_000633955.1 Camelina sativa | reverse complement strand
ATTTATAAAAAATATAAAAATATAAATAAATGTATGAAGGTAAATAAAAATATTTTCTAACTTAAATTATTTATATATTTACTTTAGGAAATAAAATTTCGTAATATATTTTTGAAAAATTGTTTAAGGTTTAGGATTTGTTTTTTTCAACAATTTTTAAACCCGCACATTGTGTGGGCCCTTATCTAGTATATATATATATATATATATACAAGGCAAAAAGGAGATGGTATATCAATGACCGATGAACTTACCTTTTAAAAGATTTATGATCGGTCAAGGAAAATCCCCTATATAATAAAATGGAAGTACACGACTGATACTAAGATTTTTGTATGTCCTACCAGGTTCAATTAGCCTTATGCAGTTGTAATACTTAAGGTGTCAATCCAGTTGGGCTTTTTTGCTATCACTCAAAATGCAATCAAGAAATCACAAGTCAGCCAATTCAAAGAGAGTGTTTGTCTAACAGTCCTAGAATGATGACAATACAAAATGAAAATGAATCACAGAACTAGAAACGAGAATGCATGACAAGAAGCAAAAATGAATAAAACATAAACGAGTCTAAGTATGAACTAAAAGGCAAGAAACAAAACAGTATCAGGAATGTAATAAAAATCAGAGAGAAAGAGGTCCTAAGGATGGGAGTAATTGATGTCGTTGGAGTATCC
>NC_025695.1:19724439-19752575 GCF_000633955.1 Camelina sativa | reverse complement strand
AGTTGTTTTGGTACAATTGGATACTTCTGAAGAGTAAATAGGTCGTTAATCCTTAACGTGATTATGACATATGTCATGTTTTGTATTATATATAAAGTTTTTATTTTGTATATCTGAAATATCTAAGACTTATATATACCATCATGATTATAATTTTCATTTTTTATTATTATATTATATTATATTTCTTTCAATTTCTCAACTTTTAATGGGTTAGTCATAAAATCATTGTAATCGAGTAGATAATTTTCACCAGTTGTTCATCCAATATCTTTGGAGTAAAAAAAAACTTCATGGTTAAAAACACTATGTCACAAAATAATTTTAGTAATTATAAGAACTATAATTATGCCAAAATGAAAGTAAAAGAACATAAATTTTGTTTAATTTGTTTAGAAGATATTTTATAGGTGGTGATAAAGAGCATACTTTAACAATAAAATAATTTTGGGTGTAAGAACATATTTTTAATGGTAAAACATAGAGTAAAATTGTATGTGGTTACTTATTAGATGTTGCTTTGATGAATTTGTTGCATGTAAAATATTTTGTGAATAAGTTGTGAAACGTTTTTGAAATTTGACAATAATAATATTTGTAATGATGAGTATTTGGCAAAAGTTTTAGTGGGATATAGTTTAGCTTTAAATTATTGTAATAATTGTTATAATTTATAAAAAATATAAAAATATAAATAAATGTATGAAGGTAAATAAAAATATTTTCTAACTTAAATTATTTATATATTTACTTTAGGAAATAAAATTTCGTAATATATTTTTGAAAAATTGTTTAAGGTTTAGGATTTGTTTTTTTCAACAATTTTTAAACCCGCACATTGTGTGGGCCCTTATCTAGTATATATATATATATATATATACAAGGCAAAAAGGAGATGGTATATCAATGACCGATGAACTTACCTTTTAAAAGATTTATGATCGGTCAAGGAAAATCCCCTATATAATAAAATGGAAGTACACGACTGATACTAAGATTTTTGTATGTCCTACCAGGTTCAATTAGCCTTATGCAGTTGTAATACTTAAGGTGTCAATCCAGTTGGGCTTTTTTGCTATCACTCAAAATGCAATCAAGAAATCACAAGTCAGCCAATTCAAAGAGAGTGTTTGTCTAACAGTCCTAGAATGATGACAATACAAAATGAAAATGAATCACAGAACTAGAAACGAGAATGCATGACAAGAAGCAAAAATGAATAAAACATAAACGAGTCTAAGTATGAACTAAAAGGCAAGAAACAAAACAGTATCAGGAATGTAATAAAAATCAGAGAGAAAGAGGTCCTAAGGATGGGAGTAATTGATGTCGTTGGAGTATCCTAGTCTATAGAGTATTTAACATGCCACAAGCAAACCATCCCTAAACAATGAACATCACTTCTTAGCTAATCCAATCTCTTGACAGAAGCTACTCAAACTCAACCACTTCCAAACCTAGCTCTCGCTAGAGAAACATGATCAAGCATGACATGAAAAACAAGTTCATTCACGTCAACAAACATCCTAGACAACTAATCTCTTAGGCTAGGAACGTAAGTCTCTGGCACTAGTTGTTCAGACATTTCATCGAACACCTTTTCGATGCGGAAATGTCTAAAAACCCAGTTCCAATTGATCAGAGAGAAACTAGTATTTCTAACTCTAGTCCAGAAGGGAATCATACAATCAAAGCTTAAACACTCTACATCCTAAGATCCTCCTCCTAATTTATCCCATCCTCAAGAACTACCACACTACTCAGATCCGAAAATCATCATCAAGGATGCAAACATAGAAAACATTAAAACAAGCATTATTAGGTAGATAAAAATAAGATGAACAACTTTGTTGAAGGAATCCAATGCAAAAACTGAATAATCTCAAAGATATCGGAATACAAAGTCTCATAACGTATTTGGTGGCTCGATTAATCTTAAGGAAAAGAAAACAATATGAGATAAAAGATAAGATGTCTCAGCAAAGACTTAACAAAATATATATATAGTAGTCCAACATGGAGAGCCCTAAAACTTAAAACGACAAGGTAAAACGTCGGTTCGGTAATCTCCTGAAGCATGTGAAACCAAACGTCTTTCTACCTGACATGTGTGATCGAGTCCGTGCGCGTCGAATGGAATGCAATGTCATCGTGGCTTGGACGGACGGCTGGGGAGCATGGCTCGGACGGACGCTGGGGAGCATGGCTCGGACGGACGCTGGGGAGCATGGCTCAAAAGGACGCTGGGGGGCATGGCTCGGACGGACGTTGGGGGGCATGGCTCGGACGGACGTTGGGGAGCATGGC
This sequence comes from Camelina sativa, assembly GCF_000633955.1. Taxonomy (NCBI): domain Eukaryota; kingdom Viridiplantae; phylum Streptophyta; class Magnoliopsida; order Brassicales; family Brassicaceae; genus Camelina; species Camelina sativa. The sequence goes on along the minus strand of NC_025695.1, from coordinate 19,750,268 downwards.
TCGGACTGCGCTTCTAACGTCTCCTCAATACCTGAAATACTCCGAAATGCACAATGTATGCCAGGATGATGCAAGAACTACCTAGACATGCAAAGTGTATAGAAAAGACTTAGAAAATATTGTAAAACAATCAATTATCCTAGCTAAATGCATGGTAAATATATGCTGAGGAGAGACAAAATATAGATACATCAATGACATTTTTTGTAGACTATATAATAGATATATTTATGATTTTTTGGTTATAAACTTGTGACATAGGTGTATGATAATATACGGGTTAGTCTGATTTTTTGTAAGTAAGGATAGTATGAATTTAGTTAATTATAGTAACATATAAATCAATTATAGGCAACATTTAAAAGATAAGGAAATCTCTCAACCTAATTAAAACAAAAATATGTGATTCTTCTTTCACATTTATTTTATTTTATATTTAAATTAGTTTAATTTTTTATCTTATATATTTAGTTAATAAAATTTATGATTTTTTCTGCATATGATGTAATTTTTTTTTTTTTAAAACAGACATATATTGTTCAACTGATGAATAAAAAAAATATACAAAATGCCCTACATCACCTAAGAAAACTAGGCAAAGATTCAAAGTCATATTAATTAAAAAGAGACCAAAATGATTCTGAATACGAATGAGCAGAAACATTGATTTATCAGACATTGAAATTAAAAAATTTATGCATTTTATTATGGTTCTTTATTTTAAAGAATTTCAACTTTTAATAACTTTAAAAATTCAAATGTATAACTTTTAAAAAATTTAAAGATTATTAATATTTCAATTATTAAACATTTATCTTTTTATAAACTGTTTAAGATATGAATAATATTTAAACTTTATAAGAAGTTCAAATATTATAAGTATTTCAATTTCTAAAATAATAAAATTTATTCAAACATTTTAAATTTTAATAATATAAACGAATTAAAATATCACATGATGGGTTATATGGCAGGACATGTTTGAGTTGATATTAATAAAAAAAATAAAATGTCATTAATTCGGTGCTACACGGGTAAAATATCATCTCATTATTTTGTGAACTTTTTTAAAACTTTAAAGATTATTAATATTTCAATTATTAAAACATTTAATTTTTATAACTGTTTAAGATATTAATAATATTTAAACTTTATAAGAAGTTCAAATATTATAACTAGTTCAATTTCTAAAAAAAAGAAACTTTTTTAAAACATTTTAAATTTTAAAAATATATTGAGATTTTTATGAAGTTTTTTTCTGCGGTGTACAACGAATTAAAATATCACACGACGAGTTATATGGCTAGACATGTTTGAGTAGATATTAATAGAAACTTAAAATTTCATTAATTTAGTGCTATATGTATAAAATGTCATCTCATTATTTTGTTAACAATATAAATATTAGATTAATAGACGCATCTAATTAAATCGATTAATTAATATTGCAACAAAATAATTAATATGCGGTATAGTGAAGGTTAAGTCATATAATTAACAATCAAAATACAATATATAATTTGAAAAACTAAAAAAATAAAATAAAATTAACAAACAGAATTAATATTTTTATCAAATAACTTAAACTACAGTGTACCGCGGGTCAAAATCTAGATCTACTAGAATAGATCTTACAAAATAGATGTTATTTTCATAAGTTATATTCAACATATGATTTTATGGCATAGTGTTTGAGCAAAAAAAAAAGTTTAAAAAAAATAAAACAGTCATATATATAACACTTTAAATAAATACTACAAAATAAATAAAATAAATGTTAATGCCTGGTCTAACATGGTCCAATTCTAGTAAGTAAGTGAAACTCTATTTGTGGGCTTAGTTTTCATTATATATCATAAGTGACTGCAGGACACATCATATGATATGAACTACCAACTACCAACTATCATTGATAATGGAGAAAAAATTACTAATCGTAATATCACTGTGCAGTCAACTTGGTGTACTTTGATTCCCAACTCTTACCACATCTCAGACTTGTGTTACTGTAATAAATTCAACTTTTGCTAGGATCACATGTCATGGTCACAATTTATAGTACATTAATTACGATATTATTCAAATCCTATGATTATCACTTAGCAGATATATATATTTATATATATATGCAATCATTGGTTATATATTTCTTTTGCATTTTCTTATTGGTGCAACTCTTACCTCGGTAGAAGCAAGAATTCTTTGTTATTACTAAGTTAATCGTTTTTACATCATGTTTCTATATTATACAATATTACGATTAGTAATTTATTTTGCTCACTTGTAAAAGTTTAATAAATTAACTGTCTGCATGTAATTATTCTCAGGCATTTGATGTTTGCCTCTGACGTATACAAACTTGAAATATGTAGTCGCAAAAGCACACGAACTTAATTAAATTGTGTGGAAGTTAATAGTAGTTTGATATATGAACTTAATTATTTTGTGTGGAAGTTCAACTTGTTTGACCTAGACAGTTCTTTGTATATGTGCGAAGCAGTTTAGGTTGGTTTATAACAACATTGCATATGTTTGTATACCATGCCCATTGTCTTGTATAGTCGAAACATAAGAAGAGCGTTAAATATTAGGCTTCATTATCGCCTTGCATATTCTAAACTTGGTCTTCTCTTATTGCCTGGTCAAAGATGAAATCAGATTCAGCTCCAAATTCTCCGGAAAATAGTGGCCCAAGCTGCTGTTTATCAAATCTAGAGGTCACTATACCTCCTTCTATTATTTTCAAAGACATTGATGACAAAGAGATACGGAACACAATACCGACCGACCGATTCGTAAGCTTTTCCGGAACCTTATGGTTCGTTGGATACTTGGATTCAATGATTTTTGTTGATTGACACTCAACAAGTTGGTTGTAAACCTTGTTTTTCATTTTTTTTTTGGCAAGTTTACACTAATAGGTTACACACTATTGTAAAACCTCATTTTCATTTTATATGATATTCACATCCCTGTATAAAAAAAAAGAATAATACTAATATTGGCTTCAAGGATAAGGACTCGCGGAATACGGACGATCTTCAAGGTAATTTCCTTCCGAAGGCCGAGGAGTACTGTTGGAAGTGGTAGTATCTACTTTCCTGAAATAATAACTGAAATACTAGTGTTTCGCCTTGCTAGTAAAAGTATCACTTTTGAATCAGATTTTTTGAAAGAAGATATCGAGAGAGAATCGGGATATGTAATACATGACTAATTCTACAATGTTAGTTCTCCATTGCTCGCTTTCTCCTCCATACAGCTGTCTTACTTAACACCGTGAAGTTCGAATAGGGAAGCCACATAATTCCTATAGTTCGCTTTCTCCTTTATTTTTTACTCCACAAAAATATGTATATAATATTCTATAGGAAGTTGGAATAGGGAGGCTAGTTTATATATTTGTATCTTTGGTAAATTTCTTTCAAATAGGTTAAACATCAAGAAGATATGTAATTGCATCACTATCGTGTTATCTTCTTTTTTAAAATAACTACGAGGTTATGGGCCTAGTTCCGTAAATCTCCTTAGACTCCAGACCAGAGCAGGTTATAAGGTATCGTCCCAAGAACCACTCGAACCGGGGACCTCTAAGATTTTGCTCAAAATCTTTACCAGTTGAGTTATTTACTCTTGATCACTATCGTGTTATCATTCATAATATTAACCAATCGAGTCTCTACCAAAATTCACATCTCTCACATACTCAAATTACTATCACACTTGAATTGTATTGCCATTTGGGACCTAAGAGTCAGAGGACCATCTTTCCCAGTTACATTTATTAATGGTCCAAAGAGGTCCATATGAGTAAAGAGTAATTCCAATAGCCGTTACTTCAACCATTTACAACTTAGCTTGTTGGAAGCGTAGCTCGTAATCTCAGTTTTAGGTATACTTCTTTTTCCAATCAATAACTAGTAGTCATAGATATCTCATCTAACTTTGCCAAAACGAGGCAGAAAAATGGAAACCCCTGATCTTGTTGACAACACTACGATTTGGGAGCCATGGTGAAATATTTTGTGAAAAACAAGTTCCTCAGGAAACCTTGTATGACACAAGGAAGCATCAAGTTCTTACTCAACTGGTTCAAGAAAGTGTAGTTGCAAAACCATTGTTATAAAGCTTTGAAAGTATTTGTTAGAAAGACGTACGGACATGGCGGTTTTTAATGCTGAGTGTAGAGAAGAATCCATAGAATTTGTCGATAAGACAGATGAAAATGATGATATTATGGGATGTATTTGGAACTGTGCAAATGCATGCTTCCTCATTAATAATGCATGCTTCCTCATTAATACAACTTCTTGATGTTTATTCATTACTATTATTCTAAAAGCAAGTAGCAAGCTCTTGAAAAACATTCTCAAGAACAAGGGTAAGAATTTTGTAGTGTCAGATCCAAAAACACTTCAGATTCTCCGCTGGTACCAGATTGGTGTCGGATAATCTGGTTTGTCACTCTTTTGAACTCATTCTCACCATTTTCATTGTTTAAGAAGTTGCAGACTAACATTAGCAAAGCAGAGTTTGTTTTGAGATGAATTCTCCTTTAATATGCACTTAATTCCATGATATGCCCTCAGATAGTTAAAATATTAAATTATAAAAGAATAGTCTTCTTTAATAAGAGAATTTTATATCCATTTTTGTTTCTCTTGTTTGGAAATTAATTAGAATTTTTTAATCAATTTCCTCAATCTTTTAAACTAAACATGTGTTATTGTCATATACTGGTTACAAATTTTTTTATTATCGTATTTTGGATGATATTCAATTTATTGTATTTGATTTTAAAATTCTCAATTATTTAATTTTGTAACTAATTAATTTATCATTTTGATTTTTGACCCATGCTACAATCCAGAACAATATTTGTTTTATTCTTATAATTTCTATAGTTTATAATTTAAAATTTCTTTCTTTTTATTAAATTTGTTATTGGATAATATGTAGAGAATTTGTTAGAAATACCTTTTTTGGAATACCTTTTTCAAAAATATCCCATTTTTGAACATTTTCATTTTACTCTCTTTTACATAATTCCAATTTGTTAAATTAATTTTTAGAATTATTTTTTTAGGTTTGGGTTATCTATTTTACATTTACGATATAGTTTTGAGAAGTTAGGATTTAGTTTTTAGACTTTAACCTTTAGAATTTAGTTATTTTATACATAGAAAAGAGGTATTATGAAAATGTACAATATGAAAAAGTATTTTTAAAAACTGACATAGGAAAATGGGTATTTTTGATTGTTTGTTTTGTTTGTAGAATAATATAGAATATATGGAAGGTTAGTTACTAATATTAAATTATTAATAAAATAAAACTAAATTCATATTTATCATTTAGTTAAGCCTATAACAACTTTTCACAGAGACTTTCAGGGAATGGTAAACTATGGTTCTATCTCTAATATAGCAGCGCATGGTCCACTGTATACTTGGTGCAATAAACGTCAAACAGGTCTCATCTCAAAGAAGCTGGACAGAGCTATGGTAAATGATGTGTGGAGGCAATCTTTCCCTCGCTCCTACTGTACTTTCGAGTCAGGCGGATGTTCTGATCACCTCCATTGTCGGGTCCAACTAAACGTTGAGGTATTGGTTTCTGCTTGCAGTCATAAGCCTTTCAAATTTGTTAATGCGATAACGAAGCTAGAAGAGTTTCAACCTCTCCTTGAAGAGTTTTGAGAGACACTTCTCCGCTCCATATGTCCACTTCTACAATGTTTCGTTTCTCCAAGAAGTTGAAGGCGTTGAAACTGCTTTTGCGCAGGTTGGCTAAAGACAGAATGGGAAATCTGGTCGAGCAGACGAAGGTAGCTCATGAGGACCTTTGTAAAAAACAGGAACTAAGTATGATGCATCCCTCACCTGCAGCCATGGAAGCAGAAACTTCAGCGTATAACCGGTGGGAGTGGATCTCAGGGTTAGAGGAACAGTACTTAAAGCAGAAATCCAAACTATTTTGGTTGCAGATAGGTGATAAGAATAATAAAACTTTTCACAGGGCTGCTACATTACGGGAGGCGAACAATTCGATTCAAGAGATCATACTACCTGACAGGTCTGTGACTAAGAAAACAGAGGAGATTAAAGCTGAGGCAGAGCGTTTTTCTGGGAATTCTTACAGTTCCTCCCATCTGATTATGAGGAGGTGCCCTGTTTGCTATGCCAAGTGACAAGTCTCCGGGTCCTGATGGTTTTACTTTTGAGTTTTATAAGTCTGCATGGAGCAATATCGGGAATGAATTTGTGTTGCCTGTGCAATCCTTCTTTGAAAAAGGGTTTTTGCCAAACGGAGTCAACTCAACAATCCTCGCTCTTATACCAAAGAAGCTGGAGGCCACTGAAATGAAGGATTATCGTCCAATCTCTTGTTGTAATGTTTTGTATAAGGTTATCTCCAAAATCTTAGCAAACAGGCTGAAATGCGTGTTGCCAAAATTCATTGCCGCCAACCAGTCTACTTTTGTTCAAGATCGTTTGCTTATTGAGAATGTCCTTCTAGATACTGAGCTTGTGAAGGATATCACAAAGACTCTCGTTCCAGCCGCTGTGCCACTAAAATCGACATCTCCAAAGCATTTGATTCGGTCCAATGGTCCTTTCTACGTAATGTTCTCACGGTTATGGACTTCTCTCAGGATTTTGTTCACTGGATCATGCTCTGTGTTACGACTGCTTCATTTTCTGTGCAAGTTAATGGTGACTTGGTTGGTTACTTTCAGAGCTCTCGTGGGTTGCGGCAGGGATGCTCTCTATCTCCTTATCTTTTTGTCATCTCCATGGATGTCCTCTCAAAAATGTTGGACAAAGCAGCAGGTCAACAAAAATTTGGATACCACCCTAGATGTAAGAACATTGGTCTCACTCATCTCAGCTTTGCAGATGATTTAATGCTTCTTTCAGATGGAAGAGTACGCTCTATCGAAGGGTTGATGAGTGTTTTTGATGAATTTGGAAAATGTTCAGGATTGAAAATTAGTATGGAGAAGTCCACAATTTATTTGGCTGGTGTCACTGACACGGTTACTCAGGCGATTGTTGAACGGTTTCCCCTCGGTGTGGGTACTCTCCCGGTCTGGTACCTTGGTCTTCCTATAGTTACAAAAAGGTTATCTCCAGCAGACTATCTTCCACTCATTAATCATGTTAAAAAGAAAATTGGTTCTTGGACTGCAAGGTATCTTTCGTATGCTGGGAGACTGAACCTTATAAGCTCTGTTCTCTGGTGTATTTGTAGCTTTTGGATGTCTGCTTATCGGTTACCTCAGGAATGTCTGAACGAGGTTGATAAGTTATGCTCTGCGTATCTCTGGTCCGGCTCTGATATGACCTCAACTAAAGCTAAGGTGGCGTGGGAATCTGTTTGTAAACCGAAACAAGAGGGGGGTCTGGGACTGAGATCCCTCAGAGAAACAAATGTTGTGTGCTGTCTAAAATTGCTCTGGCGGATAATCTCCGGAGGAGACTCCTTGTGGGTTCGATGGGTGAGAACATATCTCCTTAAACGGGAAATTGTTTGGGGACTGAAGGACAATAATCAATCTGGTTCATGGATGTGGAGGAAAATCCTTAAATGCAGAGAAGTTGCTCAACTCTTATATCGAGTGGATGTTCATGATGGTGTTGATACTTCTTTTTGGTATGATAACTGGTCAAGGATGGAACGTTTAGTGGACATTGCAGGAGAGCGAGGTTGTATTGATATAGGGATTAGTCGTACATCCACAGTTCTCGAGGCATGGACTATGCGTTGCCGGCGAAGGCACCGTGTCGATTACCTCAACAAAATGGAGGAGGTTTTGGAAAATCAGTGGACTAACCGGAAGACTGGTAAAGATATAGCACTATGGAGGGGAAAAAAGGAGGAGTATTGAAACTGTTTCTCTACTAGATACTTGGCAAAATATTCGTCAGACTTTGAACTCTGTTTCTTGGCATATCGCGGTCTGGTTCACTGACGCCACTCCTAAATACTCTTTTCCCGTCTGGCTCGCTGTTCAGCATCGTCTTTTTACAGGCGACCGGATGCTGAGTTGGAACAGCGGTGTCGATGCAACATGTGTGCTCTGCAACACTGCTGTTGAAACAAGAGATCATCTTTTTTTCTCATGTGCTTACTCGGCAGGGGTCTGGAAAGGACTTGCTTCTCACATTTACAAGGTACACTTCTCAACGGATTGGCCGACCATTATTGCTTACGTCTCTTCTCACGGACTTAGACGCGTTGATATATTTTTAGCCAGATATACTCTGCAGATTTTGGTGCACACATTGTGGAGAGAAAGGAATGATCGTCGCCATGGGTCATCTCCAAGAACTCCAGCTCAACTCAGTGTTTGGACGGATTGCCAGATCAGAAACCAATTGCTAGCAATCCAACTCCTTGGGGATCAACGTTACAAGGAAGGATTGCTTACCTGGTTTGCTACTCGTCTAATATGATCAACTTTTAAGTCTTACGGTTTAAGCATTGTAAACATTTTTTCATCAAACTTTCGATAACACTAATGCACTTGATGTAAAAACGATCTTCTTTGAATCTAATTTAACATTATTTTCAAAAAGAAAACAACTTTTCATAAAGAAAAATTATATTTATTATTATTTTTCTATTTTGAAAATTATTATTCTTGAACCAAAAATCTATGGAAAGTGTCACATGTACGAAAGATGGTTGATGAAGTTGAGTATGGCCCCACATGTACAGCTCTCCGAGCTCATGTATAGAAACTTAAAGTCGTACTAAAAGTTAAAAAATTTCTTTGGCAAATTGTACTGGCTTGTTCACCGAAATGTTCAATGCGACCTTCAGTGTAAGATGTGAGACTTTGTGGTTGAGATAATTAATCACGCACACTTTGAGTGCTCAGGTTGTCAATCGACACTGATACCTGACGAAGGCGGGTGTCGACCGACACTATCCTGATGTCAACCGACACCTGCTCGACATCTACCAAAAATTCTAGTTGTGTCGACCGACACCTACACATAGTATCGACCGACACCTACACATGGTGTCGACCGACACTCACTAGAGCCCTGGTGATGATCGACACTGATGCCAAGCATCATTTTCCTGCGATCTCCACCGTGAATCTCCGTCCCAAAACGCCTCCCATTCGACCAAAACATTCACATAAGCGAAAACAAGCCACAAAGACACGAAAAACACACAAACATTTAAGGAAAATCAATCACACAATTCATAGAAACACAAAACAGAGAATCTCAAGCTTAGATCAGCCATGGTCATGCGCTCACCTTTCCAACAAGAAGATTTTGACCAAACAATGACAAATTCAACACCCTAGTAAGCTTCTAACACACCTCCTGCTTCGGATCCCCACTCCCAGAGACAGATCTCCCACGAACACGCACAAAAACTCCAAGGGGAAGGACTTAAGAACTCTCAGGAACTCTTAGGAATCGTTCTTTCACTAAGGGAGGCAAAATTAGGTTATTACCCCACAAAACTTTGACCTCTCCCTTATATATGATCCCTAAAAATGAACCAGTTTAAACCGATAATTCCAAAAATCGAACCAAGCCATCCACTGACTTATGGTGCAAATCGACATCCCTGCTGGTGTCGGTCGACACCTATACCACATTCCCAATTTTTGGTTTACGGATGTTACAATTCTCTCCCAGCAACATAGATTCATCTTCGAATCCTGATCAACCACCAGCCTAGGACTCCCGTGCAACCGTATCCATAGCATGCACTTTGTTCGGCCGATCTACGAAGGTTACCTCCAGGCGATAGACTCACGTTCTAGACACTATTTGCTCTTAATTTTTGAACTTTCCTTACTCATAGGTCTCAACCTTGAGTTTTAATTGGCTACTCATCAGTCCTTAGCCTGCATGCCATAGTATTGGCTCATCCTCGGGCCTAAGCCCGCATACCATATATATATAAAGGAATTCCAATAATCGTCTCTCGGCTTGCCACCCAACAATGCGCCCCCGGATTGTCATCCGAAGTCGATATACATGTCATACTCTTAAGTCACAAATTCTAAGAATATGGCAGTCCTAGGAGAACTAAAGTTCTCCAAATAGTCGTTCAAGACCAACTGCCCTCAGAGCAAACAATTTTGAACGTGTATGAGTCTTATCTCCTAACCAGATTTCCCTCTCGTGGCTCGCATAAAACATCACAATGTCCTACCAACCAAATATTCCCACACTGGAAGACCTCATGAAGACACAAGGATCATCATAATGCCACAAGGGCTGCAACTAAGGCCAACAAATTATCTAAACCGGACTGTCACCAAGGCCAAAAAATGTCTAAACAGACCGCCACAAGGCCAAACAAATGTCATAAAGAGGACCTCCGCCAAGGTAAAAACAATTGCCCTATAAGGACTGTCACCAAGGCCACACATCCCGAAGGACCGTCAGGAAGACCACACATCCTGAAGGACAATCACGAAGACTACACATCTCGAAGGACTGCCTAAACAGGCCACACATCCCGAAGGACCGTCACAAAGACCATACGTCCCGAAGGACCGCATAAACAAGCCACACATCCCGAAAGACCGCCTGAAAAGGCAACATTGGCTAAACAGTCCGCCACAAAAGCCACACAATTGGCTAAAGAGCCCGCCAGAAAGGTGTCACAATGTCTCAAAAGACCGACACAATGACTCAAAAGTCCGCCACAAAGACTACACAAGCCCCACCAAAGCCCACAATCACTAAAAATGAACAAATTCTAACTCATAAAACTTTCCATTTTTAGAACTTTCCAATTTTGGAAACTTTCCATTTTAAAAAACTTTCCAGTTCCAGGAACAAGCTTCACTTAAAACCTGTATCCCGAACACCACATCATCTTGGTACTTAGTCGCAAAACCAACCACTCCTAAGAGACCAATTATCAAGAGAGATGGGCTGGAATACTCCATTCCGCTCCAGCCACAAACTTCGCCTCACCAACAACCACAATGACAAATGGGACCAAGGCTAGACAATCTCAAGCTTCGATCTGCTTCTCGAACCACTTCTTGAACCGTGCCTTCATCCTCAAATTTGGCTATCAAGCCTGCTCCTCAACATCGTCAAAGTCCCACATGACTCTCATCAAAGGAATCTTCTTCCTTCGAAGTTTCTTGACTCTCCTCTCGAGCACTCTCACTAGTCTCGCCTTCCAAGTCATGTTAAGCTGGAGATCTTCATAAATCTTAGCCAACAACTGATCATCCTCATAAAGACACATCTATAGCATCGATACATTGAAGAGCAGTTGAAATGTACGCATAACATCATGCAACTCTAGCCTATATGCTACCGGTTCCACCTGCTCAACCACTATGAATGGACACATGTTCTTCGAACTCAGCTTAGTCTCTGACAATGACTTGTTTGGACCCTACAACATGGCCATATTGAGGTACACTCTGTCTCCAACCTGAAACTCAAGATCCTTCCTTATCTTATCAGCATAACTCCTCTGTCGATCCTGAGCCTTTTTCATGTTCAGCTTCAGAATCCAAATCTTCTTAAAGATCTCCTGAACAATAACTGCACCATATATGCTCCTTTCCCCCACCTTAGTCTAGCATAACGGTGTACGACATGATTTCCTGTACAACGCCTCATAAGGAGTCATCTTGATACTCGCCTAGTAGCTGTTGTTGTAAGCAAACTCTACCAAGCTCAGGCGGTCTGCCCAAAGGCCACTTCAACCCGACACACACATCCTCAACAAATCTTCCGAAGTCTGGATCATCCTCTTTGACTGCCCATCTGTCTGAGGATGGTAGGTTGTACTCATATACACCTTAGTGTCCATCTCTGCCTGTAACTCGCTCCCAAACATAGAATTAAACTTGGAATCTCTATTAGACACAATACTCGTAGGCACACCATGCAATCTGACTATCTCCTTTATATATTTCTTAGTCAAAACTGTTGCCCCATCGGTTTTCTTGATGGCTAGAGAATGTGTCGACTTAGTCAACCGGTCCATAAAATCGTATCAAAATTCCGAGACACTCGCAATCCTACCAGGAAGTCCATCGTGATCATGTCCCACTTCCACTCTGGAATGGGCAAACACTACTACAAACCACTCGGAACCTGATGCTTAGCCTTCACTAGCTGGAAGACATCACACTTCGTGACCCAATTAACTACATTCTTATTAATCCCAACCCAATGATAGTACTGTTTGAGGTCAGAGTACAAATTAGTCGCTCCTAGATGAATGGAGAACATGCTCGCATGAGCCTCCCTCAGGACCTCCCATCTCAACTCCTCATCCTTGGGCACACAAATCCGACCGTGCACAAGAATGATACCATTGGCAGAGACCTGATACTCTGAACCAACATCTCTAGAAGCATTCACTAGCCCTACATCCTTCCCCTGAGCCAGCTACACTCAACTCAGAAGAGTTTTTCGATCAGCCGCCTCTAAACCCAAAAGCTTTTGAGAAACAGCACACAACGTCATTGCACTAATCTATCCCACCAGAAAATCCATATCATGCTCCTGATCGGAAGCCGTCCGCTTCTAACTTAGAGCATCTGCAACCAAGTTAGTTTTACCAGGATGGTAAGCTATCTTAAGATCATTATCCGCCACCAAATTCATCCACCAACTCTGCATCGAATTCAGCTTAGGCTGAGTGAATATGTATTTCAGACTCTTTTGATCTGTAAACACTTGTATCTTCCCGCCATAAAGATAACACCTCCATATCTTTAGCTTAAAAACTACATCAGCCATCTCCAAGTCATGAGGAGGATAGTTGTCTTCATGCTTTTTCAACTACCACAAAGCGTAGGTAATAATCTTCCCATGTTGCATCAACACACACCCAAACCAACTCTGGAAGCATCAGAATAAACCACATATGGCTCATTCTGCTCTGGCAATGCCAACATTGGCTTAGTAGTCAACATCTCCTTCAGGCTTGCGAATCTATCCCCACACTCCCTTGACCAAATAAAAAGAACGTTCATCCCCGTCAACTAAGTCATCGGCCATGACTTACTCGCAACCCTCTTCATAAACCTCGTATAATAACCCGTCAAACCAAGAAAACTTCTGATCTTTGTGACATTCTGCAGTTTAGGTCAATCCCTGATGGCCTGAATCTTCTCTAGATCCATAGAAACTCCCTCTGCAGATACAATGTGATCCAAAAATTCCATCTCCCTCTGCTAGAAACTGCACTTGCTCAACTTAGCATATATATTCTACTCCCACAGGTTCCCCAACACTGCTCTCAAATTTACTGCATACTCCTCATGACTATTAGAGTACACCAGAATATTGTCGATGAATATGATAACAGACACATCCAAAAACTCCAGGAACACACTGTTCATCAACCATATGAACGCTGCTGGTGAGTTGGCTTTCTTCCTCACATCTGCCTCACCTATCAAAATCTGATTGTAACACGACGCCAGCTTGGAGAACCAAATAGCACCTCTCAACTGATCCAACAACTCATTATCCTGGGAAGAGAGTATTTGTTCTTCACAGTAACCCGGTTCAGACCACGATAATCAATGCACAAGCGGAAACTTCCATTCTTCTTCTTAACGAACAACACTGACGATCCCCATGGTGAAACATTAGGACGAATGAATCCCTTGCATAACAGATCCTCCACCTGCTTTTTCAGCTCTGCCATCTCTGCTGGAGCCATCCTATAAGGAGCCTTGAATAACGGTGTTGTCCCAGTTCCAGTTCAATCGTGAAGAGATCAAACCGAGATGGTTGTAAATTCTGAAATGACTGAAACACATCCTCAAACTCCTTAACAACCCGAATACCGCTAACCATAGACTTCAGCATCGAGATTGTAACCAAATAGTTCTCACTTCGATATCTTTCTTGCTTGCATGGCCGAGATCACGACACTCCCCAAGTCAGTTGCACTCCCTCAAATACCAACTTCTCTCCTAGACGCTCAAAAACCACTCTACCCCGATGACAATCCAGAAGTACTATGTGGCGATGCAACCAATGCATACCCACAATAAAATCATACAACTCTACAAGACTGATACTCAGATCATGTTGCTTCGACTCCCCTGCAATCTGAATATCAACGCCCCTCACCCGTCCAAGGACCTTCAAAAACTCACCTCCCAGAAGTCTAACCACTCCTGATTGCTCTCCGGGATGTCATCTGATATTGGCAATCTCGACTCACTATGGGGTAAGGGAACAATGTGTTGCTCCAGAATTAGACATAACGAGGGACTGAAACCCACCCACCAATAAGGTCTTTACACTAACCTCATGTGCTACAAACCTAACATTCATCACAGGCGATTCCTAAAATCTGAACTACTGAATTTGCAAAGTATGAGTCTCAGAAATTATATATGTGATCATTCTAGCACTGGTTCCACCACTCTCGTGGTCAAGTACACCTGTGGCGTCTGCTGGATCTGTGCTACTGCAAACGGTATCTACATACCAACCAACGTCTGAGCTACTGTCCGAGCACTCCTCTGAGGACAGCTCGCCATTTTGTTATCCATTCTACCTCAACCATAGCTTCCTGCACCACTCGACCTCTGCGTAACCTCCTACTTCCTTTTAGTTCCATGTGCACGTTTTCCGTCCTTGCCTGAACCTCCATGATGTTGAACCTTTCTCGGCTAAACTGATGGACTGACCATCACCACCTATGTGTGGATGTCCTCCTCGATCTCAGCTACACTCTCAACCAACTCCGCGGTCGGGGCGTAACTCCGCCCTCTACAATGGACACTCAAGTCATCGTGAAGAGCTGTCATAGACCATCGCTCGTCCCCATACACCAAAATCCGACTGAACTCCACGTCCAGCTAACAAACTGATGGAGTCCCCTACGACAACTGTAGAAACTGCACCTCCATACGGTCTAGTGCCTCTCGTGGGAAGTACTTGCGATTTGACTCCTCCACAAAATCAACCCAAGTCATCTCACTTTGCACCCTTCTAGCAGCCACCGACCTCACTACAAGTCGACATCATCTACAAGGTAATGGACCCCATGTCCACCCGATAATCCTCGGGACATTTGAGAGACTAGAAGTTGTGTTCGATCCTTAACCTCCATGCATCTGCCACAATAGGGTCAATACCACCCGCGAACTGCACCGTACCAATCCTACGCATCTCCCCCAGCATACTTATGTACTAAGCCTGCGCTCCTGCACCTACAGCCACTGGCTGCTGCACCTATGCTGCCACAAGCGGCACAACCAGAGCCTCCACCAGGATAACTCCCGCTAACCGCTCCAACACCCACGCCAATAAGTCTGCAAGACTAACATCTCCACCAAGAGATCCTCTTGTTGTGACCACCGCACCCGGAAGCCCAGCAAAACGGCCAATACGGCACTGGCATTGCCTACACTGGCTCCACCGACACCCACGACCCCATCAGTACTACTACCGGCCACAACAATTGACCCTTCCTGAAAAACTTGCGACTTGCCAAAGCCCTCAACCGTCACACTCTAATCCACGGTGTTCCTAGAAACTGGACATCTGCCCCTACCATGTCCGCTTCCACCCATATGGTGTCGATCGGCACGACAACCTGGTGTGAACCGACACCCTCCTGGTGTCGACCGACACCTGCTTGACATCCACCAAAAACACTAGCTGGGTCGACCGACACTTCCACATGATGTCGACCGACACTCACTAGATCCCTCGCGCAGTCCTCGCATTAGTGTCGACTGACACCCTCTTGGTGTCCATCGACACAGATGTCATACATCATTTTCCTGCAATCTCCAGCGTGAAATATCCGTCCCAAAACGCCTCCCACTCGACCAAGGCATTCACTGAAGCGAATCCAAGCAACAAAGACACGAAAAACACATAAACATTCAATGAAAATCAATCACACAATTCATAAAAACGCAAAACAGAGAATCTCAAGCTTTTATTAGCCATGGTCATGCGCTCACCTTTCCAACAAGAAGATTCTGACCAAAGAATGATGAATCCAACACCCCATCAAGCTTCTAACACACCTCATGCCTCGGATCCCCACCCCCACAGACAGATCTCCCAAGAACATGCACAAAAACTCCAAGAAGAAGGATTTTAGAAATCTCATGAAATTTTAGGAATCTTTTTTTTTATTAAGGGAGGCGAAATTAGTTTATTATCCAACGAAAAATCAACTTCTTCCTTATATATGAGCCCTAAAAACGAACCAGCTCAATACGAGAATTCTAAAAATCGAATCGAGCCATACGCTAACTTATGGTGTTGATCGACATCCCTACTGGTATCAGTCGACACCCATACCAAATTTCCAATCTTTGGTTTACGGATGTTATACAAGGAATAGAGGTCGAGCCAAAAAGATATAATTGGTCAGGTTTTGGGTAATAAAACAGCATGGGAAGAGGCGTATTCCTTGTCGGAGATTTTTTCGGTCCCATCTGTATCCCCGGATGCTCGTGATCATTTATCTTGATGTCATATTGATGGTTGTTGGAAAAAAACATATGTGAAGTCGGGTTTGGGCTGGTGGTGTTGCAATGATGATAAACAGACCTTATTGTTGGGAGTAAAGTGTCTTAGACAGAGTCAATCCCCCAAAAGTGTCGCTGTTTTCCTGCAACTTACTTTACATCCATAGGTTAAATGTCTCATTCGTATTTCCTCTTCTTCTAATGGCCAAGTTTAGCGTGAGACTTCTCATTGATGAGGAGAAAAACAGAGTTGTTTTGGCCGAAGCTTGTAGATTTTGTTAATGTATTTTTTTGATGTATTTCCAGTTGTTTGTCTGCCCAAATTTTATATTGGTTGAGTCATGCTGTAAGGCATACAACAATATCAGTACCTCAAGGTGTAGTTGTGGAAGCTCAATGACCTGCGAGTTTCAAATTGATAAAGGAGAGGAAGTTGATGGAGTATTTCTCAACTATAGAACATCGTTTATCATCACTGATGATCTATCTTAAAGTGGCATTGAACTCTATGGGTCTTGTACTGGATGTTCTCAATGATCATGACTATGCTGGTTTTGATAAACTGAAATAAATGCTTATTGATGTTGGTTTAGAAGATGTACTATGTGACCGTCATTGATAATCACATTATCTTTATATCATGTTCTTGTAAGACTTTTATCTTTTACTTATTAATTATTTAAGTGCAGGTTCTAACATTGAAAGTTTATTTTAGAAAGTCAGACAGGACGATTCTTTACGTTGAATGCACAGAAGAATTTGTCAATTTCCTCTTCACTTTTCTCGCTATACCGCTTGAGTTTGCCTAGCAACTCTCTATCGTTGATAATGTGAATATGGGGTGCATTGGAAATTTGTGCATAAGCGTGAAAGAGTTGAGCTTTGAGCAAAGCAAAGATGCCAATAGTGTATTCAAATGCATGCTTCCTTATTATTATAATTCTCATTGTACAACACAGCTTCTTGATGTTGTCATCCAGGAATACGAATGCTTGGTTTCCCGTCACAGTTATAGCAGTAGCAAGCTATCCAAAAAAATCAACAAGAATGTGATTGCCGAAGGTGAAAGAATCGCAAAGTTAATTCCAATGGATTCAACTTCAGATTCTACTAGTATTCGACTTGTGAAGCAAGAAACAAGTTTCATAATGTCAGATGATTTGGTTGTGACACCTATGAACTCATCCTCAACAATATTATTACTAAGCAAGCTGAAAATGAATATCAATGATATTGAGGATCAAGTAATTAGTATTGGCAAAGCTCAAGTATGGTGATACCTCTACTTCTTTCTATTCTTTTGATTAGTCTTCATTCGTTTTACATATGAATCTACACTTGTTGTAATGTATGCATGCCATCAGCTTACTGAGAGCTTCCTTGATCACAAAATCTGCATTATCCAATGCTCTCTCCAGTTTCCTGCCGAAAGAAGCAACTCCATGAACACATATAAGATACCAAAATTTGAACAGAAAAACTTTGAAGGAACACCTTTGTTAATCTGCAAGTGTGGTTTGGCTTTGATTGTGATCTTTCTCTTCTTTATTTGCATCATCAGCTTCTATATAACTATTTAATAACCAATCAAACCGTTCAGTTCTTTCAAGTAACTCTTAACTACTCTAACTCAAATAAAGATCATTTGATGAATCGATCTTTGTTTCTAATATTTCCCCAAACCCTTCCTTTATTTACTCATTAGGATTACATTCTAATAATTGCACAAGGATAGAAACACACATGCTCGTTCTCCTCCGCACCATTTGGTGTTTTGTCTTTACATTGGGAAATTATCCATTTTTTCTCCTCGATTTATATAAACAAAGTTCTGCATATTACATATATTTGATATGTGTTATTTGAAGTGACTCAATAGAGACATATATATATATATATATATATATATACCAATGTTCAAGAAAGCGTTAGGCGGTATCTGGGCGGTGACCCAACGCCTAGCGCCTAGAACGCTTAGTCGGGGCTTAAACGGTTTTTAGGCGGTTTAGACGTTTACAACATAAAACATTATATATATATAATTATATTAAAATATATGTTATAAAAAGAAAAAATTTATAAATTATAAACAACGGTAAGAAAAATACATTTATTTAAGTTATATTAACAACATATAAATGTTTATAATTACGTATATAGATATAAAACATAATAATTTAATTATATGTAATTTAAAAATCAAAAATAAATATTAAAATAAAATGTATGTAATTTTAAGCGGGTTAGGCGGTCATCTAGGCGTCTGTTGAGCGCCTAGCGCCTAGACGGCGCCTAGGCGGCCGCCTAGACCGCTTCTTGAACACTGATATATACTAGATAAGGGCCCGCACTATGTGCGGGTTTAAAAATTGTTGAAGAAAATAAATTCTAAATCTTAAACAATATTTTTAAATTATATAAAGAAATTTTTTTTCCTAAAGTAAATATATAAATAATTTAAGATAGAGAATATTTGTATTTACCTTCATAGATTTATTTCTATTTATATATTTTAATATATTATAACAATTATTATAATAATCTAAAGCTAAATTATATCCCACTAAATGTTTTGCCAAATATACTCATCATTACAAATATTATTATTGTCAAATTTCAAAAATCTTTCACAACTTATTCACAAAATATTTTTTACATGCAACAAATTCATCAAAGCAACATCTAATAAGTAACCACGTACAATTTTACTCTATGTTTTACCATTAAAATATGTTCTTACACCCAAAATTATTTTATTGTTAAAGTATGCTCTTTATCACCACCTATAAAATGTCTTCTAAACAAATTAAACAAATTTTATGTTGCTTTACTTTCATTTTGACATAATTATAGTTCTTATAATTACTAAAATTGTTTTGTGACATAATTTCTTTAACCATGAAGTTTTTTTACTCCAAAGGCATTGGATAAACAACTTGTGAAAATTATCTACTCGTTACAATGATTTTATGACTAACCCATGAGAAACTGAAAGAAAGTTAATATAATATAATAAAAATAAAAATTTGAAAATTATAATCATGATGGTATACCGTTAAATCCGGTAGAAAACCACATAAATCCTGTTTGAAACCAATTTTAAAATGGTATACCGTTCCAACTTCCCAAATTTGAAACCGCTTCTCAATTACTCGATCAAGCAGCTCTTGTTTCAGTACCAGAATCATCAACATTATTTAGAAAAGAAATCTCTCTCCATCAGTGTCTCCATCATTGATTAAATTAGCGGACATTATATACTTCGATTTCATTTCATTGCATCTGATAGATTCTATTGAAAAATCCGCACAAATCAAAGACCCACACAATAGATCGGCAAAACTATATCTGAAAAAAAAATCAAAGATCAAAGCTTTCGATATAAACATGTAATGTTATGTAGATATAATCTTATTTTCTTAATTAGATGTCCTATTATGTTTCAAAAACAATAATTCTTTTAACATAACTTATGTTATACTTTTTAAATTTGTTATTCACTATTTATTTATTAATAATAATATACATGGTTAGTGAATTACTTTTTTGTTTATACATGTCAAAATCTTATTAAGAAAACACGTATAATATAAGTAGGGTACAATGGAAAATAGATTAGTTTTGTTAATTTTCCTTTTTGATTTAGAACTTTTTTTTTTAGATATAAACATGTAAATTTTATTTAGATTTAATGTTATGTTCTTAATTAGCTGTTTTGAAAATAATAATTTTTTGATATGTGTCAACATCTCATCAGTATACTTGATACTTGTCATGATCATGTTAATGACTAATTTGAAAACCCAACTTTACATAATAAGATTTTTAATATAATAAAAAGATTAGACTTCAATTCATGCCTTTTCCTAAGACTGCCAATCGGTTCTTCATGATCTCCGTTTTCTTCGCATGTCCCTTCACAAATCTTGTTGCAGTACTAAGTGTTTTAAATTGGCTAACCATAGAGATATAATTTTTTTTTGTGCAAACAAAGACATAAAAATTAATGTGTTAGGTTATATATTATAATATATATAGTATAATTATACGACCAAATATGGATAGCACATAATATACTTATTTTACCATGTAGTGGTTGAGAATCTTTGTAACAGTGAAACTTTGATTTTTTTTTTGTCTACAGTGAAACTTTGATATGGATGATACATAGTATATTTATCTTAGTTGATTTTTTTAATATAATAAGATTACAATTATCTTATGCTATGTTTTACCAAGCTTGGAAACTGTAATTTATAATCGTTAAAATTGACATATGTCACGATCTGATGAGTTACTAACTTTAATATTTAATCGTTAAAATTGACATGTGTCATAATCTGGTAAATTTTTAATTTTGATCTCTGATCGTTAAAATTAACACTTGTCATGATCTGGTGAGTTACTAATTTTGAAAACTAAGGTTTATATAATAAAATATATATATATATATATATATATATATATATATAAAAGTTACCAAAATCTATTGTGACTTTACATAAGTGGGTATAGGGAAGCCATGGGCCGGACCCGTAGTGATTTGATATATGTATATTTTTTCAATTTTAGTTTTCCTATATATATGTCGGGTTGAGACCTATAAATAAGAGTGTATTTAAGTAAGGTAATACTTAAAGGTAAGTAATTCATTATTCAGACATTAAGACAAGTAACAAAAAAAAAAAAAAAAAAAAANAAAAAAAAAAAAAACTCCAGAGTTAAAATGGTATTGCCATAAAGGTACTCATATATTGGACTCATAGTAATTCATAAGTAGGGGTGTCAAAATGGGTAACCCGACCCGACCTATACCCATATGGGTTGGAGGTTTTCCTGGGCGGGTTCAACCCGACCCATTTATTATAATGGGTTGAATTTATATACCCAAACCCAATAATATAAAACTCAATGGCTAAATGGGTTATATGGGTTACCCATATATAAAGAAAATAAAATAAAATAATTAATATTAAATTCATAACATATTATATAAAACAGAATTATAGAACCAACCAAAGTTTTCAAGCTTAAGAAAATAATATATAGATATTAAAATAGAAAAAGCATCCTAAAATCCGAAAGCCAAAAATCCATAAGACCAAAATAATAAGTCATTTTTAATTTAAAATAAAAACCATTCTTAATTTAAAATTAAAAAAACACTTGAATCTTCTTTAGATGATCCAATCAGATTCTACATATTAATATCTACATATTAGTTGCAAAAAGAAGATATTTTACATATTAATATATACATATTATATTATATATATATATATTAATTTTGTTTTTTTCTGATTAACCCATGGATAACCCACAAACCCATTGGACGAACCCATCAATACCCATTTATTTATATGGGTATAAAAGCTTAACCCATACCCGTTAAAATAATAGACAAACAGGGTAAACCCATGGGTTTCTACCCATTTTGACATCCCTATTCATAAGACTGATTTTAACCCGCGGTACACTATGTGCATATAATTTTTATTATTATTTATATTTTATTTTTATTTTTTATTTGTTTGTTAATTATTGGATGTTTTTTAAATAGACCAATAACTAAATTTTCTGACCGTTTGTGCGGCTGAATGTTTATATTAATTTTTTAACCCACAATATACTTCATGACCATTTGTTTGTTATATTTAGTTTGTTTTGTTTAGTGTTTGAGATTCTATTTTGATTGTTAATTATTATAACGAAAATAAAGGGATCTAAATACATCGTAAGTCATTTATACGCTATTATTAAGTCACATTTTCCTAATGATCTAATTATTTTACACAACCTTAGTTAAATCAACTTAATTTTTATATGTCAAATATTCTAATATTAATAGTGTTAACAAATAATAAAATGAAGATTTAACCTGTATTAGTATAAATTTAATGATATTTTATTAATTCCAACATCTCCTCTTTATAATTCATCTACTATATAACCATATTATATAGTATTTTAAAGAATTTTAATATTACATATTCGTAATATTTTAAAATTTTCTTAATTTTATATATATTAATTATAATATTTAAATAAATGTGAATCGAAATTCCTTTTACATTAAGAATCAACGCTCACAGGTTTTGGAAAACAAAATAGGAATCAAATTGTTGTTTTCTTTGTTTACAAATGACTCAGAGATAGAATATCTTCAATACACAATAGAAAGTGTGGTTAAATATATCATAGTTTCGGTTTCCATATTGATTATGTTGTATTCTTTTTAATTGGAATGATATGTAAAAAATATTTAGGAAATAAAATCTGAAGTAATGTTATTTTCGAAAAAATTTTAGGGATTAACTTTGTCAATAAATACAAATAAAAAGGTAGAACCAAAATGTACTTAAAAATGTATATATATAGATGAATCTAAGTTTTACCAAAATTCACAGACTTTTTTCATAAATTGTCCTTTTTTTCTTTTTAAAATGATCTCTTGACTCTTGACGTACAAACATATACTTGCTACTGATCTCTTTCAAATACATATGCCTAAATGATTCTACTTGCCCAAAAAATAAATCTAATAGAAAAATATGGGTACATTTCAATTTTGAGCTACAACTATTTTAATCAACTCAGAAAATACTTTTGGCTAAATACAATACAGTCGAAAACTGTAAAACGAAGTTTATATGGCCGAGTTGGTCTAAGGCGCCAGATTAAGGTTCTGGTCCGAAAGGGCGTGGGTTCAATTCCCACTGTTAACATTTCCTTCTTTTTAATTTTTCTTTTTCCACTCTTAACGCTTTCAATGTAAATCTTACACCGTCGATCTCATCTCATACAACGGTTCTCACCGCTCCACGTATAAAGAACATTATAAGAGAGTGTAAAAAAGTCTTGTGCTCTACAAAAATCAAAATTTCTCACGAAAAACCCCAAAATTTCTAAAATCAACATTTATACCCTCCCAAAACCCATCTTCTTCGTTTGAAACGATAATGGCGTCGACGAAGCATCAAGAAGACTATGGCATCCCTTACACACCTCTTCCTTCATCACAACCTTCTCAAACCGTGATCCTTCTAACTCCTTATCTCCGTCACCGCCGTACTTCATTTCTCCGTAACCTCCGTTGCTCTCTCCTCTTCGCCGCCGCAATCCTCCTCCTCTCCGCCGCCGTGTACTTGCTCTACCCTTCAGATCCAGACATCACTGTCTCTCGAATCAATCTAAACCACATAAGCGTCCTCGATTCGCATAAAATCGCCTTAGATCTCTCTTTCTCCCTCACGATCAAAGTCCGGAACCGCGACTTCTTCTCTCTCGATTACGATTCGCTCGTCGTTTCGATTGGGTATAGAGGGAGAGAGTTGGGTGTCGTGAAGTCTAAAGGTGGACACCTTCGTGCTCGTGATAGCTCTTATATTGATGCCACGCTTGAGCTTGATGGTCTTGAGGTTGTTCATGATGTGATTTATTTGATTGGTGATTTGGCTAAAGGTGTTGTTCCTTTTGATACGGTTGCTCAGGTTAAAGGTGATCTTGGTGTACTCTTGTTTCAAATCCCTATTCAGGTATAGGCTCTATTTCTTCTATAGCTGAGTTTAGGGTTCTTGATACTTTGCTTTAGTCAGATTTTGATTCGAAAGTTTTTAGATTGAGTTTAGTTTATACTAAGGGTTTTTGGGGGTTTTGATGGTGAACTAACATGAGGGTTTTGACGAGTTGGATCAATGGTTCTAGTCTTCTTTTCTTTAGGTTTTAAAGTTGTATTGGTTGTTTCATTACTTGTAAATGATGATGATGGGTTTGATGAAGGAATCTCCGTTTTGATTGCTTAGAGTTTCTTTCAGCTTCTGGAACATGTTTGCTCTGTTGTGTTCTATACCTTGGTAGGAGATATATGTTTTGGTTGAGCTCTCTAAATGATATTTGAATCATTAGCCCTTATAATGTTTGACATTTTTATTTGGGAAATGGAGGAGAAAGAGTGACATTATTGTTGTTTGGATGACTATCATTATATTACAAATTCCTGACTCCAGAACCTATACTTAGTTGAAAGTAAACAATATCAAGACTCAAGTGTTTCTAATTATGTATAGTTTTTTTTTTTTTTTTTTTTTTTTTTTTTTTTTTTTTTTTTTTTTTTTTTTTTTTTTTTTTTTTTTTTTTTTTTTNTGTGCCCGTTGTAGTTTCCTTGTTATAATTTATGATTTAATGCGTGGTTAAAATTGTTTCTTTCGACAGGGTAAAGTGTCGTGTGAGGTGTATGTTAATGTTAACAACCAGAAAATTTCACACCAAGATTGTCATAGTAAGGTAACCATGATTCTTTTCTTCCTCTTGCAATCTTGTTGGAATTGTATGAAACTCTGTGTTTTGGCTACGATGTGTTTCTATAAGACTATCCTTAGGTTGGTGAAAAGGATCAAGTAATTGAAAACATAGTTTTTTTTTCCATCTCCTAACCCCAGAGATTAAAGTCATGAGATTGTTGTGAAAGCTAATCACAAGTTTCCACATTGGTTGGTTTTAAATGTGCAGTGATACAGTATCCTGAGCTGAATACAAGATGAAGAGACCAGAGATACATATGTTGACATGTTTTTGGTTTCTGGAGGAATGATTTGTAAGATTTTGTATAGATAAATACTCTTAATGTTAAAACTGACAGATAGAGAGAGAGAGAGAGAGAGAGAGAACTATTTACTTTCTGTAAATTACTTTCTAATTAGTTCGTCAAATGAGTACAATTGTTTACTTTTGTAGACATGAATAAACCAACTCAATAATCGTTTTATGCACCTAATAAGAATAACCTACGGTTATAGAGTCGTTTAGTTTTGTTGCTTCTTCTTTAGATGTACGTAATTTTGTTGCCCGCTCATCCCTTCACCTTGTTTTGCTCGTCTTCATTTGCATATGTTGGGATTGTGACATCTTCGATCGGCTTTGTCATTGGTATCAGTGCATCGGAAACTAACAATCTGCAAGATAGTGTTGAATCAGAGGGTTAAAGACTCACAAAGAACTTGGTGCATGTTCACAAATTAATGCAAAATCAAATATTTAAAACTCTTTTGATCTTGTATGGAACGTTTTCAGCTCCGTTTGGCTGCTACTCCACTGGATGTCGTAGATGTTAAGAAAAATATATTTTTCTACAATATTCGGTGAAGATTTAAAATAATGAACAAATTTGATATAAAATAGTCCAATGTTGTCATAACTTCTTTTTTGTAATACATCTCTAAGATGATGTTTCCGACAGTAACCAACATGAAAAACCATCTTCTTAAATCATAAGACATGTAATTTAAAGTCTTCAAAGACGTATTGGATCTACGAGCAGAGTTACCATATACTCCTTGAGTTTTCCGTCACTACA
>NC_025695.1:19719915-19722743 GCF_000633955.1 Camelina sativa | reverse complement strand
TTATTGATGTCCCAGATCATTCTTTGACAATCTAGAATAGCCTCTTCCTTGGTAACTAAACATTCCTTCATATAATAGTTGATCGCATTCGCAGCAAAACCATTACTCATGTCGTTCTGACAATACCATTTACCTAAGTTACGTTACAAAAACAATGAAGGAGTATATGGTAACTCTAAGAAAAAACGAGTAGATGACCTACGCAAACCAAGGAATGATAAAAGAAAAAACGAGTAGATGACCTAAGAAGAAAATTTTAGACACTGTTAAACCCGTGAAATGTGATACGATAACATGAATAGAATATCCTTTTATCAAACAACTTATTTTGTTGTTGTTCCATTATTCTATCTCGTTGGATGACGAAGGTTACTTAAACGAAATCAAACGATTCATACGGTTCAGGTTAACTTCTTATACAAGAACCCCTAAAACTCGTCATACTATGNAAATTAATGCAAAATCAAATATTTAAAACTCTTTTGATCTTGTATGGAACGTTTTCAGCTCCGTTTGGCTGCTACTCCACTGGATGTCGTAGATGTTAAGAAAAATATATTTTTCTACAATATTCGGTGAAGATTTAAAATAATGAACAAATTTGATATAAAATAGTCCAATGTTGTCATAACTTCTTTTTTGTAATACATCTCTAAGATGATGTTTCCGACAGTAACCAACATGAAAAACCATCTTCTTAAATCATAAGACATGTAATTTAAAGTCTTCAAAGACGTATTGGATCTACGAGCAGAGTTACCATATACTCCTTGAGTTTTCCGTCACTACAATTGTATATATCATCGGACTTGGTGTAGAGGAGTTCCAATAAGCGTCCAAAATTGTGTGCTTGCTTGAGAACTCGACGTGGCATGTCGGATGTCGTCTTAAGTAGTTCCTCATTTATGGTCTTATTGATGTCCCAGATCATTCTTTGACAATCTAGAATAGCCTCTTCCTTGGTAACTAAACATTCCTTCATATAATAGTTGATCGCATTCGCAGCAAAACCATTACTCATGTCGTTCTGACAATACCATTTACCTAAGTTACGTTACAAAAACAATGAAGGAGTATATGGTAACTCTAAGAAAAAACGAGTAGATGACCTACGCAAACCAAGGAATGATAAAAGAAAAAACGAGTAGATGACCTAAGAAGAAAATTTTAGACACTGTTAAACCCGTGAAATGTGATACGATAACATGAATAGAATATCCTTTTATCAAACAACTTATTTTGTTGTTGTTCCATTATTCTATCTCGTTGGATGACGAAGGTTACTTAAACGAAATCAAACGATTCATACGGTTCAGGTTAACTTCTTATACAAGAACCCCTAAAACTCGTCATACTATGCATATAATAATTAAGAGTCAATGTGTTGCACATAAAAACTAGGATTAAATGTCAGGTCGGTTTATCAATATAACTTCCGCGAACCGGAATCCTCGACCTGCATCGATCGTGATGTGATCATGGATGGAGCTAGGGAGGAGGAACTTTTAGCTGAGCTTGAACCCGAGGAACTTGTAGCTGATTTTGAACCCGAGGAGCTTGTAACGGAGGAATCATTGCTTGTAGTTGAAGGACCAATGACTAGAGCAAAAGCTAAGAGGCTAAGAAATGCACTAAATNCGAGCAGAGTTACCATATACTCCTTGAGTTTTCCGTCACTACAATTGTATATATCATCGGACTTGGTGTAGAGGAGTTCCAATAAGCGTCCAAAATTGTGTGCTTGCTTGAGAACTCGACGTGGCATGTCGGATGTCGTCTTAAGTAGTTCCTCATTTATGGTCTTATTGATGTCCCAGATCATTCTTTGACAATCTAGAATAGCCTCTTCCTTGGTAACTAAACATTCCTTCATATAATAGTTGATCGCATTCGCAGCAAAACCATTACTCATGTCGTTCTGACAATACCATTTACCTAAGTTACGTTACAAAAACAATGAAGGAGTATATGGTAACTCTAAGAAAAAACGAGTAGATGACCTACGCAAACCAAGGAATGATAAAAGAAAAAACGAGTAGATGACCTAAGAAGAAAATTTTAGACACTGTTAAACCCGTGAAATGTGATACGATAACATGAATAGAATATCCTTTTATCAAACAACTTATTTTGTTGTTGTTCCATTATTCTATCTCGTTGGATGACGAAGGTTACTTAAACGAAATCAAACGATTCATACGGTTCAGGTTAACTTCTTATACAAGAACCCCTAAAACTCGTCATACTATGCATATAATAATTAAGAGTCAATGTGTTGCACATAAAAACTAGGATTAAATGTCAGGTCGGTTTATCAATATAACTTCCGCGAACCGGAATCCTCGACCTGCATCGATCGTGATGTGATCATGGATGGAGCTAGGGAGGAGGAACTTTTAGCTGAGCTTGAACCCGAGGAACTTGTAGCTGATTTTGAACCCGAGGAGCTTGTAACGGAGGAATCATTGCTTGTAGTTGAAGGACCAATGACTAGAGCAAAAGCTAAGAGGCTAAGAAATGCACTAAATGGGCTTATTCAAGAGCTTATGGCCAAAGAGAGCATGGAAAGAACTATTGGGGATGATACATATCAAGTCCAGCCCACTTTGAGCCTAATTCAAGTCCAAGAAAGCCCAAAATAATCACTTTGTTNGGATGTCGTCTTAAGTAGTTCCTCATTTATGGTCTTATTGATGTCCCAGATCATTCTTTGACAATCTAGAATAGCCTCTTCCTTGGTAACTAAACATTCCTTCATATAATAGTTGATCGCATTCGCAGCAAAACCATTACTCATGTCGTTCTGACAATACCATTTACCTAAGTTA
>NC_025695.1:19716353-19719378 GCF_000633955.1 Camelina sativa | reverse complement strand
CCTCCTTTTGCTGGACTAGTGTGTCATATCTAGCAGTGATTGGAGTTCGGAATATCAGCAGCCTTCCGCAACTGCTGTGCGACCCCTCAATCCATCAAATCTCCCTTGTTGCACCTTGCACCTTGGCGAGTTTCTATCCTTTTTAGTCCGGCTGAGTGATCCTCGAATTTTGGGCGTATCAAGTGGTATCAGAGCCACTCAACCGGTACTCGTCTGTTCATCTTCTCATCTTCCATTTCTAAACACTTCATCTTTTTTCTATCTTAAATCTGGGTCATCTCCTTACCTAGGCCATTTCTATTTTCAAAAAAAAAAACAAAAAAAAGCAAAAAAAAAAAAAAGATTTGCATTTGGCTAGGTGGTGGAAGAGAAATCATGTTGGCTGAGGAGAAATCCAGCCTTGGAGTGGTTAAAACAGATTTCACAAAAATCCTCTTATCTTTCTATCTTCCTTCTTCCCTTGTTGCTTGGGAATTCCATTGGGTTGCTTGGATTTGTTCTCTTAGAACTTAGGGAAAAAACTCTTGAGTGACCTACTAAAAAAATTGAGAGAAACACATTTGTGAGGATTTTTTTATCTGCTAACTTTTGGTGTTTAAGTTTTCAGGAAACCATGGAAAGTGTTGGAGAACGAGATCGGCCAGGGAATTCTGTCGCCGGGCTATCTAACTTGCAAATGAGAGCATTGAATGACACTATTACTAACCTTATGAATTCAGGTCTAGAAGAACAACACCAGAGGCTCGACGAGATTCAGAACAGTCAACAAACCCGTTTTAGACCAGCAGCCAGGAGAGAACGTTCAAGGAGGACTTAATAGCCCGAAGAGGAAATTGAAGAAGAGGAGTTCCATGAAGAAGATGATCGATCAATCAACCGACCTAGACGAAGTCATAGAAACCGTGATCAAGGTGATGTTAATCCTTTTGGTACAAGAAATGACAATTTAGGTGGTTTAAAACTTAAAATACCAACCTTTGAAGGTAAAAATGATCTGGATGTTTATCTAGAATGGGAAAGGAAAATAGAGTTAGTGTTCGAATGTCAAAATTTCTCTGAACTCAAGAAGGTTAGGTTAGCATCAACTGAGTTTATAGGCTATGCTATTAACTGGTATGATCAAGTTTTGACTCATAGGAGAAGGATAGGTGGAAGACCAATAGCTTCATGGGATGAGCTCACTACCTTGACGAGGAAACGGTTTGTGCCGGCTCATTACCACAGAGATCTCCACCAAAAACTCAGACGCTTGCTTCAAGGAACCAAATTTGTGGAGGACTATTTCCAGGAAATGGAAAGCTTAATGATCAAGGCGGACGTAGATGAAACCTTAGAAGCTACCATGGCCAGATTCCTTGTCGGCCTCAATCGAGACATTCAGGACAGAATGGAGCTTAAAGAATATGAAAGCTTGGAGGGAATGTTGCACAAGGTGATTCTAATCGAACAACAAACCAAGAGGAAGGGTTTCTCTAAGCCTTCTTTTGCTCCAAAACCAAGTTATCAAGATAAAGGTAAGTCTTCAACCCCATCAAATTCAGTTTTTAAGACTAATGCTCCTACTCGTCTTGAGAAAGGAAAGGCAGTCGAGACCAACAATCGGACAAGGGATATTCGGTGTTTCAAATGTCAAGGACTTGGACATTATGCCAACAAATGTCCGAATCAAAAGGTAATGATCCTCCTAGACAACGGTGAAGTGGAGTCCGAGGACGATAAAGAAAAAGAGGAAGATCTGGGACCAATCTTTGACGAAGAGGAAGAGCAGTTTGAATATCCAACTCAAGGGACACTTCTGGTCACTAGGAGATCATTGAGCGTTCAACCTAAGTCCAATGACCGAGAACAAAGGGAGAATCTCTTTCACTCTAGATGTTTAGTTAAAGATAAAGTTTGTTCTTTGATCATTGACGGTGGAAGCTGTACTAACGTTGCTAGTGAAACTCTTGTTAGGAAGCTTGGACTTGAGACAAGACCTCATCCGCGACCTTTTAAACTGGAATGGTTGAATGAAACGGGCGAACAGTACGTCAGGGAGCAAGTCACGGTTCCTCTTACCATCGGCCGATATGAAGATGAGATCATGTGCAATGTCCTTCCCATGGATGCAAGCCATATTCTTCTAGGACGACCTTGGCAGTTTGACATGAGGGCGATACATGATGGCTACACCAACCGGCATTCCTTTGAGCATAAAGGAAAGAAGATCACTCTGGTTCCTTTAACTCCGTTGGAGGTCCATCAAGACCAGGTCCAGTTGAAAAAAAGCCGAGACAAAGAAATTAAACCAGCAAAACCTGAGATATCTCCTAAGAACTTTAACTTCTTTGTCAAAGAGAGTCAAGTAAGGAAATCTTTGTACTCTCAACAGCCATTGCTTTTGCTTGTGTATAAAGAAACACTAATAGCATTTTCTGACCTTGCACCGGAGCTCCCGAGTTATTTGATAGATGTTTTGCAGGAATTCTCAGATATCTTTCCAGAAGAAAACCCTAACGGTTTGCCGCCAATAAGAGGTATAGAACATCAAATTGATTTCGTCCCAGGTGCATCACTTCCAAACCGGCCGGCTTATCGAACTAATCTGTTGGATACAAAGGAAATCCAAAACCAGATTGGAGAACTTCTTGAAAAAGGTTACATCAGGGAGAGCCTAAGCCCATGTGTTGTACTTGTTCTCCTTGTGCCTAAGAAGGATGGCTCTTGGCGCATGTGTGTAGACTGTCGTGCCATCAACAATATTACGGTAAAGTATAGGCATCCAATCCCTAGGCTTGATGACATGCTAGATGAATTGCATGGTTCTTCTGTTTTCTCAAAAATAGATTTGAAAAGTGGATATCACCAAATTCGCATGAAAGAAGGTGATGAATGGAAGACTGCATTCAAAACTAAGCTAGGATTGTATGAGTGGCTTGTCATGCCTTTTGGCCTTACTAATGCACCTAGTACATTCATGCGTTTGATGAATCATATCTTGCGATCTTTTATTGGTCATTTTGTTGTTGTCTACTTTGATGACATT